>NC_054477.1:58830983-59139019 GCF_017639515.1 Carcharodon carcharias | reverse complement strand
ATGTTGAACAGCATGCAAGTAACTGAGGATCAGCTTTTCTGACTATAGTTAACATAAATTTGTCCTGCACCGTGAGCTGTCAGTTTTGCACAAATATCAGCCAGAATTGAACTATTAATAATAAACTGTTGTGTTTATCACAATTTTTTACCCATCGGAGGTTAAAGGGATGCCTGAACTGCCAATATGAAATAAATACTTTTTTCAGACAGAGAATTGTAACCAAGAGGATTGTAAAAGAATGCCAACTTAATGAAGGAAATTAAAAATAATGCAATGCTGTAAATAACTTTACAGCTGTTATTTTGAGTATTTTCATGTATCAAACACCGTGAGTTGCTGATTTCATTTAACAGTTACTTTCAGGCAAATGCAAGTGATTTTTAAAAATTATGTTGATTCCCTCGAGTGCTGACAAGGCTATAAGTAGCTGGTTCAAATGACCATTATGAACTTCACTGTGGTAGTTTGAAAAATAATCTGGAGACTCCTGCCCCTACCTATTAGTATTGTGTACTTATTCTTTTACTTTGTATTCATTACAAAGTATTCATTTACTTTGTAGACAATCGAGAGATAAAGGGCCTTTTCGACAAATTCTTGATTCCCTTCTCTGATGCAAGTGATGATGGGGACAGGGAAAATAAAGAAGACACAGTTTCCCTTGATTCTAAATTTGAGGATAACCGAACCAAAGGGAAGAAGCAGGTACAAAAAGATAAAAGCACAAAAGAGGAGAATGACTCCAGACTGCAGAATGCAATTGAAGAAACTCAAGAGGTTCTCGATACAATATCTCAGACTGAGGAGAATACAGGTATAAACTAGACCTTTTTTTGCATAGCTGAAGTAAATTTTGTGTTTGTTACATTGAGAAAAGTTATTTTATGAAATGTCCGATCTATCAGTCTCTCATCCTTTAGATGTTTAGTTTTATACTTGCAGTACTGTAAAATCTTATTTTTCAAGGTACCGTCTTTTAACATTTAGGGACAGTTTTGGCATTAAGATTCCAAACAGTTGAGCTATCTTGTTTACATCTGAAAGGAGTTAACGTGTGCTTACACCAATTGTAGAGCCCTGTAGCACAGAAGAATATGGCTAACTTAGCATAGTCTGGGAATTGGGTGTGATGCCTCCTGTTTTGGGTTTTTTAATTATTTCACAGAATGTGGGTGTTGCTAGCTAGGCTAGCATTTATTGTCCATCTCTGATTACCCTTGAGAAGGTGGTGAAGCACCATCTTAACCACTACAGTCCATCTGATGTGGGTACACCCACAGTACTGTTAGGAAGAAAGTTCCAGGATTTTGACCCAGCGACAGTGAAGGAACAGTGATATAGTTCCAAATCAGGATGGAGTGTGGCTTGGATGGGAAATTGCCAGGTGGTGGTGTTCCCATGCATCTGCTGCCTTGTCCTTCTAGGTGGTCGCAGGTTTGGCAGATACTGTCGAAGGAGCCATGGTGAATTGCTGCAGTGCATCTTGTAGATGGTACGCACTGCTGCCATAGTGCATCGGTGTTGGAGGGGATGGATGTTGAATGGGGTGCCAGTCAAGGGGGTTGCTTTGTCCTGGGTGGTGTTGAGCTGCTTGAGTGTTATTGGAGCTGCACTCATTCAGGCAAATAATAGGTATTCCATCAAACCCCTGACTTGTGGCTTGTTGATGGTGGACAGGCTTTGGGGAGGTGAGTTACTGGCTGCTGAATTCCCAGCTTCTGACCTGCTGTTGTAGCCACAGTATTTATATGGCTGGTCCAGTTCAGTTTCTGGTCATTGGAACCCCCAGGACATTGATAGCGGGGGTTTCAGCAGTGGTACTGCCACTGAATATCATGGGAAGATGGTTGGATATTCTCTTATTGGCGATAGTTATTGCCTGACACTTGTGTGGTGAGAATGTTACTTGCCACACATCAGCCCAAACCTGAGTGTTATCTAGGTCTTGCTGCATATGGACACAGACTGCTTGGGTACCTGAGTAGTTGCAAATGGTGCTAAACATTGTGCAATCATTAGCGAGCATCCCCAATTGTGACATTATCGGCGACCTTCCCGCCATCCTGAAAATGGTTGGGCCTAAGACACTACCCTGAGGAATTCCTGCAGTGATGTCCTGGGACTGAGGTGACTGATCTCCAACAACCACAGCCATCTTCCCTTGAGCTAGGTATGACTCCAACCAGTGGAGAGTTTCCCCCTGAATTCCCATTGACTCCAGTTTTGTTCAGGCTTCTTGATGCCACACTCGGTCAAATGCTGCCATGGTCACTATTATCAGGGCTAGCTTTTAATTCTAGATTTATTCGTTGCATTTAAATTACACCAGTTGCAGTTGGTGGGGTTTGAACGCATGACCACAGAGCATTAGCCTGGGCCTCTGGATTGCTAGTCCAGTGACGTTACCCATATGCCACTGAATCCCCCTTAAGCACTTTATTCACTATAGGTGGCTGGGTTTCATAACCAGACACCTCCTACCAGCCCCCACAGCTACTTAATCTTCTGGGAAAGGTAGAAAACCGCGGGCCAATATGGGGAAACAACTCATTCAAAATCTGTCCCGGAGATTGTTTGTTACCTCAACACTTGTTTCCTGGACATTACTCCAGATTCACGGAATGGGAATGTATCAACAGACATGCAATCCACTCTGTTCTTTCATTCTATAACCTGAAGTTGGGCCACCTTCAAGCCTACACTGCTCGTGAGCAATTGGATCTGACAGTAAAGCCTGTGAGTAATTAAGGTTCTATAAACCGGGGACATTCTCAAAGCTTGCCGCCTCTCAATGCTTTCCAAGCATCATGTGAGGGGGCCAAACCTGGGCACAGTACTTAAGGTGTGGTCCAGCCAAAGATCTGTATAATGTTAGAACAGTCACCTTGATTTGCTGGATCCTTCTATTTATACAAGCTAATACGTGTTAGCTTTAGTAACAGCTTCTCTGTATTGGTCAGGAACCTTCAGATATCTTTGCACAGTAACTCCTAGATCCTTTTCTTCCTGAACTACTTGCTGTATCATTTCCTGGAAATGAGCATGCAATTCAAGATCATCTTTATTAGTACTTCTGCATCAGCAAGCTACATTATAACTGTTAATTTTAATCTTAAACATTTCATTTGTTTGAATATTTAGATGGAAAACAGGAAATGTTAAAGTTGGGTGTGGACCTACAACTTGATTGGATG
Source organism: Carcharodon carcharias (assembly GCF_017639515.1). Taxonomy (NCBI): domain Eukaryota; kingdom Metazoa; phylum Chordata; class Chondrichthyes; order Lamniformes; family Lamnidae; genus Carcharodon; species Carcharodon carcharias. Next base: position 59,135,822 of record NC_054477.1, on the reverse strand, counting down.
ACATTGGAAGATTTTCAAAAACATTTGGATGGAAACGATGACTTGATTTCTACACCAAAGATAATATCCAATAGTGAGTGTCAATAAATTTTTTTTTTGTATAAGCAGTGTCTTGGAGGCCACTTGCAAAATCATTATAATAAATTAATTTGATTGAGCTATACTTTGCATAACAATTAATAGCGTACTTGTAATTCAAATGGAACTTGTAATTACAGGTTATATTATCTGAAATTAATTTTGGGGATTCAGTAATGCTTATATGATTTATAGTCTGGATTAAGGTTGAGGTAAACAATGCAAAACAGAGATTAGTTTGAGGGTTGAGCTTTAATCAGTTTATACACTTATTTCAAAATGTTTCGGCCCTGCCATGGTGTCTTGCAAAGAATTAGATCTTTCCTTAAGTAGTTATGCAAAAACTATTTTTCTGCTCTGGTTAAAAATGTTGGAGTCTGACCAGAGATCAGCATCTTATTTTAATAATTGGTGATAGAAATGCTTAAAGTGGATTATATATTTTCAAAAGATGATTGTGGATTCTTGAACTTGTCGTTAACTCTTAGTCTTGTGGATTTATGGTGTCAAATCTAGGTAGGTCACTGCTATTATATAAGTCCTCCTTTAAAATTTATTCAATAATCAAATATAAAGAGTGTGACTAATATTTATCCATATAGACGAGCCCCTCAGTTTAGCTCCAAGCTCAGATAGTTTTGTAGATGTGTAAATAAAGGAAGATTTAGAGTTTAAAAGTTTTCTTTAATTTTTCCTCAAAGTTCCAATAATGTTAGAATTGTGTGCTGTTGCTGAAGCAGACTCATGCCACTTCAGTCTGAAGTACGTTTTCAGCTTACTAAGAGCATTGATATGTTCTATTTCAAACCGGAGAGTGTGTAGGACAAATTATTTGATCGTTTAATACAAATTTGCTTTTTTTTTTAATTCTTTCATGGCTTGTGGACATTGCTAACAGGGGCAGCATTTGTTACCCATCCCTTTATTGCCATTGAGAAGGTGGTAGTAAGCTGTCTTTTTGAACAACTCTAGTCCATCTGGTTCAAGTACTCCCACAGTGCTGTTAGGAAGAGAGTTGCAGGATTTTCAACAGCAACAGTGAAGGAACCGCAATTATAGTTCCAAGTCAGGGCAGTGCACCTACTGCCCTTGTCCTTCTAGGTGGTAGAACATGCAAGTTTAGAGGATGCTGTTGAAGAATGCTTGGCAAGTTGATGCAGTGCATCTTATATATGGTACATACTGCTGCCACTGTGCCTTGGTGGTGGAGGGAGTGAATGTTTAAGGGGATACTGATCACCAGTTGGTGGTGTCGAATTTCTTGAGTAGTGTTGGAGCAACATTCATCCAGGCAAGTGGAGAACATTCCTTCACACTCCTGACTTGTGCCTTATAGATGGTGGACAGACTTGGGGGAGATGGGAGGTAAGTTGCTCACTGTGGAATTGGCCACTGACCTTTTGTAGCTGCTGTATTTATATGGCTGGTCCAGTTCAGTTTCTTAATCCCCAGGATGTTGATAGTGGGGATAATACCATTGAATGTTAAGGGGAGATGATTAGATTCTCTTTTGTTGGAGATGGTCAATGCTTAGCACTTGTGTGGGGCGAATGCTACTTGCCACTTGTCAGCCCAAGTCTGAATGTTGTCCAGGTCTTGCTGCATACGGACACAGACTCCTTCAGTATCTGAAGAGTCATGAATTGTGCTGAACACTGCAATCATCAGCAAACATCTCCATATCTGACCTTCTGATGAAGGGAGGTCCATTGAAGCAACTGAAAATGGTTGGGCCTAGTACAGTATCCTGGGGAGCTCCTGCAGTGATGTCCTGAGGCTAAGATGATTGACATCCAACAACCATCTTTCTTTGTGCTAGGTATGACTCCAACCAAAGGGGAGGGTTTTCCCTGATTCCCATTGGCTTCAGTTTTGCTAGGGCTCCTTGATGCCACACTCTGACAAATGCTGCCTTAATGCCACACTTAGCCAAGGGCAGTCACTGTCACCTCTTTTTGTCCACGTTTGGACTAAAGTTGCAACGAGGTCAGGAACCGAGTGAATCTGGCAGAACCCAAACTGAGCATCATGAGCAGGTTATTGGTGAACAAGTGCTGTCGACAACACTTTTCCATCATTTTGATGATTTGAGGGTAGACTGATGGGGCGGTAATTGGCTTGTTTGTATTTGTCCTGCTTTTTGTGGACAGGCTCCACCACAGTGAGGAAAATGAAGAATCGTTAAGGTGTACTCTTGCCAAGTGAGGAATGTGAATCATTTTTAATAATTATAACTTGAACATAAGTATGTCCGTTGTAAGTTAAAATACTGACAAGCCCAATTGCACTTGTCCTTCGTCAATGCATTGAGTTCGTCACTATTCTAAAGTTCCAATTTATTATCATCTTTGATATTTTACTGAGATAATTTTAATGTAATTAAGCTAGTAAGGTGCAAATATGTGAGTATTAGGGAAGTTTCTAATGGATTAAAAATATTTTTGTTTGGTTTTATAAATCTTTTAATCTTGTAGGTGTGTTGCGAGATGCAGTAAAAAGTGGGAACTATTTGACTGTAAAACTGGCTCTAAATTCGGGTCAAGAATATAATTTGGATCAAGAGGTACGTAAACATGTAGAAGCTGTATTTGTTGTAAACCTCAGATGCATATGTATCCCTTTCTACAACTATCCCTTCTCGACTTGTCTGCAGCCTTTGATAAAGTTGACCACAGCATCCTCCTCCAACATATCTGCAGTGTCCAGCTGAGTGGGACTGCTCTTGCCTGATTCCATTCTTGTCTATCCAGCTGTAGCCATAAAACCTCCTACAATGAATTCTCTTCCCACCCCATACTATTACCTCTGGTGTCCCTCACAATCATTTCTTGGCCTTCTCTTTCTCATCTTTATACTGATACTTGCTGATGTCACCCAAAAACCACATCAGGTTCCACATGTATGCGATAATACCCAGTTTTACCACATTGGTGACTCTCTTACCCCTCTGTTTTAGGCAACTATCTATTTCCACCTCCATAACATCACTTGTCCCTGCCCCTGTCTCAGCCCATGCGTTGCTGAAACCATCACATAGTTTTGTTATTGCCAGTCTCATCTATTTTAAGTTCTGTCCTGACCGGCCTTCTGTCTTTCATCCTCTATAACCTCATCCACAACTCTACCTTCACCCTAACTTGCACCAAGTCCTGTTTACTCATTATCCCTGTGCTTGCTGGTCTCCTTTGTCTCTAATATCACCAACACCTCAATCTAAAAATTCATATCCCCATGTTCAAATCCTCCCATGCCCTTGCTGTTCTCTATCCCTATTACAGTCCTACAGCCTTCAACGCTGCGTTTCTGCAACTCTGGCCTCTTTTGTATCCCCCCACTTGTTTTGCCTTTCAGCCATGTGGGTGATAAGCTCTGGAATTCCTTTCCCAAACCTTGCCACCTCTCTCCCCTCACTAAGACGATGCTTACACCTAAACCTTTGATCAAATAATCAGTTTCCTGTCCAAGTATTATCTTTGGCTTAATGTCAGTTTTCAATTGATATGCCCCTGTGAAGAGCTTTTGGTCTTTTTACTGTGTTAATGGACATATATAAATGCAATCTGTTGAATATTTATTTATTTATGATCATAGAATGGTTACAGCTGGAGGCCATTTGCTGAATGAAATTAAAATTATTTTATACTTTATCACTAATAGTACTTTAACTGTAGATGTTTTTAAGCTTTGAAAGACATAGACATGCTTAAGCGTCTTGAACCATCTGGTGAGCTTTTGCCCCATTATCAAATGTTCATGGTGCTACCCCAAGAAAACAATAGCAACACTAATAGGCACTTCAGATTATGCTTATTTGTGTCCAGCTTTTTATTTGTTTACATCTGAACTTGTTGTGGTAGGAGTTGGTAACTAAAAGGTGACAATGGAATGCTTATGGAATGAATTTAGTTTCATAGTAAGGAAGTCAGTTTTAATAACAGCCATTGTTATATGATCTTTTCCAGTTTTGAAAGGAAGGGATAATTCTGCTAGTAGCTTTAAATAGAATTTACGCTGTTTAAACTGATAACATTTTGAGTCAGAAGGTTGTTAGTTCAAGTTCCACTCCAGAGATTTGAACACACAATCCAGGCTAACATTTATGTGCAGGCAGAAGGGAATGCTGTGCTGTCACAGGTTCCATCTTTCAAATGAGGCCCTGCCTGTTGTTGTACACCTTTATGTGGGTATGGTTATGTTTTCTGCATACATCACTAGAGGGAAATGATGCACTGTATCATTAGCTCCCTCAGAACAAACTGAGACTACCAACTCTTGTACACATTCTCCAACTGTGTAATACTGCTACTGACTTCTCAGATCTTTAAATGAACCTACATATTTCTGTGTTAATCAATCCCTTATGCATGGTTGATGCCTTGATGTTTATCTATTAAGTAAGCACAAGGAGAAGAAAAACAGTACCATCTGATGGATGTAAAAGATCCCATGGCAGTATTTCAAAGAAGAGCAGGGGAGTTCTTCCTCATGTCCTGGCTAATATTTATCTCGAAAACTATATCCATCAATTGGTGGTGGGAACTGGTACGTTGCTGCTTGTGGGACTTTGTAATGTGCAATTTGTTTGCCATCTTTCCTGCAACACTAGTGGTATTGTCACTGGACCAGTAATTCTGAAGCCCAGGAGTAATGCTCTGGGAACCTGGGTTCAAATCCCATCATGAAGATGGTGGAATTTGAATCCAATAAAAATCTGGAATTAAAAAATATAAGTCTAATGATGGCTGTGAAACCATTGCCAGGTTGTCATAAAAACCCATCTGGTTCACTAATGTCCATTAGGGAAGGAAATCTGCCGTCCTTATCTGGTCTGGCCTACATGTGACTCCAGACCCACAGCAATGTGGTTGACTCTTAAGTACCAAGGGCAGTTGGGGATGGGCAATAAATGCTGGCTGAGCCAGAGACGCCCATATCCCATGAATGAATTTTTTAAAAAAAGACAGCGACTGCATTTCAAAAGTACTTTACAGGCTGTAAAATGTTTTGGAACATCCTAAGGTTATGAGTATAAATACAAGTTTCTTTTTAGCTTTTAATGAATTGCTTCAAAACTGCCGTTCACAATCTTTTGTAACATTAATGATGGCCATAATCAGCTTTATCCAAGCAATTGAAGAAAATGAGAAGCTATATCATGAAATCTGGTGAAATTTGAAGAAAATGGGCCACTGGCCAATTCTAGGTTTATTTTACACATGCTTGATATCAGTCGATTGGAGGGGGGTTGGTGGGATGGGATTGTGAATGTTAATTCATTGACTAACCTGCATTTAAAATTTCATATTTAGGATGATGTCTCTGTTACAGGACCCTAGTGGAATGAATTTGGTCATGTTTGCAGCTGCTGGAGGACAAGATGACATCCTTAGATTGCTAATCAAGAAAGGAGCAAAAATCAGTTCCAGGCAGAAGAATGGCACCACTGCATTGATGCATGCAGCTGAGAAGGTTGTGTTTACTACTACTATTTATTCATTATCTATATTGTTAGAAACACTTTTTATGTTTTTCTTGCCTTATAAATGCAAATAAGTAATAAAACTGAGCTACAATTAATTTCTTACAGTAGTCCTGTTAAATATTGCTGCAGATAAAATCATTATTTAATTTCCAATATGACCAGTGTCCTTGTAATGTGATCTGATTCTTTATCAATAACAACTGTTTCTGGAAAATAACTTAAGTATTGTGTGTAATATGTATTTTTTAGTAAAATTAAATGATTAAAAATACTTTTCCTTTCAGTCTAGTCTGAGGATAATGAAGGAAATTGTTCCATATCTAATTTTGGCCATGGTGAAATTGGCTGATGCTCTACACACCAGGCTTGTGACTGGAACCGCCTTGTTTATTCAGCTTTGTGTTATAGCCTGAATTTTCACCCCTGAAGCCAAATTGTTGTTAGGTTAAATCACCATTAAATATTTGAGTTTTCTTTGCTACATCACTTTTTCTGTGGAGGTCATGCAAAAGTTCTGGGATATGATATCAGTAATGGTGTGTATTTAAAGAAGAAAAAAGCCTGTTTCTAATCTGGTCCCAGTCCTAAGTAGCATAATTGAGAACCTGGTGATGAATGCCAAATTGTTGAGCCTTCAGCAAGGCCTGAGATTAGGGGTGCTTCTCCCATCCCTGAACAGGGGTAATTAAATGTATGAAACAAACACTCAGCTAAAAATGTTGTGTTGATTGGCACATTGAGTAATACTGTGTTAGACCTAGGATTTCTTGTTATAAGTAAAGCTAGTGCTAATGAAATATTGTGTGTAATATAATAGCTTGAATTGCAGGGACCAGAAGGAAATTTAAAGAAACTTGTTCCAGATGATTAAATGGGTTGAGGTAGTTTGTGTTAAAACAGATTATGGACAGAATAAACAAGATATGTCAAATAGTGATTTTGCATTCTATGTTTTTAATATGTGGGGTGCTCTATGATTTTGTTTTTTTGTTTTGAAGCTAGGCAGGGATAAGCATTGTGCAAAAGTGCTTGACTCTTATTACTACCCTTCAAGCCTTTTTCTACTTGCAAAAAGATAATGGTACTAAAATTTGTAATTGTAGTTGGTATTGGCTTGTTGGAGATGAAATTCTTGCTGTTCTAGAACGCGCATATAAATATCATCACTTTTTTTCCCCATTCACTTCTTTAATCCCCCCCCCCCCTCCCACCACCACCCTGCCCGCACCACCCTAAAGGCATCATCTCTTGGTTTATAGTTCAATGAGCAAGAATGCCCTAGTACCATTCTTCATCTGTGAATCTAGCTAGATGGTGTTGGCAGTGAGTATTTGGAGGGCATTGCAATGAATCCAAATAATGCAATGTCAACACATGGACGTCCTGCAGGACTCAGGATAGTGACCAGGAAAGGAAGGAAATGTGTTTTTCCACACCTCTCCTCCATTTTAAAATAAATGCACCCTGGGCACTGCAGTTGAACAACTAACTCTCTCTAAATGCTGAAAATTATACCTAGGACCTTGTAATCTTTATGACCTAGGGCTAGACTAGTGCTGTATACCCAGTAGTGAAGCATCTGTACATAGTTCCTGCCGCACTTTGTAGGCCATAAAATACACAATTTAGTGAGGAGTGTTTGATAACACTGCTCTTGAATGTCCTCTGACTTTCTGTTGCTGTAATGATATAATTTCACAAAGTGTGACAGAAACCCCACTTACGTGCCATAAAGACCAGAAGACTCTAAAATAAAGTAATAATCCATTGCTCTAAAATAAGATGAAACCTGTCTTGATCATAATGATTAAATAGTTATTATAACTGGAGACTTTAAACAAATGCTCCCATTGACCACATACTTATTAAATGTAACAATGTGTATATTTAGTACACAAGTACCTTAACATCTTTTATTTTCTCTATTCCCACCTTTCCTTAGAATTATCTTACAACAGTGGCAATTCTACTGGAGGCAGGTTCCCAAGTCAATGTTCAACAGATCAGCGGAGAAACTGCATTAATGAAGGTATATGTCATTTGTTGTGGTGAAATCATCAAAATCTATAGGGCAAGTTAAGTTTATATCCGTGTTTGAAGCTGTAAGTTCCAAAACAAAATTCCAAAATCTAATTGTTTCAGGTATTAGTATCATCTCAGAGTGCTTGTGAGGTGACTTACTGTTGGTATTTTTCAGGGTTTTTAAACTCAGTTATTTGCATTAGAAACAAAAGTATGACCTTTATTAATCTACTTGCTACCAAGCTCAGCTGATTGGGGTGTACTGAACAGAGATTGACTGCTTCCATGAAGGAAAGGTCAAGAGAGTGTCGAGGATTTCCTTAGTGCTGGCCTAATAATTGGAGGAGATTTAGAATAGATCAGGAAAATGTTTATAGCGTTTGAAGGATCTAAATAGAGGTTGAGGATCAGGGGGTGTCGGGCAAGGATGAAACATGGCAACAGATGGTGAGGCAGCTGTACATTTTAATTCCACTGCCATTCTATGCTCAGCCTGCAGGGAACGTCCCAAGAAGCCTTACCAAGGAGAAACTGATTCTGAACAGATATAGAGGAGTTATATGACACAGAATGGTTGAAAAGAGAAGTTTTCAGGAGGCTTTTATAGGTAGGAAGAGAATTACTATGAACCAAGTGGTTTCAGCTTAGGGCTAAGGCACCTCAAGATTGTTATCAATCTTAGAATGGAGGATAGCATGGAGTGCATGGGGACATAGTTGGTGGACTGAAGAACACAGACTGGGCATGGAGCTGGAGGAGGATAGAAATGGGTAGGGTTGGAGGGATTGGTAAAGCAGAATTTTGAATTAAATGCGTTGTGGGATAGGAAACAAATGGCAAGGTGATGGGCAAAGGGCCTAATGTGCAGGATGAGGGCAGTGAAACTTGGACATTGAGGTTTTTCTTAACGGAGATTAGGAGGTCATCACAAAGTCAAGTTTGGAGGCAACAAATGGATTGTCAAAGATTTCAACAATAGTAGAAGTAACAAGGGTAAATGTAGGTGATATTGTGGAAGTAGACAATCTTGGTGACTGATCGCATATGGGATTTCAAATTTGGTTCTGGTTCAGACAGAGCGATGAGCTTGTTTACAACCTGGTTCTAATGTAATCAGGGCAAACATATGGAATTTTTGGTAGGGAAAAAAATAAGATGGCATTGCTTTTCCCAGTATTCAGTAACAGTTGATACAATAGTATAGGGAGGAACTATTCCTATTGGTGGAAGGGTCAAGAACCAGAGAACACTTTCTTTTGCCAGAGGCAACAGAAGGAATTTTTTTTAAAACCATTTGGACCTGGAATGCTTTGTCAGTGTGTGTGGTGGAAGCAGATTCAATCATGACTTTCAAAAGGGAATTCATAATTATCTGCAGAGAAGTAATTTGCAGAGAGATGGGGAAAAGGCAGGGGAGTGGGAGTAGCTGAGTAGTTTGTATATAGCTGGTGCAGATTAGCAGTCTCCTGTGCTTGTTACCATTTTATGATTCTTTTCTATAGGTGGTTGTAAAATCAAAGGTGGTGGGGGAAAGCTTGGGTACGTTCCATATGCTTGTGGAAACTATGTACCTACAAGTAACATTGTCAAGGGCAACATGTAAACAAGGAAAAAGATGACCAAGTGGGAATGGAAGGAAAAGCTTAAGACACGCTAGTTTGCAACAAAAAGGAATAAAAGTCATCAGATCCTTTAACATTTGTGTTTTGCTCTTGTAGGCTTGTAAGAGAGGAAATGCTGATATTGTAAGACTTCTGCTAGAATATGGTGCAGACTGTGGCATCCTGTCTAAACACCAGAACAATGCTCTATACTATGCTAAACAGAGCAATAACGTACTAGTATATGATCTGCTAAAGAATCACGTGGAAACGTAAGTGCATCACCAGGAATATTGCATTAAGTTGCTATGTCAGGTGGCTAAAATTGACTTATTTTCAACAATCTCAAATGTCTGATTTCTACCTTAATCCATCCGTATTAGTCTTAGCATTATACTGCTTGATATTTTGATTATATCTGGATATTTGTATTTTTAGGAGCACTGGTTAAGTTTTTAAGTCACTGGGGAACTGATTATCTAATGAGTAGCCAAACCATCTGGGATAGGCAGGTCCAAGATTCAACCCATGGTCTGTGGTATGGTTCCTGATCTCAGTTTTGTCTCTTTGGCTTTTTGGCACCCTGGTTTAGAGAAGTTTCCGGCACATGATCTAGAGACCCCTGCTAGAATTGAGTTTGAACCAGCTGAATATCCTGCCAGCACACGCCTATAAACTCAGATGTTTGCAGCACAGAAGGAGGCCATTCAGCGCATTGTGTCTGCGCTGGTCAACAAAGACCTAACTACACTAATCCCATTTTCCAGCGCTTGGTCCATAGCCCTGGAGGCTATGGCAATGCAAGTGAATATCTAAATACTTCTTAAATGGCAGAGTTCCAGACTCCCACAACCCCCTGGGTGAAAAAAATCTCCTGAACTCCCCTCACCCTTCTACCTCTTACCTTGAATTTATGCCCCCTGGTTATTGACCCTTCTACTAATGGAAAAAGGTCCTTCCTATACACCCTATCTATGCTCCTCATAATCTTATATACCTCTATCAGGACCCTGCTCAACCTTCGCTGCTCCAAGGAAAACAACCCCAACCTATCCAATATTTCATTGCTCAGACCCTCCAGTCTAGGCTTACAAATACAATCCTCACCACTTGTACCATCTCATTTATCCCACACAGCACTTATTTTGGCAAATGACGCATCAGTTACCAAGGCGCTGCTTAAAACAGTGGGCCGGCAGTTTTCCAGTTGTTCCAAGCGCAATTACCCATTGATTAATGGCTTTCACTTAGTTCTATCCGACAAAAGCTGCTGAAATTCTATCGCAGGAACTGTAAATGCAGCTAGCGATGCAACTAACCAGATTAGTTTCTTCACTTCGGCCTCATTCAGCTCTCCATAGGTGAATAAGAAGCAAAGCTTTCATCTTCCATAGTTTGATGGTAGCCAGGAATGTTTTCTACAATATCATTGAGAAATATTAACCATGGAGAAGCTCAGAATTCCTATGCAGATCACTGACAGCAAAATCTGTCTGAGAGCAGGAGAGAAATGGAAAGACTGCCTGCATGGGCTAATTTCCTGACCATGATGTGGAAAAGTCACTTCCATTAAGGGGGGAATGAAGATCTGAACTGAAATTCCAGATCTGGCAGTGCTTAACCAATAAGTTAATTTTAATTTCTGAAGTTGTCAAAACTCTGCTTGAAATCCTAACATGATAACCAGCTGCCATGTTTTGCTGGCAGATCGTGTTCACGTGAATGCACGCTTAAATGGTTGTGGCTGTACTTTGACGGTCACTGGGGTGTGTGGAAGCCTGCAGAGAAGAGGGAAGAAAAGTAAAACAAAACAGTACTTTCTTAGCAATGTGACCTTTTCCAGCTATGGTCTTATACTTCTCCTTTCCCCAGTACTGTAGCTGGGAAATTTACAATCAGGACTCTTGTCACAATTGCTTTGATTTATGCCAACAGAATTTCCCATTAGTGTGTTTTTTTGCCTCATTCCTTCCTGTGGGTAATTTCCTGTCAGTATGGCTGAGATCATCAATTTAATCATGTTAAGGATCACAGGAATAAATCCACACCATGTTATTAAGAGGTAAATGTATAGTGTGTTCTTTGATTTGTATTTTTCATGACCATGTTTGGAAAAGACTGAAGAACACAGAATTTGTTCTGGCAAATTTTTTAGTTTATTTGGATTTAAAAACTTACAGGATGTGCAATTTAATTTTCTGACTAGTATATCCAGAGTAACAGATGAAACAATCAGGGATTACTTTGAAGCACGTCTGTCATTGCTGGAACCTGTATTTCCTGTAGCTTGTCACAGACTTTGTGAAGGACCAGACTTTGCTTTGGACTTCAACTATAAACCTCAGCACAGTTCAGTTGAAGGTATGTGAACTTACTGCAATATAAACGTAAAATCTCCTAATACTGGCTATGATAGGCTTCATTGGCTTATTCTAAAAATATTAGGGGGGATCTTTGTGTGGCTTGCGTAAAATATCAGTAAGAGATTTCACCTTTTGATTCTGACTTTTAGTTTCTCTTTGACTTCAAGCATGGCCTTTTTACTGAAAATGGCTGTTTTCATTTCAGAAAAAAAGCTCTTGTAAGTCTGAAATAAAATACAAAATGTTGAGAATGTGAAACTAAATGTTTGGGTCAACATTTTGGGTTTGATCCTTCAGAACTGTTGGTAGTCAGGCATAGAGCTCTTTGATACAACTGATCAACAGAAAAAAGAGTTGGAGAATCTCGAGTAAAATCAAGTGTTCAAAAACGTTAACTCCTGTGTTTTGAACCCCCAGGTTTTTCTTTCTCTCTTTATTACCTCCAACTGGAGCACACACTGAGCAAATTTAACAGGCTGGAATCAATAAGGGGAATCCAGATTTAAAGGAGTTAGAAGCACATTTACCAAACTTTTTAGTGCAATATGAGGCATAACTGCAGTTTGACTTTATATAAATTTCTTTGATTCACATGCCTTTTTTTTTTACATGGTATGTGGGCATTGCTGGCTAGGCCAGCATTTATTGTCAATCCCTAATTTCCCTTAAGAAGATAGGGTTGAGCCATCACCAGCCATGTGGTGTAGGCATACCCATAGTGCAGTTAGGAAGGGAACTCCAGGCTTTTGACCCAGCAACAGTGAAGGAGCGATGAAAGAGTTCCAAGTCAGGATGGTATGTGACTTTGAGAACTTGCAGTTGGTGGTGCTCCCATGCATCTGCCCTTGCCCTTCTAGATGGTAGAGGTCATAGGTTTGAAAGACAAATGGTGCAAACCATTTTTGTTACCATCATTTACAAAGATGCTGCTTGAAACTTGCTATTAAATGTGGCAACTATTTCTGGCAGTTAGAGTAGTGGTTTGCTTGTGATTACCTGTCAGTAAATTATTCACTGCTTGCAAGCAGGACTAGTATTTAGAACATATCTCAATTATCTTTGCTGCAATGGATAAAAATCTTTTTGTGAAATTTTACAAAAGGGAAATTTTCAAAAGTCTCTAGAACGCCTACTGCTGTGAGCCCTTGCTGGCTTCCCGACACTTTCATGCTACTTTAAAGTTAAGGCCCGGACTTCCATTCCCTGACTGCATGGTAATTGCCTGGGAAGTTCAAACTTCCGATGGGTGACTACCTTGCACCGGAGCCATCCAAAACTACGAATCAAATCGGAGACTTCGGATGGTTCCGACTCTCTTAACAGAATAGTTTTCCAGAAAAAGTTATAAAACCCTTTCTAAGACACTAGACCTTGCGACTACCTCACCCAACTACCCTCCCAAAAACTTGAAAATTCTGAATCTCAATTGGAAAGTCCAGAAGTAAGGGGGAGTGAATGTCAAGGAGAGACGTTTAAAAAGAAGCCCCTTCAGTGATGTCAGAAGGGAAGGAGCTGATTGAGTGGCTGGTGAGTTTTTTGAGATCAAATCAGGGACAAGTGTACCTAGTAAATAGGTATTTAAAATGGTTCCATTGTTTTAGTGCTTAGTGTGTAGAAAAATAAAGATAACTTGCAGTGAATTTAAAGGCAGATGCAAATAATATAAATAATCTAAAGTATGGCAGAGCAGTTTGTGTGTCTTGGCTGCGTATGTGGGAGTTTGTGGACAGCAGGACTGTTTCAAGCAAAACGGCCACAGTAGATGTCTCGGTCTTGAATCTTTCCTGATCCATCACTGAGCTGGAGTGCAGGTTGGAGACATCCTGATGTGTAAGGAGGAGGCGTAGTATCTGGACACATTGCTCTCTTCTTCGGTCACACCTTGTGGAGAGGTGCAGGTTTGGAATGGAGTTGGTGTGACCAATAGCCAATAGTCTATAGAGTAATGTTATTTATATAAACTTCTAGAAGGTGTTTGATAAAGAGAACATCAGCTAAAGTTGAAGGTCATGGTTTTGAAGGAAAATCATCAATCTGGTTAAGAATTTAGTAGGAGGCAGAGCAGGGATAATGGGCAAGTACTCTAATTGGCAGGATGTGACTAAGGGTGTCCTACAAGGACCTGTGTTAGACCTTCAACTATTCACTGTGTTTGTTAATTATATAACCAATTTGCTGATAACACAAGAAATAGGAACAGGAATAGGCCATATGGCTCCACCATTCAATATGATTATGGCTGAAACAAAAACAAAAATACCTGGAAAAACTCAACAGGTCTAACAGCATCTGCGGAGAGGAACACAGCTGACATTTCGAGTCCGTATGACTCTTCATCTGAGTTGGGCTTCAACTCCTCTTTCCTGCCTGCTCCCCATATCGCTCGATTCCCTGAGCGACCAAAGATTTGAGTATCCTAGCCTTAAATGTATTCAATGATGGAGAATCCACAACTCTCTGGGATAGAGAATTCCAAAGATTAGCAACCATTTGAGTGAAATAATTTCTCCTCATTTCAGTTCTAAATGATCAGCCCCTTATCCAGTGACTGTGCCCCCGTGTTTTAGATTCTCTGACTAGTGGAAACAACCTCAGCAAACTTGGATAAATTACTCTGTCTCTTCATCCATTTATTTTAATATAGATTGTAAATAGCTGAGGCTCCAGCACCGGTTCTTGTGGCACTCTTCTGGTCACAGCCTGCCTGCAGCTTGAAAATGCTTCATTTATACCCACTCTGTGTTTTGTGTCATTTAACCAATCCCTGCTAATATATTACTCCCAACTCTGTGAGCCCGTATCTTGCCTATTAACATTTTATGTGGCACCTTCTTGAATTTATTTTGGAAACCTGGTTCCCCTTTATCTATCCTACTAGTTGCATTCTCAAAAAAATTCTAATACATTTGTCAAACAGGATTTCCCTTTTGTAAAACCATGTTGACTTGTTCTAATTATACTATGCTTTTCTAAGTGCATTGTTAAGACTTCCTTAATAATAGGTTCTGGCATTTTCCCAATGACTGATCTTAGGCTAACTGACCTGTAAGTTGCCTGTTTTCTCTCTCCCTTCTTTCTTGAAAGGTGCTGTTACATTTGTCAACTTCCAACCTGCTGGGACCATTGGTGAATCTGGGAAATGTTGGAAAATCTTAGTCAATGCATCCACTACCTCTTTAGAACCTAAGTTGTAGGCTATCGGGTCCCAGGGATTTTTTGGATTTTAGTTCCATAACTTTCTACAATACGTTTTCTCTGCTGGAATTAATTATCTTAATTTCCTCATTCATTTTAGGCCCTAGATTACTCTGTTTCTGATATGCAACTTGTCTTCTACTCTGAAAACGGACATAAAATATTCAATGCCTTTCCCATTTCCTCATCCCCCATGATAATTTCTCCTGCCTCTGCTTCTAAGGGACTAATTATTACTTAGCTACTCTTTCTTTATATATAAAAACCTCTTGCCATTTGTGTCTATATTTCTGGCTAGTTTATTCTCATTCTATTTTTTCCTTTCATTTTAATCAGTCTTTGGTGGCCCTTGGGTTTCAAAACACATCCAATCCTCAGACTTGCTACTGTTTATTGCAACATTATAAACCACTTCTTCTAATCTAACATAATCCTTAACTTCCTGTGTGCACAAAAAATAGGTGGTTCCTACTGAATTTTTGTTTTTCAATATAATGTATTTTTGTTGAACACTGAATTATTTTGATGGCACAAAAGTAGGTGGCATAGTAAATGGTGTAGATGATAACATAAAAATTGAGTATTTGACACAGAGTGAGCACAATTGACAAGTGGATTTCAATGTCATTAAATGGGGTCAATAACTTTGTACCTGAAAATTACTTTCTAAATGAAGAAGAGCTAGAAAAAGTGGAGACTTAGAGATGCAGGTACATACATCATTAAAACGTGAACATGTAAAGAAAATAATCAAAAGACTTATGGAATGTTGGCCTACATATCTAGAGGATGAGAATACTTTTTTACAAAAATATTTATTATTCATAAAATATCTTCAAAAAAATTACAAAACATTTCAAAATGGCCATCACAGTGCAATAATATTCAAATCCTCTACATCGATCATGTTGCACTCTTAGGTACTTCAACACAAAAGCTGATACATGTAATATTTGCTGTATAGTTCCAATGTGAGACATACAGCCCACGGGGATCTATACAGTTTCCAGCCCCTCGGTGCACTGTGGCTGAAAGGTCTTAGACAGTGACTTTCCCCGTTGCGCCTCTGCAGTGGCTGTCCCAAACATTAGTACGTCCCTCAGCACCTAGTTCTGGACAGAATACAAAGGGAAGAAGTTATACTTCAGTTGTACAAAGCCCTGGTTAGACCACACCTGAAGTACTGCGAAGTGTTTTAGGAAAGATACAGTGGCCTCGGAGGGAGTGAAGCATGAATTTATCAGGGTGATACTTAAGCTCCAGGGTTAAATTATGAGGAGAGATTACACAAACTTGGGTTATATTCACTGGAATTTAGAAGGTCAAAAGGTGAGTTGATTGAAGCTTTCTAGGTTTTGAGGGGTGCCACAAGGGTTGATAGAAATTATTTCTGCTGGTAGGACCATTTAGGATTAGACTATAAATTAGAGTGAAACCTTTTCAGGTGTGAGATGAGGAAATACTTCTGCCACCCTTTTTGTTGAAGTTTGGAACTTTGTTTTGCAAAAGGCAGTTGATGCTAGATTAATTGTTAGCTTTAAACCTGAGATTGACAAGATTTTTGTTAACCAAATGTATGAAAGGATATGGAGCAAAGGCATGTAATTGCATTTGGGTTGTAGATTAACCATTATCTCATTGAATGATGGAACGTGCTCAAGGGCTATAAATGGTCTACCTTGTTCCTATATTAATGTGACTGCTTTTGTTTGTTTCTTTGCCAGATGCTGTCTGATATGTGGGGCTGGGCGGGGGGAGGGGGACGTTGTATTTCTGTCTTCATTTCAGCTTTACACCAGCTATTGCATAGAAGGGGCAAATCACATTTGTGAGGGCACATCTGCTATAAGTCGGTTGAGACTGCATTTGTATTAGTGAGAATCTGTTTTGCATGCCAATAGATTAAACTAATCCAGGATGCACTCTTTCCTAGGAACTGGGATTCTTCTCTTCATCTTTCATGCAAACTTTTATAGCCATGACCACATAGTGGCTAAACTTTGTGGATCCTGCAGTGTTCAGGCTGTTATTCTAAATGATAAATTTCAGCTTCCTGTATTTTTGGTAAGTACTTGTTCTTTTTATTGTTTTCCTAACTTGTCAATCTGTGACTAAATTTGCTACTTGCTGCCCGAGCATGAAAGTGGCATTTTAAAGCAATGCAATTTTCATTTCCATTGATTTCACTTTTATGTTTGGGCAGCAAATTGAAAATCTATGCTGCGTCTAAATTTTAAATGTTATGTTGCACATAAGTCGTATATGAAGCCCAGTACTTGTATGCCACCAAAACTGTGATGTAAGCTTAGACAACAATAAACAGATAAGTATTTATACACATGGTTCAGTTATGAATCAAAATTTTACATTTCAGGGAATTGTGCCTAGCTGGTCTGTGTTTTTTAGCAATATTCAAATTTTTTAGTACTGAGAAGAGAGACATGTTGCCAAAGCTTGCACTTATCAGGACAAACACGCATGCCAAATTTCACATGATCTCAACAATTTATACTACAGGAGAAAAGAATGCTGATTGGTTGGTGGGGTGACTCTGGCAGGGTCGGTAGGGCTGAATTGTCTACTTTTACTCCTGCTCCTAAGTCCTATGTTCTTATTCCAGAGGGAAAAGTTATTTCAGAATTTTGGGTCTGATGACATCTTTGAAGATTTTGTGTGACCGCTTCAGCTGTATCTGCTCAGCCAATGACCAGCCTGTGGAAGTTATTTAGGTTCAACCAGGCCATTTCCCTTCATTTTACTGGGTGGATTCAAAAGAATACTGTACAGTAGAGGTAATCCTTTCAGGCATGCTTGACTAGCAGACATGCATCTGGGTGGGATCCGGGCGTGATATCTTGACTTGGAGCAAGAGAATGGTAGATGGTCAAACCAACTGTAGGACATTTGGATCACAGTACACGGACTCTGGAGGTGAAAGCTGTTCATGTTTCTCAAAAGCCGTAGGCACTCTCATTTCTACTTGACAGAAGCCAAATTCCTGAGCATGAAAATTTGTTTTTCCTCTGCCACTGATCACATGAATGGCTGAAAAGATATAAGTAGATAGTGAGTTATACCGATAAACTTTAAAGGTTTTGCAGGTCATGGTTCTGAGAAAGCAAGAGACAGGAGACAGGAACTCGCTATTTCACCAAGGATTTTCTCAATTTGGTGCTATCAAATCAACTATTTAATGATAGTTGATCAGATTTCCTGTTTCCAGTGGTAGATATCAGTTCTTTGGTTCTTGCTGTTACGATCCCAGCTGATAATACTGGACAAGTCAGTTCCCATAGTGAAACCTGGCTTGATACATCCTAACTTTAAGAAACTGTGGAGGAAAGTTACTGAACAAATTCACAGGAGACTACTATGAATTTTTAACAACAGAATATAACACTTATTAAACAAGAAAAATGAACTGTAGTACACCAGGCAAATAGGTTTTAAAGAGCTCAATGCCAACACAAGAAAATTATTCAAATCACACTATTCCTTTACTCTAGCAAAATCTTCACAGACACAAATTCAGAAACAATTTACAATATTGCCCTAATATTAAGGGTAAGTATGAGGTATATGTGAATTAACAGCCGAGCTGTGGTCAGACACACCACACTCCAAAGTAAGTGACAGATGCGACCAAAGCAGATTCCATGGATTTCTCAACAACCCACCCAGACGTTTGTCACATTGTGACCAATCAGAAACTTTGTCTTTCTCATGAAGGTTTCCAATCTCCACATTTGAAGAACTTGCCTTGGAATTCTCTTCAAATGTCACTCTTACTCGGACAGCTTAAACAAGGATCCACCTCCAGGGTTGCGAGGTTCTTTTTACTCTGGATCTTGAAGTACACTCAAACTTCACCTTCTGAGCACAATTTCAGATCCTCGTCCATGCCAAGTAGAACACCACTGCTTCAAAAGAGTATCTTTGTCATGGCGGCCTGCAGCACAGAGTCACCGACCTTCAGCTGCCTCCTTGGATCTTCAGGACATATCTCAAGCCTGTTTCACTTCAGATCTGCTCCTTGCAGCTCTCTAACTTGGGGACTATTGCTCTGCTTTCTTTTAACTTGACCTCTGGGACCACTTTCTGATCCCTGTCTTTGACTGTGCCTGGGATTTTCTTCTGGGTCCTCTCCCTATGTCCTGCTCCTTGTGACCCTTTCCTTGGTAATGGAGCTCTGGTTCAGGTCATTTGACCTGCAGTTTCGCACTGTTTGTTCTTCCTTGTGTGCAGGGCCGGTCCTCAGGCTGAAGATGTGAAAAACCCGAACTGTGCAGCCACTTGCTGGCATGTGCACAGGAGACACAGAAAATTGGAGTAGGTCATTTGGCCCTTCGAGCCTGCTTTGCTATTCAATATGATTATGACTGATCCTCTATCTCAGTGCCATATTCCAGCTCTCATACCCCTTGATGCTTTTCGTCTAGAAATCTATCCACTTTCTCCTCAAATATATTCAGTGACTTGGCCTCCACAGCCTTCTGTGGTAGAGAATTCTACAGGTTCACCAACCTCTGAGTGAAGAAATTTCTCCTCATCTTAGTCCTAAATGGTTTGCCCCGTATCCTGAGACTGTGACTCCTTGTTCTAGACACCCCAGCCAGAGGTAACGTCATCCCTGTATCCAGTCAGCCCAATCTCTCCTCATACGATAATCCTGCCATCCCAGGAATCAGTCTAGTGAATCTTCGTTGCACTCTATGGCAAGTATATTCTTTCTTGAGTAAGGAGACCAAAACTGCGTGCACTCCTCCAGGTGTGGTCTC
Source organism: Carcharodon carcharias (assembly GCF_017639515.1). Taxonomy (NCBI): domain Eukaryota; kingdom Metazoa; phylum Chordata; class Chondrichthyes; order Lamniformes; family Lamnidae; genus Carcharodon; species Carcharodon carcharias. The sequence continues at coordinate 59,116,303 of NC_054477.1, read as the reverse complement.
ACCAAGGTGCCTGTACAGCTGCAGAATTCCTGACCTCCGACCACAGATTAAGGTAAGTGTTTCAGTTTCATCACATCACATTTAAACCTGTAATACAAATGGATGGTTTGTGCAGTGGTAATCCACTACATTGGTTAGTCTATCTTATGTGATCTCCTTCAGTACTCTTGGGATCTTTTCAACATTGATTTAATGCCTGGTTCTATTTAAGTTTATGTTGCAACCAGTTAGTCTTTCCTGACCTACTTGGTATCCTGCTTTGTGCAAACTGGTTAGAAGTTGTATAAAAGCAAAATATTGCAGATGCTGGAAAAACTCAGTGCAGGCAGTGTGGAGAGAGAAAGAGTTAACTTTTGAGTCCAATTTGACTCCTCTTCAGAAGTGAAGAGAGGTAGAAATGTAATGGGTTTTATGTATGTTGCTGAGAAAGGAAAGATTATGGATAGGTTAGAGGGCAGAAGAGATTAAATGACGAATGTCACGGAACAAAAGACAAAAGGAGTGGTAATGGTTGTAGTAAAGAAACAAAGCATTGGTCCAGAGTAAGTGTCAATGGCAGGATAAAGTACAGCTCTATCTGAAAGCAAAGACAGGAAAACAAGATACAGACTGGCACTCGGCAAAAAAATAATCAAGGGCAGAGTTCACAGTCTGAAGTTGTTGAACTCAAGCGCCGAATCGGAAGATGAGGCATTGTTCCTTCAGCTTGCTTTGGGCTTCGCTGGAACAAGGGGAGATGGTGGCATTGTGGTAATGTCACTAGACTAGTAATCCAGAGACCCATCCTTATGCTCTGGGGAAATAAGTTCAATTTGAATTCCGTTAATAAACCTGGAGTACAGTTTCATGGTCACCATTACAGAGGCTATCATCAATTGTCATAAAGACCCATCTGGTTCATTCATGTCTTTTAGGGAAGGAATATTTCATCCTTACCTGGTCTAGACTATATGTGACTCTAGACCCACAGCAATGTGGTTGACTCTTAATTGCCCTCTGGACTAACCTAGCAAAGTCATTTCAAGGGCAATTAGGGATGGCTAACAAATGCTGGCCTTGCCAGCTATACCCACATCCCAAGAAAGAAAGAATTGCAGCAGGCCAAGGACAAATGTGAATTAAAATGGCAAGCAATCAGGTTAGGGTCATGTATATGGACTGAATGGAGGTGTTCCACAATCTGGTCACCAAGTCTGTGCTTGGTGGTCTCGATTTGGAGGAGACTGCATTGTGAGTAGACTAAATTGAAAGTAGTGCAAGTAAATCACTGCTTCGCCTGGAAGGAGTGTTTGCGGCTTGGACAGTTAGGAGAGAGGAAGTAAACTGGCAGGTGTTAGACCTCCTGCAATTGCATGGGAAGGGGACAAGATGTTGGAGGTGATAAGAGCTGTGGAGCAGGGAGTCACAAGAGAATGGTCCCTTCAGAATGCTGACGGGAGGGGAAGATGTGTTTGGCGGTGGCATCACACTGGGGGTGGTGGAAATGGCAGAGGATGATCCTTTGAATGTGAAGGCTGGGAATTGAGGACAAGGAATTCTATTGTGATTCTGGGATGGAGGGGAAAAGTGAGAGAAAGAGTTCAGACATTGTTGAGGACCCTGCCAACCGAGGGTGGGGGGGCACATCCTTGGTTGAGGAAAAAGGAAGGCCTGTTGGAAGCACCATTGCAAAGGTAGCATTATTGGAACAGATGAGATGGTGAAACTAAGAATGGAATAGAGTCCTTACAAGAAGCAGGATGTGAGGAATTGTAGTCGAGGTAGCTGTGGGAGTTGGTGAGCTTATAATGAATATTAATAATCAGCCTGTACCCAGAAATGGAGACAAAAGTCAAGGAAAGGAAGTGTTGGAGATAGACCCTATGAGGGTGAGAAAAGCAAAATTGAATTTTTCCATAAGAACGTAAGGAACAGGAGTAGGCCACTCAGCCCTTTGAGCCTGCTCTGCCATTCAATAAGACCAGGGCTGATCTGATTGTAACCTCAACCCCACATTCCTGCCTACTCCCTATAACTTTCAACCCCTTTTTAATCAAGGATCTATCTAGCTCTGTCTTAAAAATATTCAAAGGTTGCTTCTATCGCCTTTTGAGGAAGAGAGTTCAAAAGACACTCAACCCTCTGAGAAAACAATTCTCATCTGTCTTAAATGAGCAATCCCTAATTCTAGATTCTCCCACAAGAGGAAACATCCTCTCCACATCCACCCTGTCAACATCCCTCAGGATCTTAAAGGTTTGAATTAAGTTGCCTCTTACTCTTCTAAACTCCAGTGGATACAAGCCTAACCTGTCCATCCTTTCCTCATAAGGCAACTCGCCCATTCCTGGTATTGGTCGTTCCAGGCAAATGCAGGAAGCAGCACCAGTAGTCGATGTACTGAAAAATGAATTGGGCGAGGGGGCCTGAGTAGGACTTGAGCAGGGAATGTTCCACATACTGAACAAAAGGATGGGCATAACTAGGGCCCATGTTGGGTAGCCAAAGCAACACCTTTTATTTGGAGGAAGTGAGACAAGTTAAAGGAGAAGTTGTTCAATGAGCAAACAGGTTTACCCAGGTGGAGGAGGGTGGTGATAGATGAGGACTATTTGGACCTCTGTTCGAGCAAGATTATGGAACTTTTGCCATAAATTCATGTGCTCTCTATTCCAGTTTCTTTATGAATCTTATCTATGAATTTGTCTCGTGGAAAGCTATACTTTTAGAATTAGCTTATGGTCACAGCGGTTCAGTCACAATTGACTTGGCATTTAATCCCAACAGTGTTTAGGATTGATCCAGAATTTTTGTCAGGCCATTTCCCAATTTAATTTGGGTGAAGAAATTGTTCCATTGTTTTTCTGCTATCTCTCAAAGTAGACCAGGAATGCTGTTTCCACTCTCTTTTTTGAAGAGAACAGTATAAGCTAGTTATTTGTTTCCTGTCTTGTAAGGATCAAAGAAAATCAGTATCTGAGCAGGAGAAAGCTTAATAGTTTAGTACATCTGGCATTGCTACTATTTTACAAAGGAGAAGCCTTTGATATTTTTTGCTCCATATCCTCAACGGTGCACATAGGTTGGTCCTGTCACTGAGGTACCACACAGTATGAATGACTACGATTGCACCTATTCAAAGATGTACAGCCAAGGCTAGCAAATTTACAAATATATCTTAACAGCACAGAATTTACAATCCCAGCTAATATATCCAAATTAGATTCATGCTCAAACTTCCCTACTGATGTCTATTAAACTAACTTCACACCTTTTGCATTTGGTCATCTCACTATAGAGGAAACTGCATTGTGAACAGCAAATAAAGTATATTAAGTTGAAAGAAATCCCAATAAAATGCTTTGCGCAGTAAGTTAAAGGTGTCGACTTGTGCATGGGGATTTTTGGGTTGCTAAGGAAGGTGCTTGGCTTAGAGGAGACTTTGAGTAGTTGTAGAACTCACCACTAGGTTTATATGTTGGTTAACCATCTGTCCCCACTAATGGCAATAGAGAGATGAGAAAGAGAAGGCAAGGGAGATGTGGAAATCTGAAGCAAAGTTGATTAGATTTTCTACTTGGAGGTGAGAACTGATGGCCATCTGTGTACCAGGAGAAAAGTGGTGAGGGAGAGGACTCATTTGGGACTGGAACAAGGAATCTTCCACTTATCTCACAAAAAGGCAAGTGTGACCAGGACCATAGCCTTTTATTTGGAGAAAGTGAGAGGACTTAAAGGAGAAATATTTTGATGTAAGAACATGTTCAGCCAAGCCGAGGAGGATGGTGGTGGATTGGTGCTGGCTGGGCTGCTGTTCAAGTAAGAATTGGATGGCGAGCAGGCTGTCTGTGATAGGGACTGATAATGTGGAGACACTGCACATCCATGGCAAAAAGGACTAAGTGGTGTCTTCAGTTTCATTTCACTTACATGCCTTTTTGTAACTTGATGTATTAGAAAGGCAGCATTTTGTTACTGTTGGTAGCTGTGATAGATTGTTCTGCTTATGTAACTTTAAATAGTCTAATGAGTATGTATGCCACTTGATTACAGTCTAAATAATGCTGAAAAAATCCTTTTATCAGCTTTTTAATAATGTTGAAATCTAGTTTGACCAATTTAATTTTTGTTTTTGTTTTCCAGGATAGTCATTTTATTTATTCCTTCAGTCCAGTGCCTGGCACTAATAAATTATTTATTAGACTTGCTGAAGCACCTACTGCCAAGGTAGGCATATTTTGATATATTGGAGTAAAACTCTGGAATATTAAGACATAACATTTTTAAATAGTGAAATGCTTTCATCCAGATTAAACTCCACTGCTGGTCTGTAATTGTGATTAATGAGAATTAGTTTATTCCTGGCACAAGGCTATTTTTAACTCTTAATATAAACTAGAAGTACTTATTAATTTAACTTACCTGTTGTGATGTTGCAATTTGAACTTGCAGAAGCGGGTGAGCCATTTTCCTTCCACTATTTCCAAAAATAGTGACTAGTTTGGCTCAGTGGTGGTGGTAACCTCTGCCAATTGGATGGCCTTCAAGCATTGATGTAGATATTGTATTGGTAATTCAGTTGTTGAGCCCAATATTGTCATCCTCATGTCTATATATGGAGTCATTTACAGCACAGGAGGAGGCTATTTGGTCATCGAGTCCATGCTGGTTCTCCACAGAGCAATCCAGTCAGCGTCTCACCCCTGTTCAATGCCCTTAGTCCTGCAGATTTATTTCCTTCAAGTGCCCATTCAGTTTCTTAAATCATTGTTTCCACTTCTTCCCCCACCTTGGGCAGGTCATTACTACTCATTGCATAAAGAGGTTCCTCCTCACATTCCCCCTGCATTTCTTGCCCAGAGCTGTAAATCTGTGTCCCCTAGTCCTTGTACTATCAGCTAACGAGAACAATTTTTTCTAGTCAACCTTATCCAAACATATCCTCTTGAACAGTTCTATCAAATCTCCCCACAAGCTTTTTTTTGTTTTAAGGAGAATAAGCCCAGCTTTTCCAATCTAACCTTGTAAATAAAATCCCCCAGCCCTAGAAGCATTCTGGTAAATCTCTTCCGCACCCTCTCAAGGACCCTTGCATCCTTCCTACAGTGTGGTGATCAGAACTGGATGCAGTACTTCAACTGGGACCTAACAAGAGCTCTAAAGGTTCAGCAAAACTTCCCTACTTTTGCACACAGTGTCTCTATTTATGAAGACCAAGAAGCCATATATATTAAATTACATCTGCCACTTGCCTGCCCATTCAGATAGCCTGTCATGTTGCAAACTATTCCTATCATCCTCACTGGTTGCCAGTCCTTTGGTTTCATTAGCAAATTTTGAAATTCTACCCTGTATTCAAAGAGTCAAGTTTTTTTGTAAACATGGCAAAAAAAGTGATCCTAGCACTGACCCTGGAACACCACTGAGTACCAGTCTGAAAAATAACTGTTTACCACAACTGTCCTTTGCTCAATTGGATGAAAAATGGGCTTCTGACCCTCCTATTGCATGAGCCTCAATTTTGTTAAATGTTATGATGATGCAGATGACATGTGTCAGGCAGACCAAGTCTGCAAGGGAAACTTGGCCATGCTATCAGAATGGTTTTCAATTTGTATTTATTATGAGATGTGTGCGCTGAACTCAGAAGCAATGAGTCCACTAAGACCTTTAGAGATTTTAAAAATTAAATTAAAATGTTTATTAACAAAAAAGATTACAAGCGCATATATTACTACAATTACTACAGGGGCTATAACAAATCCTAAAATTCCTAATTAACCGAACTCCCAATTATACACCCCCTTTCAGGCAACAGTCCACAATTGATTTTAAATTAAAATAAAACAAGCCAGCAAGTTACCAAAGTACCCACTAGACAGTAGAATTCTAAAAGCTTTTAGTCTCCAGCTTTTAGTTACTGGACACTGCAGACTTATGCACAAATGGCTGGAGGCTCCCCGAAGATTGTTTCTCACACTCCAGTTAGATCTTACATGGCCCCCCCTCCAACATAGCCTTTCCTTCTCCTTGATATGTTTCTCTCTCTTTAATATATAAATTCTATTGTTAAATATGTCTTTGGAACTTTACCTTTAATATAGAAATCTGCTGTCAATATTATCAGTAACCTTTGGGAAAAAATAAACACTGCTTAGTCTTGCTTATTTGGCTAGTTATAAACATCCTAACGTCCCCTTTGAAATCCAAACAATATCTTAACTTATCTAAAAATGCAAATTCCCTTCACACCTTGCATGTTAAGACCTAAGGCATTAAGTACATTTCTATACCTAATTTCTTTTGATAGTTTCAAGCTTGCTGTCTACCTGACTCCAAGGTAATTAAGTCACACAGAACCAACTGCACCCACACCTGTAAACGTCCATTACAATAAACCAGAATAATATGAAAATTATTATACTTTTGTAAGTGTCTCCTGCTAATACAAGATGGCCACTGATACCTGTCTGCATATATGCAATAGTCTGCGTGTGCGCAAAAAAATGAATTACATAATTCTGCTGCACCCAGCCTGCCAAAGCTACCATATTTTGCCACTAAAATGTGAATTTTTGGATAATGTGAATTAGCAATGTAAATTGGAGCCACCATTTTGAATTGTTGATGACTTGAATTAAGTAATTTTAAGTTAGGATGCAGTAAGGAAGGTGCATTTCCAGGGAATGGGGAAGCGGATTGGCTGGAGCTGTTGTCACTTGAGTGAGGAGGAGGTGGATTTCTGGGGCAGGGCCTCAGTCAGACTATGACCTTAGGCAGTGAGTTTTGGTTGAGCTGAAGGCAATTTTTACAAATAAAATGACAAGACGTGCAAGGAATTGGTGCATTGAAATGATTTCTCGATTGGTATACGCTAAACAGACACTGACTCCCTTACCCTGTTGCTTGCAATGACGTAATGAAGTTAAACACTAGAACTGAGCATGCATGGCATTGGCAACAAATGCAGCCTTTTGTGTGGCAGTTTGCTGAACACATTTTTAAAAATCCATATGAACATTCCCTTCATTAACCTTCTCTGTTACTATTTTAATTAACTCTCCAAGTGCCTGTTGATTTTTATTCCCTGATTATTGTTTCTAAAACCTTATCTGCTATTGATGTTAAACTAACTGGCCTGTAGTTACAAGGACTGTCCTTACATCCTTTCTTGTCTAAAGATATATTTGCCAATCCCCAATGCTCTGGCATCTCTCCCCATTTAGAGAAAATCATGGCAAGCCCTTCCACTATCTCCAGCCCATTTCCTTCAGTGAACTGAGATGTAAGATATCCAGGCCAGGTGACCATTGTGTGGCCAGCCTTTCTAGTACCACCTCCCCATAATTTTCACCCTATCCATTGCCTCTATTATCTCCAGTTCTTATATTTTCTATCGATGTTTACTAAGGAGGAATCTGACAAAGTACTCAATGGAGGGACATGGGTAATGATCAGGCACAGAACCTTTGCTGTTTTGATTTGCATATGCCTGACTTAAGAATCAATGCCAGAGATAAAGTGTAGTTTACCAAGCCAGTAACATTTTTTAATTAGAGGCAGGTGGCTTTGGATTGCCTCTCACATGTCTGATGTGCAGCTGTTAAATGAATTGTTGCTCCATTGGAAATGGCTGTTTGTGTCAGTAATATCATTGAGCAACCTGGAAGGAAGAAGCCCAGAAATGGCAGTTGGTTGACTTGGTTTTTAAAAATCCAATGGTCTCACATATGGCAAGAATGGGTACGTGTGGGTATATAAAGTTAATAATTTCAACATTAGTAGTATACTTTTTCCTTCCCTTCACTCTGACTTTTTCTTAAAATAAAATGGTGACTAATCACTTAGAGGATTGTTTTGTGCACAGTAAATTTCTCTGCTGCTCCACATTAAGAATCATACTGGATTGTGTTGGGACCTGTTTGCTGTTCTTTGGGGTTGTTATTAAATGTTTGAGTTTAATGTAGCTGTTCATAATTTTAAACTGATGTGCTGTACCTTGATTAAACATCAAATCATTTCTTCTAAAGCTACCGGTTCATGCTAGGGTATGGTTTTACAAGTCCCAGCAAACTCATAGTGCTTCATTTGAAGTGAGCATTCTTAACCTTGTGGACAAAATGAATGAAGTATTTGACCATAGCTGGAATTACAGTTATTTCCAATAGTGTCCTTGCTCAAAATCCACTTGGGTCAGGAATGCCAATTGTGCTTTCTAAATTCAGTTCACAGGCTATTTGTAGCAACCCCATGAGGTTGTCTAACTCACCAGTTAAGCCTGGAACATTACTCTGCATCACTAATTTGTTTTTAATACTTTAGACCATTAAAATATGCTTGAAAAAGTATGCTGAAATGTGTTGGAATACTAATGTCTAATGGAATACTGCTTTTGTTTCAGGTAAAGCTGCTTATTTGTGCATATAGAGTCCAACTCCAGTGAATATATGCCCACAATGCAGTTTTTCTACCTGTGGGTTAATCATAATTATGGACAGATGTGAGCATTGTTTTCACCTACAGCTCCTCCTGGATAGTTGGGACTTTATGCCGAAATGCCTCTGCCTGACAATTGTTATAAACATCTTCAGAAAATATATTGCTATTGAAAGTTTTACAAACTAGTTACTGTATTGTTTTTAAAGTTGTCTTTTTGTAGGTAACAGTCAATGTTGTGAAGCGATAGCTGGTGCAGTGTCATTTGCCTATGTAAATCCTGACTGTATATACAGACTTTCCACAATGTGGAATGGAGTGGAAATATGCTCCAGATTGAATATTTATGAAAGGTACATACAAACAAGTTGATACCTTTTTTCTCTATCAGGCTACTGCACCTCTTTAACTAGGTACTGAAGCTGGTTTGAGATTGGTTCATTATTTTACTTGGCTCATGTCACTTGCCATTGTGAGATGGAGGATGAATAGATTGATCTGCTTTGAAAGCTTCACTGTTATCTGAAGTACAGTAGAAACACCAATGTGAGCCCATAAACTATCTCTTTACCATAGCACATTTGTTCACTGGTGGTTCCACCTTTACTAGTTTTAGTATTTCTTATGATTTTTTTGTATTTATGAATCTGTATAGTGTATCATGGTACAGAACTGCATTTTAAACTTTAAATATTCTGTCATTCCTTTTAAAAGTCAATACATAGACCTTAACAAATGAATCTGACAACACGTTTTTCATCTTGTGTGACATGTTCTGTTGAATTCAGTTAGGAATCATTTATTCATTTTATTTGTGTTCTTTACAAACAAGTGTTGTAAATCCATGTTGGCATTGTTAGAATGGCCTTTGATAAAAGCTGTTACAATGGTTCTTAGTTTTTTGTTTTATTTAAAGGGCAAGCACTGGTATGGTACAGTTATGACTAAAATATATATTGCATGCTTTAAAATGAACATTTTTACACTACATACACACAACTCCAGAATGTGCCTTGCTGTTCTCTTGCTAGTTATGCTGTATGTGAACTACCAATATGTGCCTAAATTATAGCAAATACTACCAAAAATGCTGACTTGAGGAATGTGATTGTTGTGAAAGTTTTGTTCTATCCCATGTAAAACCTAAATTCTTTATTGATCTTTTGTAAATTTTATGTAAAATATAATTTGTAATGTTTAAGAATGAATTTTGGTATTAATCTGTTGAATACAAAATCCCACATCTCCTAAAAGAAAAGGGAAAATGGCAATGATTATCAACTTAAACCTTACTAGGAACCAGTGTTTTACCAAGACATCTTGTGTTCCTTCAGTAAATTTCAAAAATACTAAAGGACCATTGCCACTCAACACTTTGCCCCTTTGGCTATATTACTACATGAAAATATCATTAGTTTCAGCAGGTCATATGGTAATGAATGCTAGAGTGCTCTAAAGTGATAATTCCCTGGTAAACGAAAGTTGTTTTTCATCCACCCACACATGAATTCCCTGCATGAGTAAAACAAGTTTCTGAAGATTTAATTTTTTTCATGGCACGTGGAAGCAGCAAGAAACACACTTGGGAGCAATTTTTGGGGAAAGTTTTATTATAAATCTCATCACTGCATATGCTTAGCTTTCATAATTAATATCTACTGGGAAAAGAAACTGATTTACATCAAAACATTAATGTCCAAATCATTAATTTGAAGGAAAAAAGTAGCAATCTTATACTGAGACCGATAACATTTAAATTTGAACTTCTAGTTTATAGCTCAAAAGGATTTGTAACAAATGACAAGCACTTAGGTATATGTTACACAGTCCCCCCGCCCCCCACACCCCCGAGTTGAGTAGTAATTCAATTCTCCCAGAATGTCAAATTACTCAGGAGCCAAGAATTTATTTTTGTACTTTTCTTTCTCAGCCTGGCAGCTTTTAACTTCAGAACTGTCTTTGTGTGAATTTCCCTGGATTTGCTCTAGCACAAGCTAAGCAGATTTTCTAGCCTCGTTTTAACTCTCCATAAATTTGTTCTTTACAATGCAAGCGTGAGCTTCCACCCACATTCCAGACTTTCGGCCTCAAGTTGCTTTCTCTCCCTCCCCTGGATCCTGGCAGACAATTTTCAGGGATATCTTGGAAATCCTTCCCCCCTCCTTTCCATGACAATGTGAACCACATGGGCCATCTATCCAGGTAGATTTGCTGATTAGCAGTCCTCAAGGCCCCAACTCTCATCTCACAACTAAAAAGGCAGTTTTACTGCTGCCCTTGACTAAGCACAAACCCTATGAAGTGGGCCCAGACTGTTTTACTTGTAAGGTGCATTCTCCAACAATCAAAACATCCAGGCTTGATGATCCAGGCCAGACATAAAACAGATTGGCCCCCTTTATTTTACCCTAAATTTAAAGATGTGATCCCAAACAATCTTAAACATTGTTGTAACAGTAACAGAAGTGCATACAGTTAAAGTTGTTTCATAAAGTTGCAACTTAAGTAAATCATATTTTCCGATTAGAACCAGTGTAGTTACATTCTCTCTAGGACCTTTACAGTCAAAAGCAAAACATTACATACCCTTAAAGTTGAAATACTATATATTCCTAAATTTGTAAATGCAATAGCTATGCTTACTCTTTCTACTTAGCTTGTGCAGGCCCACTGTGGCTTTGCCCAGCCTCCAACTCACTGCTTCCTCTCCTGAACCCAGAGGGAGGGAGTGGAATGGTCAGGCAGGTAAATGGGCAAATCGGGGACAGACCGGGACAAAGGTTTAGCATTGTTAGTCGCTCAATCTTAAATTTAAAATGCGCCCTATATTTACAATAGTGCTATATAAATACAAAGTTCTTCCTCATTAAAAATATACAGGAGTGCTTAAACACCTTTAAACAGATGTTTGCTACTTTACCTCATACCATCATTCTGAAACTCCAAACACTTACCAAATGTGCCAGCTTATGTTGCATTAAAAACTCAGAGCTCGTCAATGGAGTATTTGAAAATGTCATCCTTCCCTCATTAAAATGAAATTACCTAGACATGGAAAGATAGAGACGGAGTAAAAAAAAAGCATGATTAACGATAACTATTGAATTGCTAGTTGGTGCTTGTTTAAATATTGTAAAAATGTTACATTAAGAAAAAGTATGATTAAATTACAAAAAGACAATCTCAAATACATATGGGAGGCCACAATCAGATCAGCCAAGATCTTACCATTTACCTGTCTGTCCCCCATAACCCTCAACTCCCTTGTTGACCAAAAAAATCTGCCTTGAATATATTCAATGACCCAACCTTCTGGGCTCTGGGAAGAGAATTCAAAAGACCAACACCCTCAGAAGAAATTCCTCCTCATCTCTGCTCTGTCGTAAATGGGGGATTCCTCATTAAACATATGCCCCTAATTCTAGATTTCCCCCACGAGAGGAAACATTCTCCCAGCATCTCCCCTGTCAAGCCTCCTCAGAATCCTGTGTTTCAATAAGATCGCCTCTTATTCTTCTAAACTCCAATTGTAGCCTCAACTCCAAATTTTGCATATCCCATTCATTTGACCACTCTTGTTCCTCCTCTCCTAAAAATGGAGCCTTCCAGTACAAGTGATTATTGTTTGCATGCTGTTCCAAATGTAGGAAGCATCACAACTGAGTCCAATACTGTTTTCATCTAAGATTCGCAAATGTATATTTTCTGATGCTCAAGGTAGTGGAAAGAAAGAATCCTGGTTGCTTTTTAAATTTTATAGTTCGAGACATCCTAACTAATCATCACTGAGCACAGAGGTTCCAGTTTCAATTTTTGTCTATGTATCAATATCTTCACATTGATTCTGTATGAATCAACAGCACGTTAATGGAACAAGCTAATTGTTAATTCTTTTTAAAAAGTTAGAGACTTTAAGAAAATTTTAACGTATGTTCTTGCCATATGTGAGACCATTGAAGTAGAAGATCATATGGCCCCTCATGCCTGCTCTGCTATTCAATACAATAGTGGCTGGTCATTGTCCTTAACTCCACTTTCCTGCCTGCTCCCTAAATCCCTTGGATTCCCTGACACACCAGAAGTCTGTCAATCTCAGCCTTCAGTGATGGAGCATCCATAACCCTTTGAGTGAAAATTTTGTCATCTCAGTCCTAAACGCCATTTTCTAGATTCCCCAGGCAAGCGAAACAACCTCTCAATGTCTACTCTATCAAAGACGCCCCACCCAGAAATTGATATTTTTCGATGAAATCACCTCTTATACTTCTAAACTCCAGAATGTCTCAGCCCAATTTACTCAGCATCTCATCATGGGACACCCCTCCTATCCCAGAAACCAAACTAGTGAACCTTTGCTGTACACCTCCAATGCAAGTATATCCTTCCTTAAATATGGTGACCAAACCTGTACACAGTATTCTAGGTGTGGTCTCACCAAAGACATGTACAATTGTAGCAAGACTTAGTAATACTTGTACTCCAAAACCTTACAATAACAAACCTTACAATAACATGTCATTTGCCGCCTTAATTGTTTGTTGCACCTGCATGCTAACTTTGTGTTCTTTGTGCAAGTACACTCAAGTGCCTCTGAACATCAACATTTACAAGTTTTATGCCTTTTAAAAATTTTTACTCTTACTACTGAAGTAAATAATTACACTTCCCCAGGTTATACTCCATTTGCCACCTTGTTGTCCACTCACTTAATCTGTCTATATCTCTTTGCAGCCTGTGTCCTCACAGCTTCCATTCTCACCTAGCTTTGTATAGTCAGCAAATATCGGTCTCTGTCTCTTTGTCTAAATCATTAATGTAGACTGTAAATAATTGAAGCCAGTACTGATCCTTGTGGTACTTCACCAGAGTCAGCCTGCCAACTTGAAAATACACTGTTTATCCCTACTTGCTGCTTCCCATCAGTTAACCAGTCGTCTTTCCATGCTAATGTATCACCCCCAACTCCACAAGTCCTTATCTATTAACCTTTTGTCTGGCACCATACGCCTTTTGGAAATCCAAGTAAACCACATCTACAGATTCCCCTTTATGCCACTAGTTACATCCTCAAAAAACTTTCCCCTTAGTAAAACCATTTTGACTTTGATTATATTACGATCAGCAATGGCATGCTTCGCCAGAGACTTTGCACCCACTGGAATATGTCAATCACCAACATTATCTCTAGACAGAAGGCAAAGTACAAAAACACTTGGATGCACCCAAGGCCTAAATACCAGATTGATTTTATCACCACCTGGCAGAGCAACAAAGGATATGATGATCACCAGGTTTATGAGGAGTGGGGTGCTCTACAGACCGCAGCATGCTACACTCCAAGATGCAATTTACTATCTCACCGAAAAGGAGACCAGTATGCACTGGACCTCAAGAAAGCCAGATGTGCAGAAACTGACATCCGCAGAGTGCAAACAATTCAAGTTCAGACTTGAGGAACAGTTGTGTTCCAAAGAAAACCCAAATGATATTGAAATTACATAGTGAAACTCCAAATCAACAGTTCTGGAAGCTGCCAATTATGTCCTGGGAACACAGAAAAGAAACCAAGATTGGTTCGATGAAAATGATCAAATTAAAGAACTGCTACAGGAAAAAAATGCAGCATCTGGAACATGGCTGGGAAACAAAGATACATCCAGTCCAGGAGAGCAAAAGGAACCTGTGATAGAAGATGCGCAGGATACAAGATGCATGGCGAGTTAAATCTATGCTGATCAGCACAACTTGAGAAATTTCTATGGAGCCTAGAAGGCGGTGTATGGTTTTTTCTCACGTGGCTACTCACTTGTTCTCAGTACTAACAGGGCATCTCTCCTGATGAGAGGAGAGTTATTAAAGAGCACAGGACTGAGTACTTTAGAGATGTGCATAACTGTCCATCCATCATAACAGCAGTAGTTATAGCCAAACTTCCAGACTGTACCAAATGTGAAAATATGGACAGCAAAGCTCTGTTGTGGAGGTTGACAAAGCCATCAGATCCCTACCCTAAGGAAAGCTCCAGGATCAGATGGGATCCCAGGAGAAATTTACAATTCTGGGGACCCCAGCTAGCCATCAAACTCGCACAATTATATCATAGAATGTGAGATCAACAAACCATTCCTCAGGAGTTCAAGGGTGATTGTTCACTTGTATAAAAGGAAAAGGATAAAGATCTGTGACAACCATAGAGGAATCTCACTGCTTGTGAAAGCTGGTAAGATTCTAGCAAAAGGTTCTACTCAATACTCTGGTAAGTCACAGCAGAACGTATGATGCCGGAAAGTCAAAGTGGGTTCAGGAACGGTGGAGGCACTTACAACATGATCTTTATATTTCGGCAAATACAAGAGGAATGCCGTGAACAACAGATGGGACTCTTATTGTGCCTTCGTTTTCCTGACGAAGGCCTTTGACACAGTAAATAGAGAGGCCTTGTGGAAAGTCTTGGAAAATCATAACCAGCACATTCACTATCTTTGCAGCTACCTCTTTTAGAACCCAAGGATGATGTAGGCATCAGGTAGTGGGGGTGCCAGATTTCAGTTCCTTAATAACAACAATGTATTATTGAAACTTAATTATCTCAAGTTCCTCACTCTTTTAGCCCCAGGGCTATTTTCTAACTCTAGTATGTAATTCGGTATGGTATCTCATATTAAAAACAAATCTGTCTACTGGAACAAAGTATTTCAAACTACTGCTTTCTTAAAGGAAAGATATTACAAGCGTTTTGTGTATAATTCAGGCATTCTAAAGGAATTGGTTCACAGTGAAACAGTGTTGTCCAATACACTGTCCACAAGTCATGTGACTAATTGCATTTCTGGTTAATAATGTCCATTACAGTTTCTATCATTGGACATATGATCATGCACCTTTTTGTGTATTTGTTAGTATAATAAAAGGTAAAGCAGAGAGCAAGAGTTTTTTTTTATAATTGAATGCTTTACTTGCTTGGTTAGTGAACAGTGTTATTTATTTGATAACATGCACACAAGTACATAAACCGGTATTGTTTCACACAAGACATTTTCTACTAAAAGTAGGGTATATATGCAGCTAAAATGTCACCTCTGTAGCCACCCTGACTAGTTAGTGATTTATATTGGACAATACTGCGGTAAACTATGAGATTTAAAATGACTTTTATCTAGTGACTTTCACATCAGGTCCTCTCAAAGGATTTAACAATCAGTGTGGTCACTGTTGCAATCTAGGAAGCCCGGCAGCAAATTTGCACCACAAACTCCAACAATACCATAATGACCAGATTATCTGGTTTTTGAGCGATAAATATTGATCACAAAACACAATAGCTAATTCCCCATCTCCTTCACGTCACAAAAATTGTACAATTTTATCGTGATTAAATAATGACATTGATTTCCCGTGGATGTGGAACTTATTTTGTTTTAAAAAGTAAAATAGTGATAATCGAGAGGGCTCTGTAGTGTTTTAATGAAAATGAACCAAATTCCCTTCGAATGGACTCCTGAAACTTCAACTTGTGCCCTGGTCAGGGGCTCTGCTAAATCACCTTTGCGACATGAAACTGCACTAAACCCACGTTTACATACGCATTCGCCATATTCAAGCTGCCCTTTCGCATTGGATGGCACTTACGAAAAGATTTCAAACATTAATTATATTGCACTGACCTCGCCACGTAAAGGAACTAAATTTACCAGGATGGAGGCTAACTCTGGGAGTGAGCAAGGAGGAGAGGTCAGTTAACTTGGGGAAGTTTAAACTAGTCTTTCACATAATCAACTCTGATCCTGATGCTAATACAGGAGAAAGCGGAAGAGAATGCAAATTATAAGTCAAACGCGGCTTTGTTTACTTATTTTGTTTTACTATTTTGGATACAAGGCACCAGTCTAAGGATCAAAAACAAAAATTGCTGGAAAAACTCAGCAGGTCTGACAGCATCTGTGGAAAGGCAGAGTTAACGTTTCGAGTCCGTATGACTGTTTTTGTTTCAGTTTTCCAGCATCCGCAGTATTTTGCCTTTATTATACCAGTTTAAGGATCTCCATCCAATACCCGGAGAGGTCATTCCGGCCCACTGTCCCTATCCGCCGAGATTTCCACTCCACGTCGTTCTCGCCACATATTCTAAAAGGATGGTGAGGGCCAAGATCACCTCAAAACACTTGTTTTGAATATTTATTCAATACATTGCTAATTACATTCTGATAGGGAGCATCTGAATCTTTTAAAGATGCAGAACTGTCTCCATTTAGGATTTTTCAAGGGAACTAAAAACTGAGGCATCAGGATAGTACATTGTGCTGACTGAGTTGGGCGATTATGAGCAAGAACAACTAAAAGGTACACAATAGGAACAAACGTACAAACACGATTTACAATTTAAAGCGACCAAGATAAAGTCAACTATTAGGAATTGGCGCAAAAGATTTTTTTTAAATGCAAAAATTGATGCGATGAGAATGGAGAACTCACCCGACTTCTCCACATTTTCTCACTGTATTAACCACCGCCCCCAAAAAAAACTGCAAATGCTGAAACTCAAATATAATGTCAAATGTTGGAAATAAACAGCAGGTCAAGCGTCTGTGCAGAGGCAAACGAGTTAATCTTTCAGGTTTAATGACCTTCCAACAGAAGCAACCATGTTTAAGTACAGAGGCAGGGACAGTGGGGAGAGAAGAACAAAAGGGGAAAGTGTCATCAGGTGGGCGGCAGCAGCGATTAAATGACAAAAGTGATGATGGGACAAAACAAAAAAAAAGGTGGGGGGGTTGGTTAGTAACAGGACATGAAAAGGGTGTAAATGACAACAGCTGATTCAGCACCAGAACCTGCTGTTCAGGGGAAAAAAAAGTGATAGCAGTGGGTACAAAGATCTGTGCTTGCGGTTGGTCGATTGCTAGCTTTTTTCAGTTCTGACCAAAGGACATTGACTTAAAATATTAAATGTTTCTTTCACCACAGATGCTGCTAGACCTACTGTGTCTTTCCAGTGATTTTTAAGTTTTAATTTATAATTCAGTTCCCTAAGTTAGCACCCACTCCTAGGTTACATAGTGCAGTGAAAGTTCCTTCTACTTTGCCCATCGTGTCTCGACCATGCCCGCCCCTAAAATGATTTTCTCACATTAAACGCTAAAAAAAAAATCACTTGGAAAACAAACAGGTTTCTAAATTGAAAACAGGCGCTCACTTTGCATAGCTCAACATACAGAACTGTATTAAGTTTATGTATAATGACAACAGTTAATGGCCGGATTTTTTTTTGATACTCTGCTCTTGACAGCATCGAAATACATGTATGTCAGTCCACTTCTGTGATGAGTTCACTAAACATCAGCGTGTAGGCAAGAAATAAGAAGCCCAGATTAGAAACTGAAGTGATCGTGTGGGAATGGAGGCGGGGAGGAACTATGCTTGACATGTTGGGGCATTTAACCCCAATATTAACCCCATATCATCCACAGAAATTAAATTCAGTTCCATACAAAGTTAGAATTTATTGCTACGTTTGAAGCCGAACATTTTCCAAGTGCTTAGCTGTGCAACATGAGACTAATAATAACCAAATTCTTATAAAATAATTTACTAGATGAACTGCGCGTTTTCCTTAATACAGCAGGAAAATGTGAAAAGTCACAGCTTTCTTTAATATCCACGAAGGCATTACACAACGTTGCTAACTAGTCTTGCTCCAGTCATGCTCCAAGTGATTTAGCCAGCACTGCGGATGATTCCACAAAACTAAGTATCTCATCTTAATGAAAAGCACAAATATGAAAGCGAAACTGAATATTTTACATTTATATCCAACTGGTTAGGAATATACAGTAATGCAGTCAAAGTTTCAGGCAAATGGCAAAAACTGTTAAAACTTTAATTTACAAAACCCTTATGACCTTATGATTTCTGCACTGCAACAGACTATGGT
Organism: Carcharodon carcharias; assembly: GCF_017639515.1. NCBI lineage: Eukaryota > Metazoa > Chordata > Chondrichthyes > Lamniformes > Lamnidae > Carcharodon > Carcharodon carcharias. The sequence goes on along the minus strand of NC_054477.1, from coordinate 59,097,957 downwards.
AACATGTCGATGATTAAAAGCTTTATGTATTATACACAATTCCTGTACTGGCAAGAAGATAAAAAAAATATCTTCAGCATCCTGGTTCACACTTACTAACTGGCACAATTTAAAATTCTAATTTCTCACAGCTCCTGAAATTTGTTTATTTCAGACAGATTGTACCAAAGTACTGTGAGTAAGTCCTCTTAACATACATCCCCAAGCCGGTGACAGCCTGGTCAACACCATTCCATCCGACTCTGACTCTATACTCCAACCTCTTTGGTCACTGCCAAGTCTCCACTATCAGGAACCAGTTTTACATTTCTTAAATACTAAAAAAGATGTCCCTTCTCACAACAAAAACCTCATTAATGTCTCTGGGATTAGGACTTCCTTTCAAAGTTTCCAAGGCCATACAGAGGGAAACCATCCTACTGCAACCTGCACCCAGAGTTCAACTTGCCACCAACTGTTAGCCACTCCAAGGATCTTGTACCTTCCACAAGGACTTTATAAATATTTAGTTAGTTTTAAACATACCTACTCATAGATTCATGCTCCAGTGAACTCCAATCCTGTACTACAACTCCAGCACTCCCCAACCCAGTCTACAAACCTCCCGACCATTCCTTCAGTGATATCAAAGCCCAGGGTAATAATGACAAAAATGCAGTCACTGGTGAGCAAAAGCATCAGTCTGTGATCAGTGTCATGACATCACAGCTCTTTATTTTTTGAAAAATAATTTCTAAAAAAAAGATTTGAAATGAGATGGAACAAACTACTTTAAAATGCAAGGGCCATCTTCCAAGGTGAAGGTGAGAAAAGTGAGCAATACCCTTGGGGCAGTGATGAGGTTGGGGGGGGTAGGGAGTGGTGCTGGGTGGGGTTTGGGGGAGGGTGTGGTGGGGAGTGTGAGCAGAGACACAGATATTTTGGGTCATCTTCAGATCGTCTAAGTGTGCTTCTGCTACTGTACCCACCGCCCCCCCCGTCCCTGTAAAAAAAAACTATGGGTATTAAATAGTCATTATAAGTCCAGGAGCATGTACTCTCCACCACCTCCCCCATTGAAAAATAATCTTACGTCAATTTTGTTTTTTCTCGGTGACAGTACCAGCACCATTGCTGGAAAGCCCTCCATACTTTCCTCAAATTCAGCATCATCAACTACTTTCACAAACAAACTCATGTCCCCTGCAATTCCAAGTACATTATCTTTGAGGTAGAAAACAATTTATACCAAGATCCAGGAATTCTAACAAAAAATTCTTACTTGGTACGCCAACTGTAGGAATTATTACATGCTGCCATGATTCTCTTTGAAAAGTGGTACACTTTTTACAAGGCTGAGATACAGGCTCTGAACAAATAAAGGGTTTTATTTATATAGGATAGTTGAATGAACAGTACAAAATATAAACAGTCATTTTATTATTTTAATTAAAAAAAATAAACATAGCTTACTTACTGTAGCTCGAGCCTGGGTTAGTTCCTCTGGAGCTTCGGCACCAATACTTAACATACAGCGCTTCAGCTGCTGTCTTCAAGACAGAAACACTGACCATTGGCTCTTGAACTACTTATGAAGCTCAATATAAATAAGACTTCCCTAGCCATTGAGATATCTGTCATAGAAAAATGCAACCAATGAACTTTCCCTTCTCGAAAGTCTGACATAAATATCACAAACCCCAGGACAGGGCTGATTCTTTGATCCATGTGAAGGTGCTATGGTAACAGCAGACACACTAACCCACAGAAATATAATCTATATCTGTTTGATATTAGGAAGAAACATAATAGACTTACTGAATATTTTAAATCACATTAGATGAGACATTTATCAATATTGAATAGATAGCCAATAACAGATGATGGGAGATGCATGATTGAGGTCAATTAAGCAATTAACATCAGATATAACCTATTTTTCTGGCCTTAAAATGTGAACTTGTGGGCCGGGCCCTTACAATCTGGTGTGAAAGATGGCTCTTCTAATGAAAAATGATTTTGTGACCTTGGATTTCCACCATTACACGTTGTTTCTAGCAATACAAGTTAAAAGTTCAATATAGACAAAAGTAAATCGTTACACTCACCTTTAGTTTTGTTTCTATATTTAAAATAACTGAATCAGCCCTTTGGGTCATTACTCATTTTAAAAAGTGATTGAAGTCAACCACCTCAGCAGTTCCTCTTATTTCAACACTTAACCAGCAGTTAAAAATCAGTAAGCAAAATTTCCTATGTGTATTTTATATATATATATATATATATATATATATGTATGTGTATAGAATAAAGCTAATTTCCATTCTGCAACAAGTATGCAAATATTTGTGATTCCACACTAACATCACTCCATATGCGTTATCAGATAGGCAGGAATATGAAATGTAAACCTAAACATGTGTAACATATAGTCTTTTATTAATCATTACATCAATTTATGATTCAAAATTATCAAATCTTCATATAGGGATTCATATTTTCAAACAAGTTTTTTGTATATTTCTCTTTCGTTGTTACTGTTAATATTTATTTCCAATGTTACCATTCATGTTCAACTTCTTGTTGCAATTTTAAGGTAAGACAATAGGTTCAGAGAAACACTGATAGCCAGGCGAGTATTGGGAGATTTGGTCATGGACATTGTCAAAGGATGAAAGGGCCAGCCAGCATCACAATGGCAGAATATTGTAAGTGCAATACTGTTGTCACAATATTAACAAATGTACATTTCAACACAATTAAGCTGCTTCATGGACTATTTTTTCTTTCTATTCCTCTGACGTTTGCATCAGTATTTAACTATCAAACAATATATACAGGGATAGTGTGAGGAGATGCTACTTAATTTTAAAAATACTCACACGCTGGGTCATGCTCCTTAACATTTGTACATCAGAGTTGACATTTAAAGGGAAAACTAAAAAGGAAACTCCTTTTCCAACTGAAATACGATTTTAAATCCAACTTACTGTTGGGCTTTAGCATTTTGAGGGCCTGGTGTTGTTACTAGAACCAATGCACACCTGGGACTTCTGCACTCATTTGGTTTGTGGGATTTCAATACTAGGGATTATTTTAATTGACTATTACTCAATGTCAGCATTCTCAGGACAAGCTAAGCATACCTAGTTGCAGGATGTAGTATCCTTTTCTCTATCACAAAGTACTTAATAACCCAATCAGAACAGCATCCCCTACTGCAAAAATACAAATTTATTTGAATTTCACATCAGTTGTTGCTTAAGGTTTCAGGAATTTGTCATCTGCTCGGGTCCAAGCACACTTAAGTGCAGAAATGATCCTGCCCAAATACACAGAAATGCTTTTGATATTGATTACCCTAAAACTTTAAATGTTCAATAATTACATAACTGAGGCATAACATATTCAGCTTTCCAGTAGAGTTTATAAATTAATAACTCTACGGAACCAGGCAGTACAAACAACCACGGAACTTCTAGGTTTCATTTCTAATCTCATTCAGAGTGGTGGTGATGACACCATGCTTGGTTTCAGTCTTTACTCAGCTGGTGTTTAGAAGTGGAATTCTTTTGCGTCAACCATTATTGAAATGGACTTAAAAACGTGTTAAAAGACAGTTGGATGTCTTCTTCTAAATGACGATGATGAAGGGACTATGGAAAGCGAGAAGGGATTAAACTAGGTGATCACGTTAGGGGGAAAAAAAACAAGACAGGCATCATGGGTTAACTGGCTTGTTCCTTTGCTATTTGGAAGGGGAACATCCAGGTGGATGTTAACTGCATGATAAAACAAAGTTACAGCAAACAGAAACATAAATAAGGCCAAAATCTACACCAACTGTATAAATTTTCTAATGAGGAACTTTGCTCAAATAAAATCAAATGTTTTGAAGAAAGTTTTGCATCCAAAACGATGATCTGTCCAGTCTCTCCATGATGCTGTCCAACCTGCTCAGTGTTTACAGCATTTTAGTATTTTGCTTTGATTGAAACTGACAAATTAGGAAAAAAGCTATTGCACAGAATGTATATATGTGACTATAAATCTGGAAATGTTAATGTTACGAACGTTCTTGCTCCAACTATAAACAATATTACATTTCCTGCCAAGGAATAACTAGGATCATAAAATGCCTAATTCTACACCATCAAAATGTCAAACTGTTTTGGCTTATTCTGTTTCTGGAGACAATTTAAGTAAGCTCTGAATACAACCACAGAATTTGAATGCTCCCTACCTTTGAAAATGAGCTTAAATAAAGAAGTAAAGAGAACAGGAGCAAAACATATATGCATATAAAAGGTTCAATGTTTTCTGCTTAATGGTAATCATGGTATGGGGAAAAAATAGTCGTTTAGTCATACAGAATCTGAGTATTGCTAGAAAAAAAGAGATATGCTATCAAAGCTTTTCGCCTTGCACTCATCAGGACAGCTATGTAAGATAAACCAACAGTAAAGGGAACAACAATTTATACTGCACGAGAAGAGTGGCATGTGGACTCTGATTGGTAGAGACATCGTCATGGAAAATGAAAATTCAAATCAGGCAGTTGACTGATTGGCCAAAGCATTGCCATGGGGAATGAACCAGGGAATGGCTGTCCCCCAAGCTTTTAGTTGGAAAAGACGTAATATGTGTGGTCATGCTCCTTCATCTTTAATAAAAAATCCCAGCCAAATTTTATCCCCTTAAAGCAGAAAATGGTGGAAGTACTCAGCAGATCAGGTAGCATCTGTGGCGAGAGAAACAGATAACATTAGGAAAAATGGGGTGGGGGAGAGAGTTGTGCAGGGGTGGGTGCCCCCCCCGATCAGGGACATGCCACATTTTACGTGGGTGTGCCAAGGCCCGCACGTTGTGGTGCGCACCTGGAAACGCTGTGCACTCCCCGTGCGGGTGGGGAGGGTCACTGTGCTCTTTCACACATGTGCACGAAAGAGTGCTGAGATCTCTGCTTGACATGTGATAAGTTTAAATAAAGGAAGGAAAAAAACTTTTGAAACATGTCCCCTCATGCGATGCTGTCACATGAACTAGGACATGTCAAAGAATTAATGTAAACATTTTTATTACATTTTAAAACACTTCATGAAACCTCAGCCCGTCCATGGATGAAGTTTCATGAAAAATACAAAGGTTCCCTGAGCTCTTTGCCTGCCCGCTAACCTTAAGGTTGGACGGGCAGCTCATTTAATTGAGTTAATGACTATTTAAATGGCCTTAATAGGCCTTTGACAGTTTGGTGGGTGCGCAGCCGACTCGGATGCACGCCCACCAAACTGACAGTCTAAATGATGTGCGGTGACATCGGGACGCATACCCGGCGTCACCGCGTGTCATTTTATGCATTGTCGAGTGGGCCCCGACCCTGCTCACCAACTGGAGAATTCTGCCCATTGTCTCTCTGGCAGTTAAGGAAATTCAAAACTAATCCCATTGTCCTCTTCTCTCCCTGGTATCACGGCATCTTTCCCTGTTTCAAATATTTGACTTTTTTTCTTAAAATAGTTTCTGACTCAATCACTCCCTGTGAAAAAGCTTTTCATGCTCCAACAGCTGTGTGAAGAAATTTCTTCTAACCTCTTTCCTCACTGATAACTTTAAATAGCTGAGATCCCGATCATCAATACCCCAAAGCAGAGGAACAAACCTTCCCCTGTTGACTATCAAAATCTGTCATTTTAATACAATTAAATCTCCTCTTAGTTTTCTCTGTTCATTGGGAATGCCCCCAGTGCCGCAAGTCTCTCTCCTCTTAACAATCATTTTCCATTCCTGACAAGTTCCCAGTGAATCTAAACCATTTGCTATCTATAGCTTTACCTTTTCACTATAATGGGGTGCCAAAACTACACATAAAAAAGATAGTTAGAGCCCAGTGAATTTTCTTTCCACACCTCTACATTTCATCATATACCATGCATCATTATTTCCAGCAAGTCCTTTTGTGATAATATACCTCATCACCACTGCAATTTGTTTCCTATGGAGCATGAATCAACTGCACAAAACTGTCCCTAATTTGACATCATTCCATGGAGAAAACAAAAATGTCACTGCTAGTGCTACAGGCAATTAGTTCTCTTTTGAAATTGGGGTTTAGATCCATTGCTTAGTCAGAATAATGGAGTAACCAATATTGTGCCTAATCAACAAGTGCTCGGTGCATAGCGACTGTCCAAAAGGACAAAGATTTCAGAAGTGACAATCTACAACCTTGATAAGCATAACACGCTCAAAGGAAACCTTTAGTGCTGGAATACCATAGTTTGCAAGTCGACCTGGCATATAAGAGAACCCAATTTTTCAGTGCCAAAAACCATGTTTTTGCATATTCGGCATATTAGTCAATCCCCTCTTTCCGCAACGAAATCTCACATTAATCGTCAGCCTCAATTTTTCATCCCAGGAATACATGTTTTACCTATACTGTGTGCTGGAGCGTGGGATTAAGCAGGTGATTTGGGCTCTGTTCCAAAGATGATTCACAGGAGTTTAAGACACTGCCGCACAGAGTGGACTGCACATGGCATGGAGAGAGCGATGAACAGGTTCTCCAACAAAACAAGTTAAGTACGAAGCTGCCTTCAAGTTAAAAGTCATAACATTTACTAGTTTGTCAAATAACTGTGTTATAACAAGGAAATTCCACGCTAGTGAAAATCAACTGGTTTGAGAATGGAAGAAATAATAATCCAGCCTAAAGATGCCCAAGACCAACTGCACCATCAGAACAGGGACCCGCCACCAGAAATGCAATGCATATATATGTAGTTAAATGGGCCCAGCAAAGATTTCAGATCAACAGCTAGTTGGTGTAGCCATTTTGAAATGAGGCAGAAGGCCAAGATTGCTCCGGGACTACCAAAAGACCTTAATGTCAAAATGATCAGTTTCCAGTGATTCATGATCAGACAGCATTAAAAAATCCAAATATTAAGTCACATCAGTAACATGCATGAAATGTCCATGAATTTCGATATGTCCAGCAGCCAAACTGTGGAGTGGAAAGGTTCAAAATAGTCCTAATGAAAACTACAGGATATGAGAAAACCATGCTAGCCTGCATGGTTGACAGAATGAAATTAAAGCCCATGGTAATTTTCAAACATAAAGCTTTACTAAACATCAAGTTTCCTGCAGGAATTTTTGTGCACATCCTTGACAACAGTTGGATGGATGATGCAGTGAAGTTACGCATCGATGATATGTGGAACATATGTCCCGGTGACCTACATAAAGAATGCAGCTTAACAGTGTAGGACATGTTCAGGACCCATATAACCAATTAAATCGAGGGGGCCTGCAAAGAAATTACACCCACATTTGCAGTTGTACCAAGGGTCCAACGTCCTTAGTTCAACCTTTGCATGAGTGCCTCAACATTGTTTTTATTTCATGACTCTTGAATGGCACAGTATGTGCTGGAAAAACTCAGCAGGTTTATTAGCATCTGTGGAGAGACAGAGTTCATATTCTAAGCCAAATATGACTCTCCTTTGGAACTTTGCTTTCATTCAATAATCATGTCCACGCCAAATGGAATAGGTAGATGTTTAAAGAAAAACTTGCACAAGAAGTGGCAATATGTGCACTGCCCTATCTTTGTTTTGCGTGGTTTCATTATTAAGCTGTGGGATGCTATCAGAACACCAGTTGTCATTGGATCATTCAAAAAAAATGCAGAATATCCAATTCAATGAATGGAAATGAAGATGATTGTTACAGTGGGATAATTCTGAAAGCGAAAGCACCACATCTGATCCAGAATGGGATGCTTATGATGATGCAACAGTCAAAGTGACTCAATGAATTTGATGAATTTTACATCAGATGCAGAGTGACAATGAATTTGATGGTTTTAAAATGCTTTCATTGTAGTTAATTGTACCATTGTACAATTGATTTATTCAATAAACTGTGCTACGTCAATTTCATGTGAAATACCAGTGTTTTATTTCCAATCTTCAAAATGGCGATCACCCACACCAGTGGTTCACATTTTATACTCGTATAAGCTGACCCCCACTTTTGGGTGGATTTTTGGAGGCTTCAAAAGTTGACTTTTATGCCATGATCTACAATAACTGAAAGTACATTTTGCATGAACAGCATGGCCTGGAATGATGGTTTTGATCAAAAAATTAATCAACTAAGCAGAAACTAAAAGGAAGTAGAAAACAGGGCCTCCAAAAGAATTAAAACTCTTTAGCACTAAGCTTTATTCAGCAAAAACATTTAATATTACAGCTTCAGTAGAAATCACATAGGTTGCTTATTTACATTTTTACAAAGCAGCATGCAAAACAATTGTTTGAGGAGTTCAACTAAATATATTTTGAATAAATTTGTTATCATTTACAAACAACTTAGTGGACAGACCAAGCAGGTCAGTGTTTAGTTGGATCCTAGAAATGGATTACATTAAAACTGATACTAGAGCTTTCTTTGATTCATTCACGGGATGTGGGCAATGCTGGCAAGGCCAGTATTTGTTGTCTATCCCTAACTGCCCTTGAACTGAGTGGCTCAGAGGGCATTAAGAGTCAACTACATTGCAGTCACATGTAGGCCAGACCGTGTAAGGATGGCAGATTTCCTAAAGAACATTAGTGAACCAGATGGGTTGTTTTTTTCAAAAACAACTGATAAAAGCTTATGGTTATCATTACTGAGACTAGCTTTACATTCTAGATTAATTTAATTCAAATTCCACCAGATTTGAACCCACATCCCCAGAGCATTAGCCAGGGTCTGTGGACTACAAGTCAAGTGATGTTACTACTATGCCACCATCTCCCCAGCTTGTGGACAATACAACCAAAACACAAGCTTGTTGTGGTACAGTAAGCATAAATTGTATGTTATCTTTTCCAGCATAATCAAATTACTCTATTCCCAATTTAAAACGTCTTTTGCAATTTGCGTGTCAACACTTAGAATCCAGTGATGGCTATTTGAAACTTTCGTATCATGTCCTCTTGAACTGCCAGAAATAGTACAGTTTTTATCCTTTCTAATTGGAGCTGTTCCTGAAAAGAACCTTTTAACATATATAAATGCTAGGATGACTGCGTTTGTGTTTCCAGTCCTATCACTGATGGTGGGAGCAATTTGAAGTGATAAATTAAGGAGCTGGCATTTCATAGTGATCCCATGTTCTCAAAACAAAACGTGGAGTGGATAGACCCAAGTACAAATGAACATTTGTACTTTTAATAGCTCTACCTTTATACCTGTTACAAGTGTGAAGTTTATGGGATTTTATTTTTTGGATTGTGTTATAGTTTAGGACTATATCTTTATATTTTGAACAATGAAAGGGGTCATGTGACATATGCTGGAATCTGTCTAACAATTAAACATCCCAGGTTTGTTGTCAAAGATCAAGGGAGAGTCAGATTATTTTAATGAGATGAAGGTGCTCGATGTTTATACCTGGGGACAGTGGCAGCTATTTCTACATCCACAATGAGGAGACCTCAAGTCTCCCAAGTCCCAGAAAGGTGTTATCGATATGAAGTTGTGCTGGAATCTGTCCCTTTGTTTCCAAGATGAAAGACAACTGTGATCAGATTAGCATTTTTACTTGGGTGCAAAGCTGGTGTATTTCCCGTTGCCCTGGAGAACATGGCAGAAGCCATTTTGGGGTATGGTTACAGGCTTCTCTAGAATCCCAGAAATGTCAAAGGAAGGGTAGTTTGCAGCTGACCGAGAGTTCAAGACTGAAAAGAGATGGATGTTATTCAAACTTACACCTTAAGCAGAGAAAATGCAGACTCTTATTGTTCATACTATGCAGAATTCAGGTGGGAGCTTGCACTCAATTTGAAGGCTAAGTTCATGAGAAGTTAAAACAACGCTGGAGGGTTTGCATGGCTGAAGCTAAAGGGAGAAATCCCAGGAAAACTCTCAGTGGAAGATAGTATTGGGAAACAAAAAGAACATACGTAAACCCTGGGGAACTGCAAGACACTTTGGACTGTTTCCAGGAGATTGGATGTCTGCTTAAGAGACTGAGCGATTAGCAAATTGGGATTTTCAGTTGTCATTAAAAGTAGAAAGGAGAAAATTTTTAGTTGTTTTGTTTTTAGTCATTGATACAGGAAAAGTACTTCCGAAACATGAAATCTTGTGGTATCAAACTTTTAGCTAATAGCTGCAAGTTTGAATTACTTTTTGAACTGCTGGTCTCTATATATACCATTAATTACTTTTGGGTGTGGTATGTTAATTCCTGGCTTCTGTAAGAATTATGGTGTACCAGTTCGGCATCTCACATTATGCATCTTTTTGTCCATTCATTCATGGGATGTGGGTGTCGTTGGCTTGGCCAGCATTTATTGCCCATCCATAACTGCCCTCGAGAAGATGGGGCGAGCTATCTTTTTGAACCGCTGCAGTCCATGCATTGTAGGAACATCCAGAGTGCCGTTAAGAAGGGAGTTCCAGGATATTGACCCAGCAACAGTTAAGGAACAGTGATATAGTTCCAAGTCAGGACAGTGTGTCTCTGGGAAGGGAACTTGCAAGTGCTGGTGTTCCTGTGAATCTGCTGCTCGTCCTTCTAGGTGGTCAAGGTCGCGGGTTTGGAAGTTGTTGAAGGAGCCTTGGTGAGTTGCTACAGTGCATTTTATAGATGGTTCACACTGCCTCCTCTGTCCAGTGGTGGAAGGAGTAAATGTTGAAGGTGTTGGATGGGGTGCCAATCAAGTGGCTGTACTGTCCTCGGTGGTGTTGAGCTTCTTCAGTGTTGACGGAACTGCACTCATCCAGGCAATTGGAGAGTATTCCATCACACTTGTGCCTTGTAGATGGTGGACAGGCTTTTGGGAGTCAGGAGGTAAGTTACTGTTCAGAATTCTTAGCCTCTGATCTGCTCCTACACGGTATTTATATGGCTGGCTTATTTCAGCTGCTGGTCAATGGCAACCCCCAAGGATGTTGATAGTGGGGATTTAGCAATGGTAATGCCATTGAATGTCAAGGGACAATGGCTAGATTCTCTTTTGTTGGAAGTGGTCATTACCTGGCACTTAAGTTGCAAGTAACATTTGCCCCACATATCAGCCCAAGCCTGAATATTGTCCATGGCCTGCTTCACTGAGGGGTGGCGAATGGCAAACATTGTGCAATCGTCTGTGAGCATCCTGACTTCTGACCTTAAGATGGAGGGAAAGTTATTGATGAAGCAGCTGAAGATGGTTGGGCCTAGGACATTATCATAGAACTCCTTCAACGATGTCCCAGGACTGATGATTGACCTCCAACAACCACTTTCCTTTTTGCTAGGCATGACTCCAACCAGCAGAGAGTTTTCCACTGATTCCCATCAACTTCAGTTTTGCTAGGGCTCATTGATGCCACACTTGGTCAAATGCTGCCTTGATGTAAAGGGCAGTCACTCTCACCTCACCTCTGGAGTTCAGCTCCTCTGTCCATGTTTGGATTAAGACTGTAATGAGGTCAGGTGGTCAGTGGCCCTGGTGGAACTGAGCATCAGTAATGTTATTGCCAAGTAAGTGCTGCTCGATAGCACTGTTGGCGACACTTTCCATCACTTTGCTGATGATTGAGGGTAGACTGATGGGGCAGTAATTGGTCTGGTTTGATTTGTCCTGCTTTTTGTGGGTAGGACATACCTGAGCAATTTTCCACATAGCCGGTAGATGCCAGTGTTGTAGCCGTACTGCAACAGCTTGCTCTGGAGCACAAGTCTTCAGTGCTATTGCTGGAATGTTGTCAGGGCCCTTAGCCTTTGCAGTAGCCAATGCATTCAACCATTTCTTGGTATCACACGGAGTGAATCAAATTGGCTGAAGACTGGCATCTGTAATGCTGGGGACCTCTGCCCGAGGCCAAGATGGATCATCCACTCTGCATTTCTGACCGAAGATCTGGCTCATGTCACAAATACAGGTTTCTAGTAAGATCTGTATAATTTCATAATTTAGACCAGTTTATACTGAAAATACAGGCATGAACATTTTCACTTACCCACGAAACTAATATAACATTATGATAAAATGAATGAAGGCATTCAACAAATGCCAGAAAACAATACTCTGCACACGAACTAGTGCTAAGTGCCAAGATGAACAACATATTAAATTATCTTCAAATTATGTTGATTGGAACAATTTCACAGACAGAATTAAAGGGGAGCTACTGCCATTTGTTTAAGGATATCTATACTTTCATTCAATATGCCAGGCATAGTGTTGTTAGTCACTTGGATTAACAGGAATGAAAACTGAGTTGGAATAATATCCATGTCCAAATCAAAAGTAAAGGCACCTCCCAATGTCCAGGTTTGAAAGCAGCTTAATTAACCAACCTTAAGGCCATGTTCAGTGTGAGTATTTAGGTTTAATTTTCTAGTCTCATTTGCTTTTAAGACTTAAACTCACATTAAGTTAACTATACTTCAATCCTGTAATGCATTTTACAGTAATCAATCACATCGGCAGAATTTCATGAGGTTAAAGCTCACCCAAAAATTAAATAAAGCCAAATTAAAACATCAAGCTAAAAAAAACGGAGTGATTTCAGAACAATATATGTATCAATAGGCATAATCCAATTAGATTTAAAAGAGTTTAGATGATCATTTAAATTTTAAAATTAGATTAAAGGAATTTTCTAAAAACCTTCCTTTAGTCGTGAAAAATTGCCTTACACATGTTCTTCGCCAAATTTCTTTGATCTACCATTGCAGATGTTTTTCTTTTTAATAGACATCTTGCAAAGTGAATGCACATGGCAAAGCTCAACTGCTGAAAAAAGAGAAAGGTTGGATGATGTGAAGAAGCAGAGGTTTGGGAGTAGAGGGGGTTGGGAAAGGCAAGACATTAAAAGGGCTTCAACTGGATAAAGCCATAAAAAACGAATGGAATATTGGGTTTTATGAAACATATATTAAACTTAAAAGTTGAAACGTAAAGGTGAATCTATACAAGATCCTAAGAACAAGCTTCGGTCATGTGCAGTTTTGGGTTCCAGACCATAAGGATGTTGAGACAATAGAGTGTGTATAAAAGAGATTCACCTGGCTGCTGTATGGTACAACAAAATAGTCAAACATTGGGGCTGTTGTCATGGAACAGCGATTAAAGGGTAAATTGATAGAGGTATCTAAAATTATGAAGGGATCAGACAGAGTGGATAAAAACAGATAGTATCCAGTGATGAAGCAGTTTCAAACAAGGAAAGATTAACACAAGACATTAAAGATGGAGAAGAGGAGAAACTTTGTCTCACACAGATGGTGAGGCAGTGAAATGCACTACCATTAGCGTCAGAAATGTTTAAAGACTGACTGAGTGTGCTTGATGGCATAGTTGGTAAATATGCTACCTCAGGTATTTTCTCCTAATATATTAACTTATGATCATTTCCTGGAAAGAATCTGATGTTATTGGAACCAAACTCCATCAAAAAAACAGATTCAGGATTGGGACCAGGATCCCATTTCAACATTCTGGAGGAACCTTTCCCTCCGTAACAACCTAGTCCACTCCTCAGTCAGCCCTAACATGTCCTTTCCTATGGCACCTTTCCATGCAAGTGTAGGAGATGCAACGACTGTCTTTTCACCTCCTCCCTTCTCACCAACCAAGGCCCCAAACGTTCCTTCCAAGCGAACGGGATTTACTTATACTTCTTTCAAATTTATATGCTGTATTTGCTGTTCACGATGTGGGTGCCCGTGCATTGGCAAGACCAATGCAGACTGGGTGGCCACTTTCCAAAACACGTTTATTCAATTAGCAAGCGGGACTCTGAGCTGCCGGTTGCTTCTCATTTTAATTCTTCACCTTGCTCTCATGCTGACCTTTGTGCTAATAGCCTGCAGCAGTGGTCCAGTGAAGCTCAACGCAATCTCGAGGAGCAGCACTATATCCATCGACTCTGCACTCTACAGCCATCTCAACTCGATATAGAGTTCAAAAATTTTAGATCACAAACTGTGCCTCCATTTTGTTTTTTTTTGTCCTGCTGGATTGGTTCTATTTCACTTTTTATCCTTTCACATTGCATTCAGGTGCTTTTTATATTGCCATTCACGTCTCATTTGGACACAACCTGTATTTATTTCACCCATTACACTCTCTTTGGGTGTTGCAAATCTCCCCTGTCCTCCACTCCATCACATAACTTCCCTTTTGTTTTTCCTGCCCACTCCCCCCTTTCACTGGGTTTGATGCCTGAAAAAAAAATTGAAATGTAGTTCTGATAAAAGGTCACGCAACCTGAAACGCCTTGTCTTTCTCCTTAGATGCTGCCTGACCTGGAGTTTTTCCAGCATTTTTGACTTAATTTCAATTTCCAGCATCCAGTATTTTGCTTCAGTACCAAGTTAGAGCTTCAGTTGATCAATAGGGGTTAGTGACTGATCCCATAACGTTTGAAAACCATGCATGAGCCCAGCTCAAACTAATAGAATGCAGATAGCTCCATAAATTTTAACCCCAGATTCCAGAAGACATTGAACAAATGCACAATTTGCATTTTACTTTGCAGCTGGGTGTCTTGATGCAGGCACAGTGCAACAGAAATAATAAAGTATGCCAGCCTGTCCCCTTGACCTCTCCCCATGCAAATGATGACATTCTATAACTTGTTCTGCAGTTTGTTTTCATTTACTTAGCTTTCAGAAACAAGTCTAATCAGACCCTTGGTCCCAACATAGGTAGGAGAATTGAAATCCAGAGGTGAGGTGAAAGTGACTGGCTGTTGACATCAAGGCAGCATTCAACAAAGTCTGGCACCAAGGAGCCCTAGCAAAACTGAAGTCAATGAGGATCAGTGGGAAAAATCTCCAGTGTCTAAAGCCATATCAGGCATAAAGGAAAAATGTTGTGGTTGTTGGAAGCCAATCATCTCAGTCTGGAGGATATTGCTGCAGGTTTTCAAAGACAGCACCCAGGCCAAACTACCTTCCAGTCGCTTCATCAACAGCTTTGCTCCATCATAAGGCTGTTCACTGATAATTACTTCACTCACAATGGATCACGACAATGTCAAAGTCCAGGCATTCCAAAGGCGTCCCAACACAAGTCAGGAATTTGATGGAACACTCCCAATTGTCTGGATGGGCACAGCTACATTAACACAAGAGGTTCAACATTATTCAGCACAAAGCAGCCCACTTGATCGACACTTCAGCCATTAGCCTAAACTGAAAATCCCTTTCACTATTGTGTACTAAATACAGGATGCACTGCAGCAACTTGCCACAGCCTTTTCAGCAGTACCTTCCATATCCAGGAACTCTACCAGTCACCAGGACAAAGGATAGCAGATGCACAGGAACTAACGTTCCTGTTAATTTCCTTTTGCTTTGAACAGTGCATTTCTTGCACTGCATGGTTTCCTTTAAGATTGTCATATCACAGTAATCTTAAAGGGGCCGGTGCATTTGAGCAGTTCATTTTCCCCTGCTAAGCACGTTGTCAATTGCTGCACGACTGTGCACCCACACAACTCAATGTTGATGGGAACGCAGAGACCTTCACCTCTTATGTTGAATGTATAATTCAATTTATAATTCAATTTCTTCAGTCGCTAGGTCAAAAGCATCTAGAATAGTGAACACAACCATTTAGAATTATTATTGCTCTGAAAATCTACATTGCATGCATTTTAAAAAAAAACAGGATCTTCAAGCAGTAGTCAGTTCCGAGGTATTGTTTTCATTAACATGTCAACAATACACTGTGGGCACAATGTTCAACTAAAACTACTTAAATGGTTTCCTATCAGAGTCCCAAAGAGCTGCTCGAGAGATGGCGGAGAAAGAATGTGGAACATATGGGTTAAGTCAGCATTTGGCTATTCAGAGTAACCCCCATTCCCAATAGTCTAAATGATGGATACAATTTTGAACAAAAGCAAAATACCAAAGATGCAGGAAATCTGAAATTAAAAAAGCATAATGCTGGTTAAACTCAGTTAGTCTGGCAGCATCTGTGGAGAGGGAAATAGAGGTAACGTTTCAGGTCAACGAACTTCCAACAGAATTCTGATGGCTGACCTGAAAATGTTAGGTTTGTTTCCCTCGCCATTGATGCTGCCAGAACCTGAGTATTTCCAGCATTTTACATTTATATTTTATATGATTTTGAAGACAGACACGAAGACTTGGGTATAGCAGGTCAAAGTAAAATTCACTGATTTTCCATTTTAGACAAGCAATACACTAGTTTTCCAGGAAGAGCAAATTGTACCAGTAGTAGTTTTAATACATTAAACAATGAACTCCAGATATGCAGCTACTCAAAAGAATAAAACTCAAAAGCTTTATTGAAATGAACTACTCCTAAATTGAATCTGCACAGGTGTGTATAAGGTAATAGTAGGAGGCTGAAAATTTAACCTAAAATACTAGGAATGATTATATAATCCAAATCCAGTTTTTAATATCAGAAGTGAAACCATGAGACTAACTTTAAAACTGCGAGACCCAATAGGCCGTACCCACTGCATCACTAGCAAGAAAATTGCGGTGCTATTTTTTATTAGCAAGTCAAATGTGACATCTTTCATTCAAAAACAGACCACATTTCAGAGGCAACCAGGATTTGTTTACAGAATTTTATCTAGCCATACTCAGCATCTTTTAAAACTATTCTAACTGGCAAAATACATTTTGGACCTGCACTTATAATTGATTATAAATACTGCAGTTCTCAAACAGCTCAGTGAGTCATTAAGATCCATATAAACCACTGAAATTTCAAATTCGAAAATCTGTCTCTGCTAAGTGATCTCAATTGGAGGAGTGGCATTTTCATTACAACTGGATTAGGGAAGGGAAAAAATACTGAGATTCCAGGTGCTGATATTGGTGTCTTTGAACAATTCATGATAATAGAGAGGTTGCCTACGATGTCCTGTTCCGCAGAATAGCATTCCAAATCCCCAAGGTTCAGACATAATCAACGGACACTTAGATAAAACAAAAGTGGGCAGCCCCTTCCTGGGGTTATGGTTTCACAAATGTCAACCTACAGCTTCAAGAGATTAGAAAAATCAGAGAAAAGAATAGTGTGGGAGAGGAAAGAAACAAGGACATGAAAAGATCAAGAGTGCAATGCTATTACCCTATTGAATTAAAAGTCTGGAGGACATTGTAACTCACCTGTGTGTATTTATTCCAATGACTAAGATCAATGTCATTCCATAAATAAATCACAAATTCTGAACTACAATGAAAAGATACACTAGCCTACAGCTCATAGGCAGCTCTCTCTCATTTCAGCAATTAACAAAGATATTTAGCTACTGTTTCTTTTGACTTAACCCTTTCATATCAAAATCATTATGAAATTATTTTGACATATGGATAACGATCGATGGCTGCCAAATCACATGGATAAGGATACCATGTTTAAGTTAATACTGCAGGGCAGCATGAGGCACCAGCTTCCTTCACGTTGCCAGTTTAAAAGCACAATCATGATTTGCTCAAACAGTTAACAATTTGCTCCGTCAAACAAAAGAAAAATAAAGCCACTATGGTGCACAACAGTGGTGGTAGTCAGTAGCAGAGATTCAAAAGCAGGTTACTTGTTCACTCTGAAACGGCTGCTAAAAGAGTACATCACAACTTTAAAAAAAACTATTAGAGTAGTATAATTCCCAGTTTCCCAAAGTTACTGTACCTGCACATTCGGGGGTTTGATTCGTTTATAAGATCACTTACATAGCTCCAAAATTTTAGATGATGTTTTAAGCAAGATAATGAGATACTTGCTAGAACTTTTTTTATGGTTCTAACTCTTATTTGAACACAATTTGCAAAGCAACAACAGGATATTTAGTCAGAGACAGTTTCACTTTCTTCTGATAATTTGTTTTGTTTATATTTTGGAATTCTAAGTTGAGATACGTTAAAAACTAAGTTATATTTGATCCACCCACACCCGTTGCTTTAATTTGTTTTTGTATGAGCGAATGCTAAAAGCAAAGCAGATTTTTAGTGTACTCTTGGTCTGAGTGTTGACTTGGTGATTAAATCTAGGTTATTGCAGAATCATTTTATATTTCATGACATTTTTCAAATTTAATGTTAAAAAATTGTTAAAATTTGCACACTTGTTACAATGCAAGTATATTAATAAAACAAAATTAACAATAAAGTAGTTTTCTAGTTCAGGCATTTGCAAAAAATAAACTCAAAGCCTGATATTAATTACACCATCCAAAAGCAACAGTAAATTTCAAAGGCGTTTTGTCGTAGCAAAAACGTTCAATTCTTTCCATGTAAATTTCTTTAAAATGTGGGTAATGCAACAAGTAACTCTAGTTTCCCCAAGGTGGTCATTACTGGGGAGAGGAGGAGGGCAGGGGCAGCTGGGAAGGAGGAAGAAAACTAACCTTTAACTGACATTTATAATCAACCACATAAACTGACCAATACATTGAGGAGACCAGGTTGGATAGCAGGTTTTCCTTCCCTAAAAGGTGCTATAAACCAGTGGATTTTAAATCACAACCTCGTATCTTTCATAATCATTTTTTTAATGTTGATCCACAATTTAGGAGATATATTGAGATCACTTTCATAATGTGCCAGCGAAGGATATGAACTCAACTCCTGGAAGTTAAGTCCATTACCATTACACTGTCACATCATTTTGACCCCTAATGGATCAGAAGCAGTAGTTAATGTCCAGTATGTTCAATGGTGGATGTATGTTTGCTGGTGAAGCAACATTTAGGCATAAATTCCTTCTGCATGTGAATACCATTCCCCCCCCCCCCCCAAATTATAGATGTTTTATTTTATTGACAAGGAAAATCATGTGGCACCCACCAAAGTGGGCAAGTGGATTCAGAGTTCAGCTCCAGCTCCAAGTCCATATCTATTATGCCAATATTCAACTTAGTGAGCATGATGATCATTCAACTCAGAAGTTTGCTGCTCCCAGTTGTCTGTTCAGCAAGCTCCACCAGGAATGCTCAAACAGTGCTCAGTCCTCTTCCAATGTTCACTCTCAGATTCTCTCCATCTCATGCAGTATCTGGTGGATTGCATTTCCAAGCGAGTACTTGTCCTACAGGAAAAGTGCTTTAAAAAAGTTATCGTGCCACAGATTCACAACTAAATTTTTCCTTTCTGGAGTTGCAACTTAAATCTGTGAAAGCAAAATAGTAGCTGAATTGGTGGCATGGTACACCCAATTTTAATCAATTTGTATTATGAATATCAAAAGTTTTAAACAGTTTATTAAAAATACACCAATAGGTAAAGTACACAAAAACCTAAATGTTGTATTTCCACTTGAACAAATCAGAGGACTGCAATTTTTTGCTTGAACATTTCCAAATAAAAAGGGAAAAAGTTCATAAAATATACAAAGCATAAAAGTGATAAAAATAGTTAACAATAGCAAACTGAAGTACCATTTTTTCATTTTTAGAACAGATTTTAAAACAGCTAAAAGAAAGAAAGTTGGTATAAGCTCACGTTTGGCATTTTATTGCTGTATTTAGTAAGCAATTTAACAATTGAGAGAGCATTCAATAATATGCATTGTCTGGACTGTGTTAAAATGCAGGTTTTTACAACCACTGATCCAAGTGTCATATTTTGAAAGCGTTATCCACGTGTCCAATGTTGGTTAGTACCAGGATGGAATTTTCATAGATTTCTTCCATTACTACATTTTACAGCTTTGCAAGGCAGAAGTATTCAATCTTCATAAAAATATTGAACCTGAAATTCTTGATAATGTCCATTCAGCCAATAACAGTTAAAGCCAGTCTATAATCATCCAAAAGCACTCAAATGTAGAAACTACTTATAAATACAGCAAGAGGGAGGATAGTGTCCAGTTTGGAAGAATAATGAAAAACAAATTACAATTTCTTGCTGCATACAAAATCTGCACTAAAGTTGCAGAAGTGCTTCATAGGTCAAGTAATGAAATTAATAGTAGGAAAGAAACAAAGAGTCTAAGGTGTCAGTCTGCATTCCAATGAAGAAATACAACTGCTCAAAATATTAATGACTTATTGACTGCATCTGATGTGCATTTTTTACAATGCTGTATAAAACCATCCAATGGCACAAAGAACAGTTTCTTTCAAGTATTACAAATGTTATCTCAAGAGGCTGCTAAAGGCAGTAAAATCTAAAAAAAAAGCACGCATTTATATAAATTAACCCCTCTAACCTCAAAAATCTTGACTGATTTGAGACTGCTAGTAAAAATTGATGTTACTTAATTTTCATTAGTCTTGAATGAATGTTTCTTAAAAGATTAATACATATACTAAGCTATAGTTTACTGGTTTGTAGAGATCAGAGTCTTACCTGCATCTCAGATACTAGTGGCCAGAATTTTTTTTAAGAAATACATTACCTCCGTTGGAGTACAACATGTGATTGAGAACCAAGGGTAAGGTCATTTCACCCAGAGATCTGAGGGGGCATAACACCTTGAGCGAGGTCTGAGCAGGCAGTACCTTATTTTTTGTAGAATTGTTAAAGCAAACGAAAAAGCAAAAGGTAATTGGTGGAAGCACATGAAAATCAGACCAATTTTATTGAATATTAGAAATCTGATTGTCCAGAAGGTTAAGATGGATCATATTCATACTTGCAAGCTTCAAAATAAAAAAGCAGCTCATGTCAATCAGCAATTTGGCTTAGAAACTGGAAGTACATAACACAAGATACTTATGCTTTAAATGGACAGTACCCAGCAAAGCCTGCATGATCAATATGAAGAATCTCAAAAATTAGGCATCCTTGAGAAATTTGAATATCGAAGTCTGCCTGTCTTAATGGGTAACTTTCATCTTGAGCATCATCTTAGAATCAAGAGTAGGCCCATTTAGCTCCTCTGACCTGTTCGCCTTTCCATAAAACCATGGATCATCTGTGACCCAACCACATATAACCACCATTGCACCGTATACCTTTGATTTTTGTTAATCAATCACAAGTTTAAAATTAACAACTGAACTACCATAAATTGCCATTTGCAGAAAAGAGTTGCAAATTTCCACCAGTATGTGTAGAGCTGTTTCTATGGTATAGTCCATTGGTTAGACAGATCAGGCTCCCCTGTTTCCCCTTCATAATTTGAAAAAGTAGGTAATCCCTTAATCCTTCTAAATTTCAGGGAATATAACCCTGGTTAGTGCATCTCTCCTTGTAATTTAACCCTCTGCGTCCTGGTAGCATTCAACCAAATCTACTGTGCACTCCAGGGCCAATATGGATTTTCTATCATTTTGCATATTAACAGATTTGTCCAGTTTACTGTGAAAAGTCCTGGTCTCATCACATCAATGTCAGCCATACCTAAATCTAGAATCAAAGTAGCTGTTTTGCATTTCTTGTTTTCAGAAACTACACTGAGCTCTACTATATTATGATCATGATTTTATAAATGCTCATACATAATTAGTTATTAACCAAATCTATATCATTACCATTACTAAATCTAATAATGGCAAGCTCCCTTATTGTTTTTTCCTGATACGTGGTCTGCTTATCCCAAACCATACAAAAGTTAAAGCCACTATTAAAACCACTTTTCTAAATGCTTGGCTAATCTCTGCATTTATACATATTCTAGTGCTTCAGTTACTACCACAGGGCGTTTACAAAACTCCCATTACAATATTAAATGCTTTTTCTATTCCTTAATTCTACCCATAATATCTCCGTTACCTGCTTACTTCTCATATCATGTAAGTTACTTAATTCTTAATGACTAACAAGTCACTTCTCCCCCTCCACCATTTTGCCCATCTTTCCCAAAGACCTTATAACCTGGTGCATTTTAGTTCCCAGTCCCGACTGTCTTGCAACCATGGGCAAAATTTTATGGCCCCTTCGGAGCGGGGACAGGGCTGGAAAATGCGGCAAGCCATTCAAAAATCAGGACTTCAAGACCGGAAAATCCTACCAGAGGGAGCGGCCATAAAATTCCACCCCAAGTCTCAGTAATGGATGTTATATCCTCCAAGTTTAACCTACACCTGCATTTTGTTCAATTTGTTCCCTACACTGTAAAAGGTACGCTGATTTGCACCACACTCCAACTTGTCCTTTCCTAACATTTCACACTCACACTTATTTCTCTGCCCTGGTTTAATTCCTTCACATCTTTTAATTTTCCAATTTCTGACTTGCTACCTGACTAAATTTTTGACTTGCTACTCGACTCTCTTCCCTTTTTGATTTATTGATTTTAATATTTTTCCAACTGGTCCTACACTCATCCCATTTACTACTTTAAAGTCCCCATGATACCCTTATTATCCTTTCTTATAGACCCTGGTCCCAGGTTAGTTCAGGTGTAACTCACCTGTCCTAATATTGATGCTAACATCCCATGAAACAGAAACCCTCTTTCCCCCACTATTCCTTCACTCCCAAAACAGATTATGCAGATTCACAAATAAATCTGGTAACAATCCAGAGATTATAATCTTTGTGATTCTGTTCTTAATACAACACCTAGTTCTAGATACTTTCCAAACAGACCTTCTACCTATTCTTCCCTACATACTGTCAGTCCCAACATGAATCTACTCCCACCATCTCCAATATCTTTTGGAATCAGTTCAATATGACCCTCAGTCTGCCAAGCACCAGATTTTTTACATTCTTTCATGGATGACAGTGTCACTGGCAAGGCCAGTATTTGTTGCCCATGTCTAACTTCCCTTGAGGAGGTTATAGTGAGCCATCTTTTTGAACTGCTACAGTATACCTTATGCTGATTCACCCACAGTGCTGTTAGGAAGAAAGGGAGTTCCAGGATTTTGATCCAGCAAGTGAAGTAACAGCGATGTAGTTCATGTCAGGATGGTGTGGGGCTTAGAGGGATACTTGCAGGTGATGGTGTTCACATGTAATCAGCTGCGGTTTGGAAGGTCAAAGGAGACTTGGTGATTTGCTGCATCTTATAGGTGGTACACACTGCTATCACAGTATGTTGGCGGTGGAGGGAATGAATGTTTAAGGTGGTGGATGGGATGCCAATCAAGCGAGTTGTCCTGTCCTGGACAGCACTGATCTTCAAGTGTTGTTGGAGCTGCAGATATCCAGGCAAATGGAGAGTATCATAATTACAATCCTGACTTGTGCCTTGTAGATACTGTACAGACTTTGGGGAGACAGGTGAGGAGTCACTTGCCACGGAATTCCTGGCTTCTGACCTGTTGAACTAGCCACAGTATTTACATGGCTAATCTAGTTCAGTTTCTGGTCAATAGTAACCCCCAGGACATTGATAATGGGGGATTCAGTGATGGTAATGCTATGGAATGTCAAGGGAAGATGGTTAGATTCTCTCTTGTTGGAAAGAGTCATTGCCTAGCACTTGTATGGCATAAATGTGACTTACCACTTATCAGCCCAATGCTGTGAATGCTGTCTAGATCTTGCTGCATACTTACATAGACCGCTTCAGTATCCGAGGTGTTGTGGATTGTACTGAACACAGTGCAACCGTTAACAAATATCTCCACTACTGATCTTAAGATGGAAGGAAGGTCATTGATGAAGCAGCTGAGGATGGATGGATCTAGGACACTACCCTGGGGAGCTCCTGCAGTGATGTCCTGAGGCTAAGATGAGCGGCCTCCAACTACCATAAGCATCTTCCTTTGTGCTTGGTATGACTCCAACCGGTGGAGAGAGCTTTCCCCCTCAATCCCATTAACTTCAATTTTGCTGGGACTCCTTGATGCCACACTTGATTAAATGCTGCCTTTACGGCAGGGGCAATCACTCTCACCTGCCTTTGAGTTCAGCTCTTTCGTCCATCTTTGCTCCAAGGCTGTAATGAGGTCAGAGGCCTGGCAGGACCCAAAATAAACATCAGTGAATAGGTCATGGCTAAGTAAGTGCCGCTTGACAGCACTACTGATGACAACCTCCATCACTTTACTGATGATAGAGAGTAAACTGATGGGGGCAGTAATTGGCCAGATTGGATTTTCCTGGTTGTTTTGTGAACAGCATATACCTGGGAAATTTTCCATATTGTCAGATAGATGCCAGTGTTGTAGCTGCACCAGAACAGTATGGCTTGAGGCATGGCTAGTTCTGGAGCTCAAATCTTCATGACTCCCGCCAGGATGTTGTCAGGACCCATAATCTTTGCAGCATCAAGAAACTGAAGGCACAGGATATCATGTGGATTGAATCGAAAGACTGTGATGCTGGGAACCTCAGGACGCAGCAGAGATAGACCATTCAATCAACACTTCTGGCTGCAGATTGCTGCAAATGCTTCGGCCTTGTCTATTGCAGTGATGTGCTAAGCTCCCGCAGTTTTCAGGATGGGGATATTTATGGAGTTTCTTTCTCAGGTTAGTTGCTCAATTGTCCATCTCAGTCACAACTAAAATGTGGCTGGATTGTAGAGCTTTGATCTGATCCATTAGTTCTGTCTATGGCATCACGCTTCTGCTGTACGGCATGCTTGTCTTCTGTTGTAGCTTCAAGTGGTTGGCACCACATTAATTGGTAGGTGGTAATTAGCAGGTTTTCTTGAACATGTTTGATCTGATACCATAAGAATTCACGGGGTCTGGAGTCAACGTTGAGAACTCCCACGGTAACGCCCTACCAATTGTATATCACTGTGCCACCATCGGTTTGTCCTGCGGTAGGACAGGTGGTGTCTGGGACATTATCTGTAAGCTATGATTCGGTGAGTATGACTATGTCAGGCTGTTGTTCGACTAGTCTGTGGGGACAGCTCTCCCCATTTTGGTCCCTGATGTTAGTGAGCAGGACTTTTACAAGTCAACAGGCTAGATATGTCAATGTTTCCAGTGCTACTTTCAACGCCATCTGATTTTATTCCTTTTGACTTTTTTGTAGCGTCCTGGTACAACTGAGTGGCTTACTAGGCCATTTCAAAGGGCAGTTAAGACTCAACCATATTGCTGAGAGTCTGGAGTCACACGTAAGCCAGAACACGGGCAACAGATCTTTTCTAAAGGACATTAGTGAACCAGATGGTTTGTACAACAATCAATGATAGTTTCATGGTCACCATTATTGACACTAGCTTTCAATTTCAGATTTATTAATTAATTGAATTTAAATTCCACCAGCTGCCATGGCGGGATTTGAACCCTTGTCCCAGAACATTAGGCTGGTCTCTGGATTACTAGCTCAGTGACATCACCAGTACCCCTTAGTCTCCATCTCCCTGTTTTCATCAGTTCTTTTCTCATGTTACACAAGCCAAGTAAATTTGCCTGACATGCACAAACAATCATTGTATTTGAAATCTCCACATATAGCTTTAGTTCATCTGATAAAAGATACCTCACCTCCTGAAAGAAAACATAACTGTGGATTGGCAAGAGAATGGAGGTTCAGGGGCCCAAAATGTATATGGGAGGACTGCTGAGGCTTTTCCAGCAAACAGTATAGGTATTCTTGTTGTTTTGTTGAGTGAAGAGCATCCTCCTGATAAAAGGCCTTGGTTTCTAGGATTATCTGTGACTAAAAGGGAAAAAAATCCCAAATCCTAGGAACAGATACATCCATCCAGTTATATTAAGATCGGCTGGCTGTTCAATTAACAGTGCTACGAGTACTGTAAAACTACTGGCCTCAGGTGTATGATGAGTAAGCCTTTAGTGGAAGACTAACAATCTTATATTATTAGGCACATAGTCATGATTCTGCTTGCCAGCTCCTGCCCCATGGAGTTATAATCACCAATTGGTTATTAAGCAATTATATAAAGTTATACTCAACATAGCAATAGCCAAACCATTCGAACAACTAAAGAAATTTTCATGTTGGAAGGGAGACACAATAGTTCTGTTTAATTTTGGTTAACTTTTTCATGTGGCTGAAAAGAATTACCAAGTTACTGAGAAATTCACATCCTTTACTAAGTGGTCTATTTGCCAAAGATGAAATGCACATTTTCTCTCTCCACACCCACCCCAAAAGGGCCATATTCACTTAACCATATTCAGTGATGCAGCACACACAAGGCTTAGCAACCCCCAAATGTGAACTGGGTTTAACCAGTCAGATATATGTGCGATATCCAGGGTTACTGCCTACTGCTTTTCCAGTCTATCATTGGAATGCAAGGTTACCTGGAGCCAAGTGGGCAACATTCTGGTTCCCAGCAACATTTATGTACCTGTAGCTTCATCAGAGACCCCGTCTGGTGAATCATAAGCAGCATCTTGAAGAACTACAGACCCACCTACTTATGGTGTCACAATGTGGAATCCACCAGGCTGTTGTCTTGATTCTGAGCTTCCATCATACATTTTGTATTGAGCATGACATTCCATCACTTTCCAATCGCTACAAATATATTTGAAGAATGAGGGTGACCAAATCATATAGGCAACTTCTTCCTTACTTCACATCCTTTGCAATTAAGACTCCCCTTCTTCTATGGATTGTAATCAACGCCATAATTCTTACAAAATGAAAATTTCTTCCTGTAAAATTCTAAGCACCTAAGGCCAATTGTTTGAAGTTAGCTTAAGAAACTGTGGTGGAACTCAAAATCTTAAATCATTGATAAATTTAAACTGAATCCTTTTGTTTGTAAGGAAAAGCATCATCGCATTTCATACGTAAAGGCAGACCAACTTGTGAGGTTTGTGACTTAGAAAAACCGATCCAAGGATGGCAGTTAATTCAAAAAGATTGTCTAATATAAAAGAAAAAAAAATCTAGACAACCAGTGCATGGATTACTCTTCAAACAACTATCACTAAGGGTATCTCAGCCCAGTCAACAGATGGGGCCTCCATATTGCTGCTCTCAGTAGGCAGTAACCCTGGATATCACACATCTGACTGTTAATCTCAGTTCACAATTGGGGTCGCTAAACCTTACCTGTACCACATCATTGAATTTGGTTAAGTGAATATAGCCCTTTGGGGGTGGTTGTGGAGAGAGAAAGTGTGCAATTCATCTTTGGTAAATAGACACTTAGCAATGGATGTAAATTTCTCAGTAACTCAGTAATTTTTCTTTTCAGCCATGAGAAGGTTAATCAAAATGAAACAAAACTATTGAGTCTCCCCACCACAAGAAAATTTTAGTTGTTCAAATAGTTTGGCTATTGCTATGTTGAGTGTATCTTTATATTAGTTGCTTAATAATCAATTGGTGATTATAACTCCATGGGGCAGGAGCTGGCAAGCAGAATCACAACCATGTGCTTAATAATGTAAAATTGTTAGTCTCCTACTAAAGATTCTGTCTAAAATGGTCAAATGGTCCACAGAACAATTTTAGACCAAGCTTTATCATTAACTTTAACAGCAATAGCGTAAATTAGTATTAAATATTGTCACGCAGGGTATAAGAGGATTATTAGCATTTGTGGCTATTATATTTGGGAAAGATGGGTATTACCTTAAAAGGGAATGGAACAACATGACACTTTACAAAACTTGCACGAGAAAGATACACAGTAGTTTTTTTCAACAACCCCAGTTTGCCGGAATGACTTTCCAGGCCCAAATAGGATCACATAAGCACATTAAATCATTCAAGCAAACTTGAAAACCAAAGTGCTAATGTTGCATGTAGGCATCCCTAATATCATTCACATATTGGGTATTTTTTTGATGGTGGATTCTATATAAAAAATGCTGGTATACTTGAGGAAAAAAATTGAGTTCAATATCCCAGTGGCCTTACTCCTAATGAGCATTAGCCACGATGATCCACCCTCCTTTCATTAACCTACCGCATAATGTGCCCATCGGGGGCCAGTCTTGTCAATCTGCTTCTCGTCAGTCATTACAATCAATCATAATTGCTGCCTCGCAACATCAGCAGAACAATAACCATCCCTTATCCCATTTCCTTTGCGCCAAACATTGATCTCAACCTGAGTACCTTCTCCTCCTTTCAGTGTCACCGTGATCTATCTTTTGTCTTTCCTCAAAAATCTTTGTTCTCTATACCCCTCTCACAAAACCTCATCTAAGTTTCTAAGATATCCTCTACCAGTCTCTGCATTGAATAATTCCTCAGTAATTGCCATTACCATCCCCTCACCTTGCCTCATCTCCTTTAACTGTTACCCGTGGCTCATTAAACTTCCCTGAATAGGTCACCATATGAACTGTCCTAATCATTCAGATCAACTCCCACAACATTGCCATCTCAAGGCCTCTCTACACCCATGCTTTTAATCAGACACCATCCCCAGCCACCTCCTGAACCCTTCATCACTTAATATTCCCCTACCCACTTTCAACCATGCATCCTTCTCTACCATCCCTAGAAAGCAATATTCTTCCATGGCACTTAGAAATGCAGTTCCAAGCTGTCAAATGCTTAGCCTTTAGCCTTCCATTCACCTCACTACTTCTGCAGCTGTTGATAAACTCAACAAACTCTCTCGCCATCACCTTTGAAGCTGCTTTGCCAATTAAACACCTATCTTCTCATGGGCTTTTTTGTCACCAAGACAATCCTGCTTCCACTACTCCCAACCTATAACCCTGCCCAAAAAGACAACCCTTCCTCCCAGCTCCGGTGCTTAATCACACATTTTTCTCTAGTCTCTCAGCTAACATTTCAGGTTGATGACTTTCATCAGAACATCACCTCATAATCTTATATATAAATGGTGGACCACATCACAAAACTGTCTCTATACACAGTGGATATTGAAGCTTCAAATTGTTTTTTCCTTCTCAGCCAAGTCTTGCTTTCAGCTTTTAAAATAACTCCAGGGTTTGATTAAGATTTTGGGTACCAATTCTTTGACCTTGTTTTTCGATATGGAATACTATGCACCCAAAACTTGAATACCTGCTCAAAAGCATTCACCTGAAGTACGTCCCTGGACATCTTAATACGGATAACCAAGAGGGGAATACAATTACAAAAGTCAGAGGTTTGTCTCAAGGTTCCCTGGTTTTGTTCTAAGTCTCACTACAGTTCTTCAGGATAGCTTCTAATCTTACAAAGTTGTTTTGTTCACTTGAATCCTCCATGTGAAAGAAAGAGCTCTTAGCAGTCTGGTCATGGGAGTTGCTTAAATCTACAACTCAATATTCCTGAGCAAAACAGAAAATTAGAAGAGCCAGGTTAGGCAGGCAACCACAGCCCTCAAAGCTCTTATCATGGATGAGCAATCTTTGGCAGAAACTTTGCTAGACAGTTACCAAAGCTATGACTGTTGCTGCAGATGTGGAGACAATGATTTGTTCCACCCACGGAAGGGCTACAGGTGGACATGGTTAGCACTGCTTTAATGTCATTCGCAAACATCAGACGAAAGAGAACTCCTAAGTGATGCCTCATACTACTTTTACAACCCTGCTGAGACACAAATACAGAGGCCCAGTCAACTGACATACTGGGAGGATGAACAGTGCAGTTTAACTATAACCCAGAAAGGAGTTAATCCTGTTAAAGGAAGAGGGTGAAGGGGCATAAAAAAACCTGGTAACCAGATATGATTAATGTCATCACCAGCTGACTTTGACCACCTGAATATAAACAGGGTTATAATAATTACTGGGAATCCAGTGGATTGTGTAATTACTAAATCTCAGCATATGGAGAAGCACTTCAAAATTATAGATGGAATGTTAAAAATTAATAGTCATAACAGAAAAGATAATCTATCAGATTATGGACCAGCAGGGTCATTGACTGGGCCACAAAAATGCCACTCAATTACTTTAATTATTTCAACAAAATGAATATGATGCAACTAATTTCATTTAAATGACAAAAAAATTAATTTTGAGTACAATATCTAATGATGCAGAACCATTCCATATCAAAATAGAAATATGATTATTGGATTGTTTGGAGTTACATCATTCACAAGCTTCTACAACTGGTGCCAAGCATTTTGAATGTACAAGAATTCTTATATAAGTAATTCACTCAGAGTTGTAAGCCTTATACTTTATTTTTTAAAAGAACTGGCATGTGGCTGCATGTTTATCTAAATTACAGTCTATTTTGAGTCCCTCAACAACCAAAATCCATAGAAAGTTATTGAAGTTGAAAAGAAGTTTATTGTACACGTAACCATTTGAGTAAATATACACAAAACCTTTTGTACTAACCCCAGTATACATAAATATATTTGCAACACAACTGGTTGTCACTGTTGAGAACAATTCTTATTGATAAACTGACAATTTAAAATATATGCCAAAATGCAAAGTTAACCAGTAAGAAATCATGTTTCTAAAAAAGCACTCTATCCAATTTGCTTGACGAAAGAAATCAGTCCGTCTGCTAAAAGTATTTTTTTTAAAGCAACAACTTACCAGTTACATTTTAGTAGCTCTTATAAACAGATCATAGCAGATATGTTTACATGTTTAATCTCCTGCATACTACATCCACTCTCAAATAATTAATTTGCAGGATGCTAGGCATGTATAAATACTAGGTATCAAACCCTACATGGGATGTGCAGAAGGCACAAGAGTAATCACCAGGCTTTCAGATAGATAATAGTCAACTGACATTTAGGTAACCATAAACATCTTGAATACAATTTCATAACCACTGATTATTCAAGTACTGCAGTGACTTGAGGTGAAGATCCACAAAGAAAAATACTGTGCCAATGTTGCTGCTGGTATTTCCACCCAAAATTTGACTGTTTGCCCAAATGTTTTACTTACTTTTAAAACAAAAATACAATTGGAGTCATAAATTTATAGCTTGTCAAAACTTAATATTTTAGTGAAATGATTCATAAATTTGCTTAAAAAGCACAAACATACATCATAGGTGTAAGATATTAAGTGCCAAGAAAATTGGTGGAAACATAAAAGTGAAAGGAGAACAAAAACACCAGTAGAAAAAGCGAAGACAGCATTCGGGAAAAAAAAGGACCATACACAACTGCAGTGACAGCAAGTCTTTTTTCAGTTATCTTAGAAATCAAGGACAATATTGATCCTTCAAGGGATGTGCCCTGACAAGTTAGATAGAAACCAAAGCATATCGCTGAGGAGTTAAATGTATCTTTTGCATAATTTGTCCACCTGGAAAGTGGTCATAGTACAAGAACGTTATAAGAGAGGTGTGTAGCTAAAATTGACTGCAACAGAAGTGGCTTTTGCCAAGATGAATGTATTTATGCATAAATCCCATTTCCCCAAAGTGTTCATGGAACCGAGGAAGATGATTTGCAAGCCACTGCCATACACATATATACAGGAGCTCACTCAAGTCCAGGAAAATTCCCATACATAATTGGATCACAATGAGCCAAACTATTTAAGGCAAGATTAAATTGCACCATGGCAATTAAGTTTCAAGTCTGACTTCAGTAATAGTGAAAACTGTTGAAAAGCATATGAGATACAACATGCATTTGAAAAATTCAGCCATTATTCAGGACAACCTGCATGGTACATCACACTAACAGATTTCTTTAAAAGTGACCAGAATAGCATAGAAAGTTAGTCTGACTGACTTCCAAAGAGCATTCAGGAAAAAGCATTTGCACAGAAAAATAAATAAATAAAGGATTATAGAATAACTATTATGTTTAATAGTGGTTTTATGACATAAGCAGAGAGTTGAGCATTGTTCTTAATAGATCCGAATGGCTTTTGAGGTTTCATAGTATTTGACAGGTGTTCAAAAATCATGAAGGGTTTTGATAAAGTAAATAAAAAGAGAAACTGTCACCAGTGGCAAGTGTAATTAATCACAGCACCTAAATTTAAGATAATTAATAAAATCACAAGAGCTGACATAGGAGGGTTTTTTTTAAAAACACAGCAAGTTATGATGATCTGGAATCCATTGCCTGAAAGGGTAATGGAAACAAGCTTTAAATTTAATAAATTTATCCAATTTGCTTTTTAAGAGGAAAGATTTCTAGGGCTATGGAGAAAGCTCTTTCAAAGAGTTGATAGGCCAAATGTTCTCCTTCTGTGCTATCATTCTATGCTTCAGGCAGATTTATGCTATACATTTGTAAAAGGGTACAGATCAAGAAAAAGACACAGCAGGGGAGCAACTTGATCATTTCTAAGGTGCACATTGTGAAGTGGCTACAGACACAGCAATTGTGTTTTTAGGGCA
This sequence comes from Carcharodon carcharias, assembly GCF_017639515.1. Lineage (NCBI taxonomy): Eukaryota > Metazoa > Chordata > Chondrichthyes > Lamniformes > Lamnidae > Carcharodon > Carcharodon carcharias. Next base: position 59,065,904 of record NC_054477.1, on the reverse strand, counting down.
GCAAAAGGTACAAAAATGAAGAGCATTATACTTAGCATACTCAAGGGTTGTCTCCGGTTTGAATCCCTGTACAAGGTGGAAATATTAAAAGGTCAGAAAATGGTGCTATGAGGGTAACCAGAGTAATGACAAAGAGAATAAAAGGGGATACACACCTGGGGTTATTTACTTTGGAGAAAGAGAGGATATAATTTGCAGTTTTGAAAATGACAACTCGATTGCCTACCATTAAATTAGATTACTTGAAACGGATAAGGCTAGAGGCCATGCCCAGAAAATCCATAAGCATAGAGCGTTAGATAAAATGCAAGAAATAAATTGTCAAGACAGGTGGCAAGCAGGGGAACCCTAGTCATTCAAAGTGGAACTAGAGAACGTTCCACTTCCATTTATAGAATGAGTTGCCTGTCAGCTGTGCACAGCTACCACAATCTTCAGGAGTTTGCTTCATTGCCTTAGCAGTTGGAGAGAAACTTTCCAGTCTTTCCTGAATTTGCTGTAGTTTGTTTTGTCTCTATCAGTATACAGCTCAGCTAGGGAAAAGAAGAATGATGCATGTGGCTGTAGCTTTTACTGGTTTAAAGTCAGTTTGATGGGACTGAAGGCTTTTTTTTTTAAATGGTCATAACCAACTGTTTAGTATCGTCTAACTTATAATACAATGAAGCCTTTGTATTAAAATACTAAATTTAGTCAAGTAGTTGAACCAAAGAGCACCCAAAATCTTCAACTTCATGTTGATCACAAAAATTACTTCCATCTTGTTAACACTTCCAAATGATGGAAATATGCAGCATAGCAACCAAGATGCAAAAATGAATTTCATTAAAAAGAGTTCACACAAGGAACCAAAAATACTGGTTAACTCCAAAAAATCAAAGCAAAAGGGTTAAAAAAAAAAAACACTATATGCAGGTTACAGCTATTTGTAAGCATGAAAATGTTCAGGCACAGCTCAACCGGAGGACGGAGGTTAAACCTAAAACATTTTTAAAAAAAATCTGTTTATATTCCTCCCTGCTATGTGACCAAATACCTTGCTGGGGCAATCTAATCAGTTTCAAGAAATCAACACATAATAGAAGAAAACAATGATAGTTCCATATTAAAACATTATTGGAAATTACTATATAAAAATATACAACTTAAAGCTTAAGTAATTTGAAAGAACAAAATGTTTAGAACTCATTGGATTAAAAAAAAATTTGGGTCTCAATTTATGATCAAGATGTTGTCACTCAATATTACTGCTAAAATCAATTTAACTACATTTTTTCAACTTATTCATTTAAAAGTTAGAACTGAAAAAAATCTGTAAGTATTTAAAACTTCAACAAACCCACAACTCCATTTATTAAGGAACAATGCAATGTGACACAATATACCATGTGATTTTATCTTAAAAGGACGAGTTCTTTTGGTAAGAATTAAACAGCCTCTACTGTTTGAGGGATTGAGGTCATGAAGCATGCTGCCAATCTAGTGAATCTTCAAAAGTAGCTTTTTTCTTAGGCAGGCAGTCAAGCAAGTGAAGTGTTCAGAGCTTAGAATTACAAAAATCCCAAGTAAATGAAAAAGATGCTTTTGTAATAGTTATTTAATGGATGTTGCTAATCCATTTATAAGCTGCCATGCTGCTGCAGTATTCCAGCAACACAGCAGATACTGCACAAGATTTCAACATGGTGACTTTAAACAGAGTACAACATAAACTACCATGGAACACATTCCTAGATGTCACCTCAAGTTTTCATTCACTATATAAGCTGTCACAAATAGCATTTTGACTTAGTTATACATTGGTGAGGGTTGGTTTAGGTGGAAACAGGGATTTGCGCATCAGCTGTTCCCAAGCATGTTAAAAATTAAGGTAGCTATTTACAATTTGTGCTTAAACTGTGAAGCAGTACACAACTCTGGGTGAGATAATTTTCACACCCTTAGTACTAGGAACTATGAAAAGGTATGATTGATGGCTGCACCAGTTTTCAAGTTATGCACAACATATATATACACACATTGTGCATTTCTCAGTATAAATTGCTTAACCTTCAAGTACTTTTACAAAAATAAAATGGTTTATTTTCTGCTTTATTTATTATTCCAGAACTCCATGGATTTTACAGCATGGTCACATTTTAAAAGATGTATGTATAATACTACATTCACAAGGAGTAAACCCAACTTGCTAAACAATGATGTTTATGTGGTTGCTGTTCTATGCTACAAAGCCTGAAGCATTTACTTCAATATAAAGATTCAAAACAAAAGATTTTACATAAGAAAAGCAAAATTCAAGATCTACATCACATTAAAAAACAGTGTCAGGTAACAGCAGATAAAACTCAACTGATTATTTAAGTCACCAGATATCCATATACCTTAAATTGTCACAGAAGGGAATGGTCTATTGTTACAATTCAAAATGTCTAAAATCTGCTGTGGACTTTGTTTGCATCATAATTACTCCTTTGATTTCCTCTACCAAAACCACCAGGTGTACCACTCACACCCACACCTGCCATGGGTTGTTGAGGAGGCGGCTCAGGTGCAGGAGTTCCACTCAGGTTTCCCCTATTGATCATAGGAGGAGAACCCATTTGACCAGGACCTCCTTGGGGAAATCTATCATTGCGCTAGTGTCCATTCAGATAGCAATTTAAAAAAAAAGTCCATAACACGTTCCATTGTAGGAACAAACCAAAAGATGGCAATTTTATGGATTGATTGGCGATATTCCCGTGTTGGTGTCATGAAGTTTGGCAGGCAGTCCAGCAGTACCAGGAACATACAAAAAGGAGATAGAAAGGAGCAATTACATTAGTTAATGTATTGATTAATGGTGCTTTGAATTATGAAAAATAATTGATATTTCACAGCCTACATTCAAGTTGACACAAAAAGTAACTACAGCCATAATACAAAGGGTGCTTCTAACTTTTTGTAAGAACTCCAAACTGATAATGAAAATTCATCACAACACACTAGATTTTTGAATTATAAATCTGATTTTCTCTGTACTTTAAAGACCCAGGTTTACTGTGAAAGCCAAGTTTCCATGACAAACATCAATAACACATGGCAAATCTCAAAACATTAATTACATAAGTTCTAATTATGCAATCAACTAAGGAATCAGAAATCTTTTCTCACACCTCAAAGATAGATTTGTATAGCTCAAGCTGCAACCATTTTTTAAAAAAATCACCATATCTTTTAATAACTGACCAGTTCCACTTTCAGCAATAAAATATTAAGTATTTTTTAATATTACCTCATTTGATATCTCAGTTAATGTCAGTACTCCTGGTTTACATGGTGTTAAAATTTTGGTCTGCTGCTAAATTTATGTCACCTTCCAAAACTTAACATTTACATTAGGGTTTTACGCAAATCATAGTATAAATGAAGCACAATGTTTTTATTTTTTCTGAACTCATTTTAAATAATCAGATCAGGGGTATCCTTTTGAAGAATGCCACAAATAGGAAATGTGCACAGTATGATTCAATTGTTTCAAAACATGTGCAACCTTCAAGCTCCTTCTATACTATTAATTGGACCATGCTATTTTCACCACAATCCCTGCTTTTCATTTAGCCTATTCTGAGCATCCCTAGCCCACTCAAATCCATCTCATTACTCAACTTCTCTCTCCCACCATTTGCACTTGTTCTCTACCTTGATCACCTCCACTACTCTCACTCCTCTATGTAATGCTCAATCACTTACTCCCCCACTTCTTCCGCCTCCTCTCCTCTGCCACTTTTTTCACCGGGATCTGTTTCTCTTCTTTATTTCGTCTTTCCACCTTATTCAGTCCTTCTTGCACCTCTCCTTCCCCATCTTCCTCTTCCTGCAATTCCAAGCTCCCTTACTCTTCTCCACCCAACACCCCCCACACCCACCCCATCCCCCAACAACTCCCACCCTCTTGTCCAACACATTCATCAGGTCTTGTTCACTTGACTTTCCACACCTTCCTTTTCTCTTTCCATTTCTCACTTTTTTTATGCATCTTTGCTGTTTTTTGCAGGAATAGTGGACAGGGAAGTCACAAACAGGAGTTGCAATTGTCCCTTGATTTTTCATAGTCTTGGAGCAGGAGGGTGCACTCAGGGATGCTGGCATACATAGGTTCAGTTACTCTGCGCAAAAGAGCTTACTGGGTTGCTCTGAAGTGGCCAAGCCTTGATTGTAATTAACTCTCCTAATCGCTGAAAAGAGCAACAGTGAATATGAAAATCTGCATGAATGAAAAGCCCATATCTGAAAAACCTACCAGCAGAAACAGCAGGTTTTCCAGTGGGGAATGAAACAAGCCTCCAGCTCTTATTGGGGGTGTACTAGGCCTCTCCTGGTTGTACTGCTCTCCTCAGGACCAGCTTTACCAACTTGACAATACAAGTTCCAACTGAAGGACTGTACTTCTGGATGTGGAAAATGAACAGAATCCTACTGCATTGCCAAAACTGCAGCATAGATTCATTCTTTACCAGCAGATTTGTGTGGGATTTTTCTTGAAACAGAGAGCTGCATTATGGACTATTTGGAAATGGCAGATACCGAAGACCACATTTAAAGGGGTACCATTTTTGATATGGTTTAATCAAATTATCAAAATATGAGGTACGACAGCAAGAAATGATCTTGGATCGGAAGATCTGGAATCCATCTGGGTGGAGTCAAGAAATAACAAGGGGAAGGATACACTGATGGGAGTAGCCAAAGGCCCCATAACAGTAGCTATGCTGTAGGACAGAGAATAAATCAGGAAATAATGAGGGCATGTAAAACAGCAGTACATTAATCATGGGCGACTTTAATCTTCACGTAGGTTGGGAAAATCAAATTGGCAGAGATAGCCATGAGCAAAAATTCATAGGGTGTATTCGGGGCAGTTTCCTAGAACAATACGTTATGGATCCAACCAGAGATCAGGCTATTTTGGATGTGGTGATGTGTAATGAGGCAGATTTAATAAATGATCTGAAAGTAAAAGATCCCCTAGGAAACAGAGACTAAAACATGGTGGAATTTAGCATTCAGTTTGAGAGTGAGAAACTTGGTTTGGAAACAACTGTGCTAAACTTAAATAAGGGTAATTCTAAAGAATAGAGTTGGCTAGAGTGGACTGAGAAAGGAGTTTAGCAGAAAAGATGGTTGATGAACAACGGCAGACGTTTAAGAAAATAGTTCATGACTCACAGCAAAGAAATATCCCAGTGAGGAAGGAGGATTCTAGTAAGGGGATAAACCGACCATGGTTAACCAAGGAAGTTAAGTATAGTATCAAAGTTAAAGAAAAAGCATACAATGTGGCAAAGATTAGTGATAAGATAGGGGATTGGGAAGTTTTAAAAACCAACAAAAGATGACCAAAATAATAAGAGGGAGAAAATAAGCTTTGAGGGTAAACTAGCAACCAATATAAAAATGGAGAGTAAGAGCTTCTTTAAATATATAAAAAGGAAGAGAGAGGCCAAAGTGAATATAGGCCCCTTAGAGAATGAGGCTGGGGAAATAATAATAGGGATCCAGGAAATGGCAGAGGAGTTGGATAAATACTTTGCATCAGTCTTCACAGTAGAAGACACTAATAGCAAACTAAAAATACTAAATAATCATGGGGCCAAAAAAAAAAGGGTGGTGGGGTGAAGGAAATAAATACAATAACTATCACTGGAGAAAAAGTGTTAGAGAATTAATGGGGCAAAAGGCCAATAAGTCCCCTGGTAGGTTGCATCCTAGGATATTAAAGGAAGTAGCTACACAAATAGTGGATGCACTGATAGCAATCTTCCAAGCATCCTTAGATTCTGGATAAGTCCCAGAGGATTGGAAAACTGTCCTTAGTCAAAAAAGGGGAGACACACACACACACACACACACACACACAAACACACAAAAAAAAACAGGTAACTATAGGCCAGTTAGCTTAACATCCGTCACTGGGAAAACATTAGAGTCTATTATAAAGGATATAATAGCAGAGCATTTAGAAATGCATAATATAATCAAGCAGAGTCAGCATGGCTTCATGAAGGGGAAATCATGCCTGACAAATTTATTAGAATTTTTTGGGGAGGTAACAAGCAGGATAGATAAAGGAGAACCAGTAGATGTAATATATTTGGATTTCCAAAAGTTGCTCGATAAGGTATCACATGTAAGGCTACTTAATAAGATAACAGCCCATGGTGTTGGAGATAGTATATTAGCATGGATAGAGGATTGGCTAACTAATAGAAGACAGGGGGATATAGGGGGCATTTTCAGGATGGCAACCTGCAACTAGTAGAGTGCCACAGGAATCAGTGCTGGGGCCTCAATTATTTAAAATATATATTAATGGCTTGGATGAGGGAAATGAATGTACTATCACTAAGTTTGCAGATGACACAAAAATAGGTGGGAAGGCTGGTGGTGAGGATGACACAAAGTCTACAGAGGGATATAGGCAGGTTAAGTGAGCAGGCAAAAAGTTGGCAGATGGAAAATGTGAGGTTATGCACTTTGGCAGGATGAATAGAGGAGCTGAATGTTACTTAAGTGGGTAAAGAATGAAGAAAGGAGGGATTTGGGGGTCCTAGTGCATGAATCCCAAAAAGCTAGCATACAAGTTTTGCAGGTAATAGGGAAGGCAAATGGAATGCTGGCCTTTATTTCAAAAAGGAATGGAGTATAAAAATAGGAGTCTTGCTAAAACTAAACGAGGCACTAGTTAGATCACATGTAGAATACTGTGAACAGTTTTGGTCCTCTTATCTAAGGAAAGATATACTGGCATTGGATGCAGTCTGGTGAAGTTTCACTAGGTTGATCCTGGGTATGGAGGGATTTTCTTATGAGGAGAAGTTGAATAGGTTGGGCCTGTACTCACTGGAGTTTAGAAGAATGAGATCCTTAGTGGGCAGGGTAGTCTTAGTAGACAGGGTAAATGCTGAGAGGTTGTTTCCCCTTGTGGGAGGGTCTAGGACAAGAGGGCATAATCTCAGTGAGAGGTCATCCATTTAAGACACATGAGGAGGAATTTCTTCTCCCAGGGTAGTGAATCTGTGGAATTCTTTATCAGGAATTCTTTAGAGGCTGGGTTGTCAAGTATATTCAAGGCTGAGATAGACAGGTATTAATTAGTAAGGGAATCAAGGGTTATGGGGAAAAGGCAGGAAAGTGAAGTTGAGGTTTAGCAGATCAGCCATGATCTCACTGAATGGCAGAGCAGACTCGATGGGTTGAACAGCCTACTTGTGCTCCTATATCTTATGGTCTTGTACTAAATGAAAAGAGTTTTGTTCTGTTTTTGTATTAAAAGTCCATTGGGAAATCCCAAAACAGTGATGTCCTTTCCATGCACTAAACAGATGTTAGGTAACACACAGTAAAGTTAATTCCCAACGTATACACACATGGTTTATATAAGCTAATACAAAGGGAGAATATCAAGTTGGTTCCCATTTGCAACAAGCAGCAGCAAATGCAGTCCAATCAAATAAACAAAATCCATCTTACTGGTTATTTTTCTGCGGCCAAATATACCATATGCTAACATAGGTAAGTGGATGTTTGCTACTGGTTCATGGGACAAAAAAAAAATACGACTATCCTGTCACCTATAGCAGTTCTGTCCTCACAGAAATTTTAACAATTATGAAATCTACTTTTCTTCTGGCTAGTGGTTCAATTCTGGGTGGGAGAGGGGCCTTTTTAAAAATAATTCTGTCGCTGTACGCATAAGGAAAAAAGTCAAAAAGATTTTTTAATAAAAAGTTAGCAATAAAACTAAAATGGAAGGCGGCACACCACTGAAAGAGGAAGATATTGGCAATAATTTTTTCAGCTTGCAAGGATGTTCACTTCTATCTCTGCTTCCTATTTGTGAAACTATTCTCCATTATAGAAGAAAATTTCAGATCACAGAGATGGAACCTTCTCTATATGCTCAAAGTTACATTCCAGCCCAGGTCAAAATACATTAAAAAGGTGCTAGCCAGAGTTCACAAATTTTAGAATTTAAAATCCAATACCTGTGCTTGTTAATAGTACTTAAAAAATCTTAGCTTCTGATGACTTAAATAAATGCAACCATTTTAAATTGGCACAATCTGATATGGGCTGCACCCACTTTTGAAGTTTATTTCATTTTTGTCTCTATTTTATTTTGTATACCAAATTCAAACAAACAATTCAAGTTTCCAATTTTGATGAGAAATAGGGCTAGCATTTCCTTTTTTCCATTATCTCAAGCATAACCAAATCTAACAGTACACAGGATATTACCCAAGCATACAATATACCCAAAAACTGCTGAGATATGAATGGAAATACGAATGCTTACAGAATTCTCAGTTTCCCATTTTAGCATTGTGCTGTATTACTTTATAGTTTAAATTCTAGCCCAGGCAAACTTCAGCTTTGCACAAATGTGAAGATGCAAACAATTTTTTGCGTGAATTAGAGTTCAATATCCGAAAGATATGTTTACACTTTCAGAAAGCTTGGCACACTGTTTAGACTGTGCAGTTCTGTGCTGTGGTTACAGCAAAGTTTGAAGTGTCATAAACAATTTCTGTGACATGGCCTAGGAAACTTGAAATGATTTATAGCATTGTCTTAATTTTATGCTTGCTTTGTGTAAAGCGCAATGGCAGATGTCTCATATGAGTTACACAAGGGGTTACACAAACCCCTTTAAAAAGATGATATTTGGATTTTACTTAAACTTTGCCCTGAAATATGTCATAGAAAACATTATCAAAATTCGAACTGGTCTTAAGTCTATCAGAATATATAAAAGTAGTCATTTAATTTGACATACTGCACGGTCCTCCAAATACCGTAATCATTACCATAACTTGTTTCCTCCAATAACTAGTGCGCTATAAAAAAAACTAAAAATTAATCCTAGATAAAATTACTTGTCTATTGAAATTCACAATCCAGGTTTATCTGTATACCAAAATATTAAAACATGAATATCTCATGAGCTTTTATTAATAGCTATAGTCTGATAATGCCCAATTTCAAATGGACCTATACTCATTTTACAATTTCAATACTGTGCAATCACTATCATTACAGTATTCTATAATTTTCACTCCATCATACGCATGTATAAACTGATAATTTGTGCATCAGGGCACCCATCTTCCTAACTTGAGGATCATCTAAAACATACCTGATGACATTGAACTGCTTTAATAATCCAGCTTTTTACCTGTTATAATTTTTACAAATATGTTTGCTAGAAAGTATTTGTGCTGAAAATTATGCAAATAGGTACGATCAAAACTTTCTGAAATAGGCAAACCTTTGATAAAAGATCATGCTCATGCCAGTCTGAGTGTTAGTGTAAACATATCTTACATTACTTAAAAAAAATAAGGCAATAAACATTAGGTGGTTTAATACATTACCATTGTTCCACCGTTGTCTCCCAGCATGGGTGTTCCCAGATTTGCAGTTCCTTCTGGCCCAATGGCTGGGACAGGTCCCATTGTAGCGCCAGGCATAGGTCCACGGTTGTTCATGTTCATACCCATAAGTGGAGCAGGGCCTTGGGTGCCAGCCGGAGCCGGGCTATACGCATCTATGCAAAATAGTGGGTACTTAGATCTAGCCTAAATCTAATTATTCTTCCAAGGCAATTAACTGGATTGAATACTTGTAGAAACTTAGTAAATAAATATAGAAACATGCTTAATAGACGGACCATGCAAGGCAACTGCTACCTGAGTAACAGCCTGCAAAAATTGTTCTTTGGGACTGTACAAATTAAACCGCGTAAAATGTACACACACACACACACACACACACACACACACACACACACACACACACACACACACACACACACCCCCTCCCCCCCCAAAAATATTTTCCAACATTTTTGCTTCATAAACAAGCTCTCCGTAACAAGAAAATATCAATTAAAATACATTGTTTGGATGTTTCCATTTGATTCACAATTGAAACAGGAAAAACAATGACAAGATAACTTGATTATCATCCAAAGAAACACCTGTTCACAATAAGATCAAACATCAAGTAATTTTGAATTTTTTCCAAGTGTCCCTTAGGGCTGCAAAATTATTTTTTCATGTTATAAACTAAAAACTGTGGTCAGTCTGTTCAACCCATTTGGAAGATTCTTCACAAGCTTAAGCAAATTTATCCATTTTCCCTCTCCACAGAAGTCATAATGCCTTCAGTCCTACATTATAAGCTACTAATTGGGAAGGTCTTTGCCACTATTTTACTAGGAAAGAAATCAATTATGTATAAAGACCAGGGCTACTAAATCACAAATTTTTCTCTCCGAGTCTAGTGCAAATTTCTACTGGCATAGACATATGGTTTTTATTTAGGTTACACCCATATGAAGTCGTTTGAGGATAATGAACTGACAAAAATGTAGCATATATTGTGTCTTCAGACCAGAACTGAAAGAAAGATGAGAACAGAACTCTTTTGGAAAAATATTAGTCATAGCCAATTTTGTAATATTTTGCTTCACATCACCAGAGTTCATCAGCTGAAAATTATGCTAAGCAACACTGCTTTGCCCATTTTAACAGATCGACCTCCTGATGTTTTCATTTTAAACCAAACATTAAAAAAGGATCAAAGCATTAAAATATATACGGTACTGAACCTTCCCGATATGACCTTTTTTGAACTATTCAGTTCCAAGTTATTAATACTACTAAGCCACACAATAGTAACTTGAAACAAGGAATCGGAGCTAAAGTTGAAGCCCTTAGTTAATTTTATCTTTCCTGCAGGCTAGGATTTGCTCCCCAAAACCACTAAGTTCAGCTAGTGAAATATTGTACAGGCAAGATTCCAAAATCCAGGTACACAATTTAGAAATTGTTATTTAAGATATGTCATCCTACAATTATGTCCTTCTAACATAGGTTTGCTGATATAATGGTGGTTGGTGAGGGAATGAAGGAGAAGAGAAGCGGTTAGCTACAAAATGCAAGAGGCAACAAGCCTACAAAGTTCAAACCATTCCAACTTTGCATAATGACCTAAGTAATCAGCAAAGCTGCATTTTAGTAGCCCATGCCAACTTAACCATGTGCAACGTCTTAAAAGTTTTTGTTAGATAGCGACTCTGCTATGTTACACACCTGAGTAGTTATGAAAAAGGTAAGGCAAATAACAAAACTCTTCATAATTTGTGTCGGGCACATGTAAACCACTGGGCCGACACAATGTATTTTATTCCACTTGCACCTCTAATATCCATCTGATGGGTTAATAAAACACGATTACCCAAATCTCATTTCCTAACCATATGTCAGTTTTCCTACATTTAGACTGGCTGATAAAATTAAGCAGATTTCATTGAATAGTTGCAGCACGGTAGACAGCCATTGGGTCCATCACACCCACACTGACTACAAAGCAAATTAGCTAGTCCCATTCCCTGCCATCCACCCAGTGCTGCAAGTTCTCTCTTCAGGTGCTAATCCAGTCCCTTTTGAAAACTAGGATTGAATCCGCCTCTACCACACTCTGGCAGGACATTCCAGATTCTACCCAGTTGCTGCATAAAAAATTCTCATGTAGCAGTTGGTTCTTTTGCCAAACACCTTCAGTTGGTGCTCTATGGTTCTCAACCCTTCCGCCAACACAAACAGTTTTTCTCTATCTAATTATTTCTACAGGCAACATGCACTTCAGCTAGAATACATTCTAGAAGTACCCAGTCAGTACTGGAGTTCTTTCTGGGAAAAGAAATACCAAAATAAGGAATGGGTTGTGAGAGACATGTAAAGAATGCTATCTCAGAATGCATGCAATAAATAGTTCTGTTACTCTTGGATAAACCTAGTTTGAGCACACAAACCTGTTTGGAGGGGGATAAGTGAAACTAGAATTCCATTGAGTTCCATTTAACAGAAATCTTATTACTGCTGGAACGCAGTATAATGATTGGTCATCTTTTAGGTATGAAGCATAACTATTAATAATACTGAAACAATAATGAATTGCTAAATTATTTCCAAAATGTTATTGATGCTGAAAACTTAATTTTATTTCTAGGATAGTCTTATTCAGTCTGAATACAAGTCAACAAGTATGTATTTTTTTCAACCCAGTTTCAATTTAGTAACTTGATTTAAAACACGGAAACCCATGTTAACGCTGGTTACATTATAATGCTGCTTCTAGGAGCCTCAACTCAGACAGTATTGCTGCAATGTAAATGAGGTGCTGCAAAACACCATCAGTTGGAGACCTTTCCCCAGCCACTTCCAATGAACAGCTGCCCTCAGTGTTAATACATCAGCATTGTCCAATACATTAACCACAAGTTATAGTAGGAATCAAGAAGTGGTGATCTGGATTTCTGATTAAAAGGAGTAGACATCATTGGGAATGTGATCTCAATACTCATTAATACGGTATCTGCATGTATACTTTCACCATGCATGCATTTGTTGGTAAAAAGGCAAGAGGTATCTTGTGATTGTTTCAAACATTTGACTTCCTTTCTTTCACTGAATGGTGGTTGATGTTTGCTAAGTAAAAATTCTTGTGTAAAGTGCATTTATCTGTATCATATACAAGATGTTTTCTATTAAAATTAGTGTGTGCAGCTAACACTCTTCAGTTATGCCCAGGGCTAGTCAGCAGTTTTAACTGGTTAGCACTGCAATTGATGCCATGGATTTCACTTTCTAGATTTGGCCGACAGTTCCACAAGGCAGGAATGTTACTTTGTATTTGTAGATTTTTGTAGACCTACTCATAACATTGGTATAGATAAACCAAAATGTTACTCCTAAATTCACCTCATCGAATAAACAGGGAAAATTCCAAAAGTAATGACTGTTTCAAGCATGCAGTTTGACTGATCACTGTCTCCATTGAAAGCAAAACACTACTCCTCGGACTGGGTGTGTGTTTGGGCTAAACATTATTACCATGCCCAGTGATCGCCATACAATTCATTTACTAAACAGAAAAGCAGTTAGCCACACTTTGATTCTCAACTGTCACTGGAGACAGTTATTCATTGTGAGTGGTTGGGGGTCGGGGTGCAAAGTTCAATTTGAAGAGTTTCTGCAATCCATTGCAGCAATGGATTGTCCTAGCCAATATTTATCCTCAATCAATACAATTAAAAAAAAAAACTATCTGGTCATCAAATTGCTGTTTGTGGTACTTGCTGCGCACTAATTTGGTTGTATCATCATCCTATATTTTTACAACAGTGACTAGACTTCAAAAGTATTTAGGCAAGTCCTGAGGCACTGAGAAGTGTTATATAAATCCAAGGCTTTCTTCCGTTTTTTTTAAACCTTGAGGTTGCATTAGAATGGCCAAAATACTTCTTGCAATTTTTATTCAATTGTCACTCCCAGTGATGCATGTGTACAGTTTTAAAATGGTAGAACTTGAGAATTGTGATTATCTATGGTTATCCAAATTTAATTGGAAAGTAAATCTTTAAGTAATGTTCACTTCAACCCATATATACTGATAATGGTTTATCACAATTTTAAGTAAGGTACATCTTAAACAATAACAATGTGACATCAAGAATCAAGTTCTCTTTATTATATACATTATACTGCTGGAGTATTAAGTTTTTCAGGACTGCCAAAGCTCAATACTGACAACAGGAATGAACCAGCTTGGTGAAACCAAAACGAGAATGGGTCTTGTTCATATTCAGGATTGCTATTCGTTAAGGTAAAAAATATTCCACTGCAGTGAGATTTAAAGCAAAATGAACACAGTGTAATTATCCACACCTCAGTGAAGCATATAAACGCAAGGATTCTTATTTGACCACTGCTTTCACAGTATATGATGAACACTTGTGCATCATGCTGAAATCTTAGAAATACTAATTGGTTTTAACAAGCTGCAGTCCACATCATATCTTCAGTACAAGATGTAGCTTTACAATGTTCAGATACTTCAGAAGATAATGGTTTACCACAATTCAAAAAAGCGTGCAACTTGTACCATAATATGACATCGCCAGACAGCGCAACTCGGTTTTACCAAATTATCTCTCGTATTATATACATGGTGTTATTGCTTGAAGTTTACAAAATGGTTTAGAACAGACATCAGCAAATTACAAAAATAAATAAAATTGGTAATATGAATAAAAGCTTGGTGAACCTAAAATGAGGAACTTTTTCCCCCAAAAGTGATATAACCTTATGACAAAAGCAGCCAGAGTATAATTTAAAAACAAAGTAATTATATCAGAGTTGATTAGTCAGCCACAGGATGTGGGCTCATCCCTAATTACCCTAGCGGCGGTGGTGACAAGCTGCCTTCCTGAACTGCTGCACTTTGGATGGTCAGCAGACTGATACAACTGTGCGACTTTTTAGAGAGCAGTTAAAAAATCCGGATCTATTTAATTGACTGAAAGTAAATTCCCAGCCGCTATAGTGGAATTAGAATCCATGTCCCTGGATTATTACTCCAAATCTCTGGATTACTAGTCCAGTAATATAAACCTCTAAGCTGCCATCCCCAGTGTTTCACACTAGAAGAAAAGCAACCATACACCATAGTACAGGTATGTGCAAGATGTTGTATATTACAAATACTAATCAAATTTTTCAAGCTGTATTCCATATTATAAACTCTTAAGTATATGTACTAGATGTAGCTTTACAACTTTTGAAGCACAGCATTTACACCTTTACAAGTAAACTTAATTTCATCTTTCAAACAGGTACAGTCCCAAAGAACATCGCTAGGCACAACCATGAAGTAACAGATGTCCAACACCTCAGGTGTTTTCATGGATTAAAACCCTACCTCCCATGCCAATTCCTCCACGTGGACCCATATCACCCATCCTCATATCCTGTTCTCTCTGAAAATAAAAACATTTTCATGGTCAACCTACCAGCACAGGTTATCTGTGTACGTTTAATGTCTTACCTTTAATGGTGCAAAAAACCTATTTGCTCTACCAAAAAAACCCCAGTAACTATCCAGGGCTATGATTAAAAATCTGAATACTGGGCAGGGAAGAAAAAAAAAAGCAGGTTGAAATCCAACTGTATCTCACTTATATAGAATGTCCCCTCTGTGAAACAGATAATGGGGGTAATTTTAAACTCCAGTGGAGTGGAAAACTGGCAGTAGTGGGTAAGCAGCCCGTTCTACCACTCCTCCCAATCTTCCTTTGCATCTACTTCAATTTCACTTCTGCCAATTTTTGTATCACCAAATTTGAAAAGTGCCCCCAATATCTGACATTTTTTAAATGAAAGTATCTTAGTTACATTATAATGAATGCATTTCCACTTAGCAATCAGCGAAACAAGTTTCGCATCCTTGTATTTTGATACATTACAGAAAATCAGTTTGCAAAGTATGAAATATTACACATCAACCATTTCAGACGTGCCTGCCTATTCTCCACATGGTTGGAAAAAGTAGTGAATCAAGACTTTTACTTCAGCAAAATTATTTCAAGTGTCATCAGAATCTCAGGATATCCAACAAATATTATCAAGAAAGCAAAGCCACCTTTCTGGTAAAATGAGCTTTACTTTTCCAATGTAGTCATCGCCAGAAAAATGAATCCAGCCATATGGCACAGATTATTAGCTTATTTCATTCATTCATTCAGAATTACATAAAACCTGTAATTTACTCCCAGGAATAATCATATGTTTTACAAAGTTTGTTGCTGTAAATCAAGGAAAATATGCAAATTGCACCCTTCCACAGGAGACATACCTGAAAACAAAAATCTCAACTTAAAAAAAATTATACAGAACATACAACTAAGTAAAATGTTAATGTTAAGTTAGCATCTATATTAAAGGACTTCAAATTAGAACCATAACTCTGCTTTTCTAGTGCTTAACACAATACATTCAGAAATATAATTTAATGCAACGTTAGTTTATTTCTGTTTAATGGAAATTTTCAACAAAAGCAGCATTTTATTAACTTAAAAAAATGCCTCATTTGGTAGCAGAACTAAAGGTTCCTACAAATAAATTATATAAACCTATCCACATGCATTTTTTCAGCCATGCTTTTGCATCCTCTAGAACAATTGTTTTCAAACATTTTGTATGGGGTATCTCCCATCTTAGGGCGGTCAGTTAGCCCAGTTGGTTAGGTGATTAACGTGTTGTTCAGAATAACATCAACAGCACGGGTTCGGTTCCCATTCCAGCTAAGGTACCCTTGGGGCCTGCCTCCTTTCCCTGCCCGATGCTGGAAGGCAATGGCAAACCACCACTGACAAAAACTGCCAAGAAAACAGCTCAAGATAAAGCATCAGCAGAAAATGAGTCATGGACCTACCTTCGGGCAGAGCACAGATGCCATAACTTTTCCCATCTTAACTTCTAAAAAGACTGCCAGCTTCCCACTGGAAAACTGTAGTCCCATTGGATAAAATACCTCAGTATTGAAGTATCAGAAATATGATACTGAGCCAACAAATACAGAAAAAATATATAGAATATGGAATACTGGGTTAAGTTAGACAGTTATCTAGTAACTCAAACTCCTGGGGATCCTCTAAGCCTTTAGGGCCTGCAGTACCTGGTGCCCATGAGGCCTTCCCATGTTTAATTCATCCCCAATCCAAGAATACACTGCACTTAAAATAAAATCTACGAGTAAATAATTTACAAAGTTCTATTCTAGAGAAGTGCTTCTAGTACAATCGTGCTCCTGAAGTGTCAGATTTCATCAGTGTACCTTAGTGTGAACAAGCTGCAAATTTATAAACTTCCACAAGGGGGAGTTAAGTCAACATTTAGTCCTTAGGTGATGTGAACTATGATTGCACCAGGACCTGCAGATATAATAGCTGTAATTTTAAAATTATATTCCATTTTTAATTTTATACAAGTACTTGTATTATATATTAGATCAGCAAAACAGCAAATTTGAAATGACATAAGTGGAATCAAATGGAGCATAGTAGGAGTTTCTTTGTAGTATACAGGAAGTTACAATGCTATCTTTGATTCATATGACCACCCCTTCCACTCATTTTAATTATGTAATGGTATTCCTTACTGCTGCTGCATGTTCTACATTCAAGCATATGGTAGCAGTCATTTGAACAATTTGCTATAGTTCAAGAATTATTTCTGCAAGTATAGAGTTCCATTCAGTTACCACTGACTGGCAGACCAACAGTTCACTCTTGATTTTTCTAATTTGTTCAATACAATTTTCTTCATTGTTAGTAATGCTCATAAAAAAGGTCTTGATGAGTTTAAAGTAAAATCCGCCATATTGCCACTGCAAAAATAAAATCTGTTTGAAGTGATTCAGAGGACAATTCTACAAAAGCAGACATGCTCAAAAAGAGTTATGTGCTTCAATTTTGTAGTCATAACTATGACAAATACAATGTTCTAAGCCCTATATGAATAAATCACAGTCTTCAATGTAATTCATGGAATAAAATAATGCAGCCTTGCATAAATCATTGCTGCAAGGCACTGAATACTAATAGCAGATGTGCTGACTCAATGTACAGTACCATTGATGGAAAAATTGTGTTACAGGTTAAGTGTATTTTTCTTTGATCAAAGTCCACTCCCTGTAAAAACTTTGCAATCACTCAGCCAGCTATAATAATTGACAAAATATTCTTTATGAATGTTTCCTCCATTGCAAAGAAATAAACAGCTTCCAAAGGTTATCTCAGTACTTTTCCTTCAAGTCTTTTGAGAACAGTGCATTTTGGTTGATTTGGATTTCATTTTTATATCACATTATATGGATGTGATTGACTTAATCTGCTGCTTCAAATTTGGTAAATGTCCTGTAACTTAAAAAGATGAGATTACCATCTATTTTGAGATTACCATCTATTTTCCTATATTATATTCACTTCCTGCCAATCTGCGCTATGAACTGAAGATTTTATAGGGTATCTATGAAACTCAAGATGAGGTAACATGGATTTAGCTCAATTTGAAAATACCATCCATGGTAATGATTGACTTACACTTCCCAAAAAAGCCATCCTTGATGCTTACAATTTAGAGATTCTAACCTTGAGACTTGCACATTGCAATTTGATTTCCCTCTTGGGAACCCTGTTTACTTCAGCCTCATTGTTATTCAAATATTTGTACTTTTGAACTAAAATGCAACAATTCCACATAAATAACAAGGTCATGGCTAGTTAATTATCAGTATAAATCAAAACTGAGCAATAAAACTGAAAGGATTTCAAATTACCAACATCATATACTGTCAAAAAGCAGAATATGGTGTTTGCTGGAAATCTGAAATACAAACAGGAAATGCTGATACTGCCACACCCAATGAGTATTTTTGGCATTTTGTTTTTATTTTTTATAATATCTGTCTCATCAATTTTCATCTTTGGGTATTTTTCTCAATGTTAGTGTTTAGTCCCCAGTTATGCCAAGTTTGGAATGGCAAACTGGCACAGATGCAAGACTACTGAAGGAATCAGAAAAATTATACTAATAAAAAGAAAACCCATGTGCAAATTATTACAGCTCTTAATTGAAGGCCTGGTACCAAATGAGGCATGAGCTAACCATTAAAGTTTTTCAAATATATAAACAGTATGCCATAACATAGCTACGACCCTTCAATCAATCTATAATTTGAGATGAAATTCCTAAATTGGGAGCATTTATAACCTTTCAGTCATCAGGGGTTATATTTTTGTTCTTTATACTACAGTACAGAACAAGATACGGAATTCAAACAGAAGGTTCACTTCAAGAAAAGGTTCTGAAAATGCTTAAAAATATAGGTACTGCATAATTGAATAAACTTCATTTGATAATTTTTCCATGATTCACCCAGTGACTATTTGGTCAAAAATAAAAATTCTTGATCAATTACAGTTCAGGAATGGTGCAATCCAGTTTGGCTTTGAAAATCAAAAGATACTTTCATATATATTACAAGACTTTCAATAAATTATGGTACTCTACAGACAAGATTTTTTGAAACAGCACCATTCAGACAGGATGTGCAGATGTTACCCTGCACACTAATTCAGCAGATAGAAAAATAACGAAGGTGAAAAGAAAATGAGTTTCACTTATCTGATATGGTCACTCAAAAGTTTAAAGTGAGCAGTGCAAAATTAGAATATTGCTCATCCAGGGACCGAACTTAAAATTATAAACCACTTTATTGATTAAAGCTGTCATATGTTAACTCTGTAATAATTCTGCAGTAACCTTCTTTGCCCAGTGGGCACTTCTTATGCCTTTATAAATTATTCTGGCACTTGGTACAAGAGAGCATTTTGCTGGCAACTGAAGTTAAACTACTATGTAGCTTTAAAAATGGTTCATCAGGGTGTACAATTAAATATCATGGTTTTGAAACCTATGACCTTTGTGGCTAATATTCAGTTAGAAGAGAAAAAAAGTTTCTAACTTCAGCACTGGACAATTAAATATCAGTAATGCAAAAAAGCACTCATTTTAAATTCATGACAGATTTACAACAATTCATGAGCACTTACCATCATATTTAGTAACCATGGACAGTTTAATGCAGTGTTGTGACACAGTGGAAATCATTATAAGATCAAGTATGGTCTACAAATCTACTGAAAGGTCAAGATTACATGAACTCAGATACCATGAACTACTCATGATTCCAAATAGCCTAATGCTAGCTTTGCAAACTGGTTTATTCTGCATACGAGTTTCCACAGGTTCCACAGTGAGATATGTTGTGTGAAGTTTCCCTGCTTGTAGACATTTTGGATCAGAGCAATAGAATGATCAGGTAGCAGCTCTTGTATTCTTGCCATAGACATGGAGGCCTGGCTTAGGTCACAAGCATACTGTATGCTCACAAAACTATTTTGAGGAAACAAATGTCAAATGTTAACAGTTGTAGTGCCAAGATCATGTTCACATTACAGCACTACACTACCTTCGGCACAGCAAGATCCTCAGCTTTCAAAAGAAGATACCAAGTAAAGTTGTCATTAACTTGAATATGTACTGTCACTGTGATGTATGTTTACTTTGCAAAATCCTTTAGCATCCCAATTACCACAACTATAACAACTGTTTTCTTTTGCAGTTGGCTTATGGAAATAGTAAAACTCTTTAAATTATGCCACCGGATTTTAAAAGTTGTTCCTAAGAATTCATCTGTTTACATGACCAAAGCAATTCAAAGTAAGTCTGCCCAGTACTGGCTTTATAACAAATTGAGCATATATTAATCAACAACTGAAGCTTCATTGTTAGATCAAATCTGTATATCTTGATTAGTGCCAAATTACTGGAAATAGAACTTAACTTCAAAATTATATTGTTCAAATTAATTTTGAATTTTAACAACTTGTATTTATTTAGCACCTTTATGGTAATAAAAAGTCCCAAGGTGCTTTACAGAAGCATTATAAAACAAATTTTGACACCGAACCACATAAGGAAAAATTAGGTCAGATGACCAAAAGCTTGGTTAAAAAATTAGGTTTTAAATTATGTCTTAAAGGAGGAAAGCAAAGGAGAGGCAGAGGGGTGTCAGGAAGGTATCTAGGAGCTTGGAGCCAAGGAAACTGAAGACATGGCAATCGATGGTGGAGCAAAAATCAGGCAGGTACAGGATGCGAGAATTAGAGTAGCAGATACCTCAGAGGTTTGTAGAGCTAGAGGAGAGAGTTGCAGGAGGGAGGACGTCATAAGATTTAAAAAATCAAGATGCTGTTTGATGTGGAAGAAAGCACAGGGATGGTGGGTGAACAGGATTTACTGCAAATTAAGACACAAGCAGCAGATTTTTGGATGACCTCATGCTTACAGAAGGTAAAATGTGGGAGACCAGCAGTGAGTATGCTGGAATAGACAGGTTTCAAAGTAACTGAGGGTTTCAGCAGCAAATGAGGTGAAGCAGGGCAAAGTTACTGAGGTAGAAATAGGCAGTCTTAGTGATGGCATGAATGAGGCAGCAGCTCATCTTGGGGTCAAGTGTGATACTAAGATCGAGAACAAATTGGCTTAATCTCAGATTTTTGCCAGGGTAAAGAAATTGAGTTTGGAGCGTGGACTGAAAACAACAGCTTCAGTCTTCTGCAATGCTTAATTAAAGGAAATTTCTCCTCATCCATTGACGGATAAGCAGTCTGATAATTTAGCAACAGCACAGAAGCCAAGAAAAGTGGTGGTGAGATAGAGCTGGGTATCATCAGTGCATGTGAAAACCAACACTATGCCAAATAGGAGGGAATCAAGGATAGATCCTTGAGGGACACCAGACATAACAGTGCAGAAGCAGGAACAGAAGCCTTGCAAGTGATTCATTGGTGACGCTTAGATAGATAAGAACAGATCCAGGTGAGAGCAGTCCCACTCAGCTGGACGACAGTGCAGAGGCATTGAAGAGGGTGATGTGGTCAACTGTGCCAGAGGCTGCAGACAGGTCGAAAGGATGAGGAGGGATATTTTACCTTGGACACAGTCACATAGGATGTCATTTGTAACTTTGATAAGAGCTGTTTCGGTACTGTGGCAGGGGTGGAAACCTGATTGGAGGGATTCAAACATGGAGCAATTAATTTAATTAATAAACATGCAAGTCGAAAATGGTATTATATACATTTTAAATATACAAATCTTTCATAGATCTTAAATGTATGGAAGGTGAGCTCAAAATTTCAATTCTGGAATGTACGTTTGTGGAATAGCCAAAAACGATGACAAAGACAATATTTTGTATTTGTAGAATATTTATATATTTGTAGATGTTGGACAACTTTTGTTAGCTTCAACATAGTTATTTGTAAGTTAATGCAAAACAAACACTGTACCTCCTGGAAATATTTTTTTCCCTATCTATTAACAGGTCCTGAGAAGATAACAATCACCAGTTCTGCAATATATTTTAAATTGCAGTTCTAGCTAGCAAAAATAAAACTAGCATGTATTTTGAAGATTATTTATTACCCAGAATTTCAAGTAGTTAAGGCCTTGCTACATTGAAAATATATGCATCATAGTTCATTCAAGCTGTACTGGTAATTGTGACCCTAAAATTGACTCAAATATTTAAGGCCAAATGTGAAACCTTTCCAGTCAAACTGCCAGTCCCCAACTGCCGATAAACGCTGAAAGACAGTGCATTACCATGCTGAACCTTTCCTTTTTGAATATCGTGCTTTGTGCTAAAAAGAGACATTTTCCCAATTTTTTGAGCATGGGATCATTATGAAGTCCAACCTTTCTTGAAATAGCACAATTTGATCAATTGTTAGAGATGGTACAAGATTACAGATTGCAGGCATCAGTGCATTCACAAGTAATCCCTCAACTCAGAAATTATACCATAAAAGCATAATTTTTCATTTTAAATGAGAATTTCCAAAACCATGTTGTGTGGGGAGCTTTTTCCAAATCGACTGCAAAATGGTGCATGCAAGCAGTTTTTCATCTAAATTATTCAAAGGCTGCATTTAAATGTCTGGATCATCAGCAAACCTGGACTTGGTCCAAAGCAATAGCTGAGTATGAATAGATAACACTGATGCTCCAGGCAGAACAAAACTTGCATTACAGAGATATCTATTTAAGGGAATTATGGATTCTAAACGGGGAGTTTGTACCCAAAACTTTCAGGAATTCCCATTTTGGTGATGGTGTTTGAACACTTCCTAAAGCTTTTACAACTACACAGAGGGAATCTAAAACAGTGCTGCAGCTTTAAGCAGAAAAGGAGAAAAATTCAACCATGGGAGCTGTTAAGATTCCTTGGATTACAGGATGCTCTCCCAGGCCCAGGGCACCTAGTGCAACTTTGGTTATGAAACATTCTAATCCTTTGCAGAGTAGAGACAGGCATAAATGAATGTTCCTTCAGTTAAAAAAATAAGATCTAGGTCTTTGACATTAGTTAGCTCTCTGTTGCACCATCATTTGCACAAAAGGTTGCCATTAATACGTCTTGATACCCTGTTCATCCTTCAGTCTGGAAATATACAACTTCTTTGGCTCTAATTTAAGCAACGACCATAGTTAAGTCTGTACCTCCTTTGTTCTACAGCGAGGAGGTGGAATTACATCAGCTAACAGGGCAGTTGGAACTGTGACGCCAATTTATGAGCGTACCAACCCGAATGGATTTGATGGTAAGCAATCGAAAACCGATTAGTAGGCCCACCAAACTTATAAAGTTTAGCCTTTTGGGCTGACAGTTGGGTAGCTCATGATGGCAGCTTTGTTGGTAGTCTTCCTCTGGCTGGTCAACAGCAAATGAACTGGTGTGCAGACAGTAGAGACACCAAGAACTGGAAAGCTCTTGGACACCTTGGCCAATATCCAATGTTACTCCTTCACATTAGCCAGGTTTCATCTTACATCCCCCCAAAAGATAATAGGCACGGCAAATCCCACTTAACTGTGGGTCACTCAGGCATTAATCAACTCAAATTTTTGATCCTTGATCAAGACTGGTATGACCTGTCAGCTGATACAATTCTGTGCCACAGCCTCTCTATAGAACAAAGGAGGTGCAGATTTGGTGCTAATTTAAGCAACAATGATCGCTAAAAAAGTTGCATATCTCTAGGCTGAAGGACAGAGAGGCTATCAAAGATCTATTAATGGTGCCCATTCATGCAAGTGATGGTGCCTCGGAGGGCTAACTAATGACAAAGACCTAGATTTTTTTTAACTGAAGCAACATTAGACAACCTATAGACCATTAGCCTGCAGAATACTGGATCTAGTGCATTTTGTAAATTTTTGAAGTAAACATTAGAGGGAAAATTACTTAGGCCAGTCATCCTGTAAACACAAGAATTAATCAATATAGCAACAAGGCAAAAAAAAATGTGACGGAGCGGGGGGAAAGGCATAATTCAAACCAAGTTTAAAGCAAACCATTAGCATTTCTATTAAAAAATCTGCCAAGTATAAAAAAATAATGTAAGAGCTCAAACATTTCATCATGGAACATAGGATCGGGAATGCTGATTCTTTAACCGGGTTAAACAAGCTGCCACTCAAACCCATAAATGTGGCTGGTGACACAGATCAAATAAAGGTTCTCTCGACAACACTGTCAGCTACAGTTTCCTACACTACTGTGTTGAAGGCAAACTCCAAAAGCAAATGGAAGATACTGAATTAGAAAAATTGAAATCTAATTATATACTACAATTTATCACATCTTTTTACGTGAACTAAAACACGGATGAACAGACATTTACTTTGTTCAACTGACCTTTCACTTGAACAGGCCAATTGCTGATGATTTTTGTGTTAATTATCAAATCTATTCTGTACATTTACAATTTATAAACAAACAAATAGGACCAACTTTGAAAAAGATAAGCAATTATAAATTTGATGACCATCTTCCATGCAATTGAAATATCAAATTTCCACTAAATATGTATCCGTGTATCAGTGATAAGATAGTTTGCATTTCCAGTATTTTGTGCAATGACAGGACTCAGATTTACATTTGCAATCTCAACAATTACTCACAGGCAAACATGCCTTAAAAATTCAAAACTTTCCAAAGATCTACCAAATTATATTTGACACTTTCATTTGCTGCAGTGCAATTACAGCAGTGTTGATTTAGTAATAAATATACATTGTATAAATCTGTTGCAATTTGATTCAGTGTTTGGAATCACAATCATTACATGACTAGGGTTTAAGGATCAGTGTGTGAACCAGTCAGGGGAACTCCCTTAATATGAGGAAAGATCAACTAAAATTCAGTAATTCAACACATTGCCTGTAATATTAATCAGCTGCTTCCCACGTAACAGTCCTTGAATAAAATACCTAAAAACTATGCAACCAAAGGGAGTTACCCAAAGTAATAACCTCATGCTCCTTCTTCCTTCCCACCTCCCCATCTAACACACCATGTGTCATGTTAATGGTTGCCTGTTTCAAAATACTGGGCTAAAGAATTTAATTTTTGTAACCACTGGACAACAGATCAGATTTGGTTATGGATGTTTTACAAATTTATGACTTAAGTGTGTAAAAGTTTCTCATTCCATCAAGTTAGAGTACAAAAAGCACCAACTTACTATTTTCTGAAGTTGTGCGCAATTAGGCAATTTTTAAAAAATGTATTTATTCTCAAGATGTGAGCGTCGCTAGCAAGGCCAGCATTTATTGCCCATTTTTAATTGCCACTGAAAAGGTGATGGCGAGTCATCTTCTTGAACCACTGTCGTTCATGTAGTGCAGGTACACCCACAGTGCTATCAGGGAGGGAGTTCCAGGGCTTTGACTCAGCAACTCTGAACGAACAGTGATATAGTTCTAAGTTAGAATGGTGAATGACTTGGAGGGCAGCTTGCAACTGGTGGTGTTCATGTGTCTGCTGCTCTTATACCCTAGGCGGTATAGATCAGGGGTTTGGGAGGTGCTATCAAAGGTGTCTTGGGGGGTTCACTTTACAGCAAATTAATTAAGTACTTTGCTAAAAAAAACCCACTAGAATACAGGTACAACACAGACCTTAAAAAAGTTTCACAGTTTAGAAACAGTTTTAGTCTTTCTGAAATTCACAATTCATAGCTACTGTTCAGGTGCATTATGGGTAGCAGTGAAAGTAGTAAATACATTTAGTACGCCATCCAAATAGTTCTATATTCCCAAGTGCAAGAATTAAAGCTAACAATTGTATAAATAGAAACAAATGAACAATCAAAAAATTCATCTAATAAAGCACTGTGCCCTGACCAGTAGTTAAAGCATAAATTAATTAAAGGAAGCAGCTCCATCAATGCCTTTAGTTAGTTTTTTTACTCTTTTAGTGCTCAGTCTTTCAGGTCAGTGTTTGGGTTTCTTAGACTGGGTTTCATCAGTTTCTGAGATTTTTTTTTTAAAAACCGTTCATACCAGGCATTTTATTAGTCAGGGTTTTAATCATGCAGCAATTCGTGCATTAATTATCAGGACCGGCTAGCTGGGACTCACTGCATGCACATTCAGATCCATGTGGTAATGACAGGACCCTTCATGCACGGGTAACCATATTTGCAGGAACTGCCGCAAGTTGCTTGACCTGAAGTTCCAATAACCCCAATGCATCTGGGAGTATGAGACTTTCTGCAACGGATTTCCTCCTTGGGATTACTCCACAGCTGCAGAAGATGCAGGCGGTGAGGGATTAGCTGACTGCCAGTCAGGGTAGGAGAGCACGTGATAAATGCAGGAATGTCCCAAGCCAGTGGCATTGGCTCAGCAGTTTTCAATTTGGAATACATGGAAGGGTGGCGACTCCTTTTAAGGAATGCAGTTAAGAATCAAACTTCTGGCAAGGATACTTCACGGAAATCAGGGGAAATAAGAGCGAAAATGCAGTAGTCATATGTAATTTGATAGCTAGGGACACGGACAGGCATTTCTGTTATCACAATAGTGATTCCTAAATGAGTATTGCTATACTGGTACCAGGGTAAAAGGATATCACTGAGCAGATACAGGGCATCCTAAAGAAGGGGAATATTGGAACTAATGACATAGGTAGAAAAAAGTCGAGATCATTCAGGCAGAGTTTCAGGGGCTAAGAAAAAGATTCAAAAACAACGAGGACCTCAAAAGATAATCTCAGGATTACTCCCAGTACCATGTGCCAGTGAGCAGAAGAAATAAGATCAGCAACAGCAAAAAAGTTGCAAAAGACCAGATGGAGAAAATTAGCATAAGTAACAAAGGAGGTTTTAAATTGCTTGTACAATACTGTCTATAATTAATAAGAATGGTGAGTTGTAGGCGCAAATTGTTACATGGGGTCATAATGTTTTGCATTAACAGAGATATGACTCAAACAAGGCCAGGAATGTGTTCTTATTATTGGTTACCAAATATTTGGAAAGCTAGAAAAAGGAGAAAGGAGGAGGGGCATGACAATATTTATTAAGGGTAACATTTGAATATTAAATTTAAAGGATTTATTAAAATTATATTTGGCTTTAGGGGGGAAACTGTTGTTATTTGTTGGTAATTTTAAAGCTCCAAAATGGGAGGTAGGAATAGGCGAACAGATTTATCTGCAAATTCCAAAAAAAAAATAGAGCAGTAACATTAGGAGACTTCAATTACCCTAATATAGACTGGGAAAAACAGTGCTAAAGATAGGGAAGGAGAAGAATTTCTGATATGCAGTCTTATGTCTCCAGTACAATAAGGAAGGAAGCAGTTATATATCCGTTTCAGGGAACCGAAATCTGGTAAATGGAGTGTGTGTCAGAGATCAACTAGCTAACTGCAAAAGTCAACTTAAGATAATATGGAAAGAGACCAGAAAATATGTAAAGTAATAATGCTTAACTGGGGAAGAGTTAGTTTCAGCTATTTAACAATGGACCCAGCACAAGTAGATTGGAAACTGCAATTCCAGGGTACAGTAGTAACAGAGCGATGGAAGGCTTTCAGGAAAGAGAGAGATCAGGTTCAAAATAGGTATATTCTTTTGAAGGGATAAGGTAAAGTATTCAAAGCTAACACATCAAGGAAATAAAAAAGTTAAAATACAACAGAAAAAGGAGCCTTATGACCAATGTCAGGAATAGGATTCAATTAATGACGAGGAAGATTATGGAAAGGACAAGAGTAAACTGAAAATTTAATAGAGGAGGCAAAGAGGTTGCAACAAGGGTTAGCGGACAGTATTAGATTGAACCAGAAAATATTTTGTAAACCTACAAAAAGTGTGCTTTATAGGTAAAGTTTGCTAGGTAAAAGATAAATCTCCATACAGAGACAGAGGTAGTGGGTAAGGCTAAGGCTTATGTGAGTACTTTGCATCTGCCTTCACAAAAGAAACAGATGGCGTGAAGGTCACACTAAATCAGGAGATGGAAGACGATGATAACAGATGGCATACTAAAAAGATTTTTCCTGATAGTCCAGTAAATCACCTGGTTCAGATGCAATGCACGCTAAAGTTGTGTTGCTGAAAGGAGCAAAAGTTGTGTTGCTGAAACAGAGGCATCTTTAAGTTCTCATTGGTTACAGTAGTGATAGATGAATTAAAAACCATCCACCATTCTCCATACATAGGCAATACTGTACATTCACAGAAAGATCAAATATTAACTTTTAAAGCCCGTTTTAGGTCTTTCATCCTCAAGACTCACCACTAGTAGCTCAGCACTGACGATGACATTAGGATTTGCTCTGTTTATAGAAATTTACCAGAGATATCTGAGTCTTCCTACAAGTTGAAACTAGTTTTTCGTTAGAATTTTTAAAAAACTACCAAAAAAAGGGATCTCCAAGCTGTAATATGGGGCCAAGAACCAATGACAAAATTAAATATGAAGAAATGAGATTTCAATGGCATCAAAAGTATATCAACTGCTTATATAAACTGGTCTACTATTTAATTCAAAGTGAAAAACATGGCATTCATTTCACTGCTGTGAAATCAGTGGTATGAAATAAAACACCAATGCACATTTACATCCTAATAACGAGTGTGTAAAAAGTAATTCCTCACATCACATCTGGTCTAATAGTGTGGGAGACTGTTTACTACTGTCCAAAGAAGACCCAAAAAGGAACAAGGTTTAAAAAAAATGAATATAATATACACTGCATTCAAAAGGTAGTAACACATTTCAGCATTGAAGTGATACTGGTAAAGCACTAGAGCTATATATTTTAATACTACAATCTGGCACTCCAGACTGTGCATATCCTTTAAAAAATGATTGCAGAATTCATCTTATCAGGGCATTTAGTCAGGACTAAATGTTCATCTGTCACAATGAAACACTTCATTCAAATGTTGGGTTAAAGCTGATTTGTGTTGAAATAAATGTTATTTTTATAAATACTGGATAAATGTTCAATTACATTAAACTATGCATTCTCCACTTATTTAAAATTAATTAAATGGTCAGGATTCCATCCTTTGCTGAATATGGCAACATAACTGCAATAAAATTACAAGCCACTAAAAACCCACCAAACTGCAGAACATCACCAGTTTAATTATTTACCTAGAAGGGACAAGCTTAAAAAGGAAAAAGGCTCCCATCCTTTATATAACTGAAATTTCAAAAAAATCTTGAATTGTCTAAAATAATTATTTCCTACCACCCACCCAAATCTGTTTTTCTTACTTACATTGTCCATGTAGTTGGGTTTATACCCTTCTTGCTGCCTTCTCAATTCATCCTGCTCTCTCTGGCGCATCATTTCCTCCTCTCGTCGGCGACGTTCCTCTTCATGCCTGTTAAAATTTAATATGATCTTACGTTAAGATAACATAATAAATAACAAAGTATGTCCAACTTAAACAACTAACAATATATTGGAACTATCATTCAGTTTTGTGGTTTAATGCATATTATGATTACTAGCTACTTGGAGACGACAAAGACATGCCTAGCCCAGTCAACTTTAAAAAATCCTCCTTACTAATATCTGAATTGTACAAGTTCTCACAAAGGCTAGTCAAGCTAGCCTATAGGCAGTCAATATCCCAGGCTCCTCCATTACCAACCCTGGTTATATCCTGGCCCACCCACAAGACAGGCCAACGAAAGATGGCAGCGCAGTAATATACAGTCAGGAGGAACTGGCCTTGAGAAGCGACAACATCGACTACAGACTATATGATGTTTCATGGCACTAGGTTAAACATGGACAAGAAAACCTGCTGATTGCTCCCTCAATTGATGATCCAGTAATTCTCTATCTTGAGAATCATTTAGAGGAAGCAATGAGGATAGAAGGGAACAGAACGTACCCTGGATGGGGACTTCAGCCCCACTACTGACTGAGTTTTGAAGAACATAGATGCCAGACAGGGCCTGAGGCAGGCAGAGAGAACACCAAACAAAAACTTTCCTGACTTTATCTTCATCAATCTGCAGAAGTATTTGTCCATGACGGTACTGGAGACAAAGTCTGATTTTCACAGGGAAGGCAATATTTATTGTGTGTGTGGCCCTACCACCATGCTAAATGGGATAGACTCAGAACAAACAGCAGTTCAGAATGGGCATCTGTAGGTATGATGAGCCACTAGCAGCATTAGAATTATAGTCCACAATAATGTGTAACCTCATGGCCTGGCATATCCTTCCATCTACCATTACCACCAACTCAGGGCACCACCCTGGTTCCATGACAACTGTAGAAGAAAATGTCAGGAGCAGCACCAGTTGTATCTGGTAAATCTACAATGGGGGACTACATGCTTGTTAAAAAGGGGAAGCAAGGAGCAATAGATAGAACTGTGATCCTACAGCCAACAGATCAGATCAAAAAGTCTGTAGTTTTGTCACATCCAGTGATGAAAGTGATGGACAATTAAACAACTAACAAGAAGAGGGAGCTCCATGAACACACAAATTTTTTAAACGATGACAAACCACATCATGAGTACAAAGACAAGGCTGAAGCATATGCAACCATCTTCAGCCAGAAGTGCTGAGTGGATGATCCGCCTCAGTCTCCACCACAGGTCCACACCATAATACCAATCTTCAGTCTATTTGAGTCACTCCATGTAATATCAATGAACAGCTGAGAGCACCAGATACAGCAAAGGCTATGGGCCCCCAACAACATTCTAGTTGCAGAGCTGAAGGCATGTGCTCCAGAATGAATCGTGCCTCTAGCCAAACTGTTTCAGTGCAGCTAAAACACTGGCATCTACCTGAAAAGAGTGGAAAATTGCCCAGGTAGAGTGTCCATAAAGAACAAGACAAGGTTAACTTATGTCCATCAACCTATTCTCGATCATCAGCAAAATGATGGAAGATGCCATGTTTATTGCTATCAAGTAGAATGTGCTCACCTTAAAACTGCTCACTGATTCTCAGTTTGGATTCTGCCAGGGGTACTCTGCTCCAGACCTCATTACAGTCTTGGTCCAAACACAGGCAAAAGAGCTGAATTCCAGAGGTGAGGTGAGGATGACTGCTCTTGACATCAAAGCAGCATTCAACCCAGTGTGACATCAACAAACTCTAGTAAAAGTGAAGTCAATGAGAATCAGTGGAAAACTCCAGTGACTGGATCATACCTAGCACCAAGGAAGTTGGCTGACAATTGTTGGCAAGCTATGCATCCCAAAGGAGTTTCTCAGGGTAGTGTCCAAGGCCCAACAAGCTTTGGCTGTTCTATTAATGACTTTCCCTCCAACACAAGGTCAGAAGTTGGGTGCTCACTGATGATTGCAGTGTTCAGTTCTATTTGAAACTCCTCAAATAATGAAACAGTCCATGTTGCCATGCAGCAACGCCTGGACAATATTGAAGAATAGCTGTCAAGTAGCAGTCATGCCACACAAGTGACAGGCAATGTCCACCTCCACAGACGAGCCTAACCATCATCCCATGACATTCAACAGCATTACCATCGCCAAATTTCCCATCAACACCTGGCGGTCAGCACTAATCAAAACCTTGATTGGGCTAGGCATAAATGCAGTAGCTACAAATGCAGGTCAGAGGTTGGATAATCAGCAGTGACTTAACTTCTGACTACCCAAAGTTATCAACATCTATAAAATATACAAATTGGAGCATTATGAAATTCTCCAATTGACTTGATGAATCCAGCTCTAACAGTTGAGAAATGGAATACCATCCAAGACAAAGCAGCCAACCTGACTGGCACCCACAGTCCATACCATGGCAGCAGTGTACACCATCTACAAGGTATATAGCAGCAACTCACCAAGATTTCAACAGTACCTCCAAAATCTTCAACCTCCATGACCAAAACACACATGGGAATATCATGACCAGCAAATTCCTCAATTCACACACTATCCTGACTTGGAAATATAATCCTAGAACACCCCATCTCACAGCACTGTAGGAGTACATTCACCACACAGGCTGCAGGAATTCAAGAAGGTGGCTCACTACCAACTTCAAGGGTAATCTGGGATGAGAAGTAAATGCCAGCCTTGCTAACAGCACCCACATTCTATTAATGAATTAGAAATAAACCTCTTATGCTGATCAATGTTTCAAGACAGATAAGCCAGGCACTAGATTCTAGACCGTGTCACGCAGTTAGCACCAAATGTAATTCTATTTCAACTGGAAGTTTGAGAAATTAAAGCTATTTGCAGTAGAAATCAAATACATTACAAAATGTTTCCACAAAATGTAAATTACACCTTTTAAAAAGGAGCATGATAGCACATGCACATTTACATTTTAGTTTTAATAAATCAATTAATGGTATCATTTTTTGGTTTATATTAGAAGCACGAGATTTACCCTGCCAGCAGGTCCAACCCATCTACCCAAATTAGATTTAAATTGCTTAGCTCACAGTGATAAAACACTTACAAAACTGTTCAAATGCAGTTTGAATTACAGAGTTTTGAAGAACAGACACCAAGCAGCAGCTGGTTTAGTGAGGGTGTCCTTAGTTGTGATCAAAAGGGAGGTTTTGGGAAACTTCCAAACATGTAGAAAAAAATGACAAGGCAAAACCATGGGGAGAATGTCACAGATTACAGGCCAGGTTGACTGAAAGTTTTGTCATTAAAGGAAAGCAAAGCAAGGAGAATGTGTCAGATAATTGGGAAAGGAAAAGGTACATGTGAACAGAGGACTGGAGATTACCAAGATAGGTTATGAAAGAATCTACAAAGATGAGGATTCTAAATTTAGGGTGGTGCAGACAGGTAAGAATAGAGATTATAGGACAGTTAGACTGTTACTGCAGTTTGGGTTTTAGGCACCAGTTTTGGATAAACTGATGTCTGTTTAAGGTATAAGCTTTGTAAGTCAGTGAGAAATGGGTTGGAGATGAGGCCAGAGGCAACCAAGATGCAAAATGATCTCTTCAGTAGAGGCCGGAGTAAAGGCAAGGTCAAGCAGAGGTGGAACAGGATGTCTTGCTGATGTAAAGCGGAGATAAACACATCTTCCATGTTCTCACCTTCATCTGTCCATCTCTGACTCTTCCCTTCGTGGACTTCTGTCTCTGTTTTTGAGAATAGCAATACACTAATATTCACCACAAGCCCACAACTACCTTATCCTCATACTTAACTGCCTATAAGGGCACTATATTCCAGTCGCCCGGTTTCTTGGTCTCTGTCGCATCTGTTCCGACAATGCAACCTTGCACACTAGCACTTCTGATACCTTTCCTTTTCCTCAATTGAAGACTTCTCCCCAACGTGGTTGATAGATTGGACGTACTAAAGGGCCCTATTTCACCTAATTTTGCTCCCGCATCTTCCCCTCCTTCCCAGAATTATGACAAAGTTCTCCTTGTCCTCACCTTCTATCATACCAGCCTCTACATTCAACATGTCACCCCCCACCATTTTTGCCACCTCCAGCATGACACCATCAAATACATCTTCCCCCACTGCCCATCCTTCCACTTCAGCAGTTAGGGGAGGTGACAGGGTAGTGGTATTGTTGCTGGACAAGTAATCCAGAGACCCAGGATAATTCTCTGGGGAACCGGGTTTGAATCCTGCCACAGCAAATGGTGGAACTTGAGTTCAATAAAATCTGAAATTATAAGTTCAACAATGACCGTGGAACCATTGTCGATTGTTGTGAAAACCCACCTGGTTCGCTAATGCCCTTTAGGGAAGGAAATCTGCTGTCCTTGTCCTTGCCTGGCCGGTATGTGACTCCAGACCAACAGCAACGTGGTTGACTCTTAAATGCCTTCTGAAATGGCCTAGCAAGCCACTCAGTTGTATCAAACTGCTACAAAGTCACAAAAAAAAGGAATGAAACTGAACGGACCACCCGGCATCGACCTAAGCATCGGAGACGACAATGGCAATTTCAGCCCTGTTGACCCTGCAAAGTTCTCCTTACTGACATCTGGGGACTAATGCCAAAACTGGGACAACTGTCTCACAGGCTAGTCAAGCAGCAACCAGACAGTCATCCTCACGGAATCATACCTTACAGATAATGTCCCAGACAACCACCATCACTGGGTATGTCTTGTCCCACTGGCAGGACAGGCCCAGCAGGGGTGGCGGCACAGTGGTATACAGTTGGGAGGGTGTTGTCCTGGAGTCTTCAACATCCTGGACCCCATGAAGTCTCACGGCATCAGGTCAAGCATGGGCAAGGAAACCTCCTGCTGATTACCACTTACCCCCTCCCTCAACTGATGGATTAGTACTCCTCCATATTGAACACCGCTTGGGGGAAGCACTGAGGGTGGCAAGGGTGCAGAATATGCTCTGGGTGGAGAGCTTCAATGTCCATCACCAAGAGTGGCTAGGTGGCACCACTACTGGCCGAGTCCTAAATGACATAGCTGCTGGACTGGGTCTGCAGCAGGTGGTGAAAAACCAACAAGAGAAAAGCATACCTGACCTTAACCTCACCAACCTGCCTGCCACAGATACATCTGTCCACCACGCAGTCATTACAAAGTCGAGACAAAACCCCACCTTCACAATGAGGATACACTCCATTTTGTTCTGTGGCACTACCACTGTGCTAAATGGGATAGATTTTGTACAAAGCTAGCAACTCAAGACTGAGCATCCATGAGGCGCCGTGGGCCATCAGCAGAATTGCACTTGAGCACAACCTGTAACCTCATGGCCTGGCAGGGCCATGACATACTGGTCCACTCCTCAGTAACATCAACACAACCTCTCTTTTCTATTGCACCTTTCCATGCAAGCATAAGAGATTCAACACCTATCTTTTTAACCTCCTTCCTTCACATGACACAAGGCCCCAAACACTCCTTCCAAGTGAACCAGTGAGTCCCATGAGCTCATTTCAATTTAGCACCCAGTATTTGCTGCTCACTATGTACTCTGCTGGGGAGACCAAATGCACACTGGGTGAACTGTTTGCAGAACACTTCTTTTCAGTCTGCAAACACAAACCTGAGCTTCCCATCGCTTTTTGTTTCAACTCTCCACCTTGCTCCCACCATGACCCTTTTACTCCTACCCTGCCATTGTGTTCCAATGAAGCCTCAACACAAGCTCAAGGAACAGCATCTTTTTTGACACAGCCTACCATTTTAGATCATAACCTCTGGTTTAATCCTGTCTTGTTTTTTTTTTATCCCTGCATCCCTTTATGTTGCATTCCAATGGCTGCTATGTCCTCATCTGGACACCTTCTTTTGTTTCTTTACTCTACCCATCACCATGCTCTTTGGGTTTTGTTCCATGAAGCCTTTTGTCATTTAATCACTCCTGCCCTATCACACATGTTTTTCCACAAACTACCTGCCTATCCCACAAAACCTATTACATTTTTAATTTTCCTCTGTCCTAATAAACCTGAAATGTTAACCTTAATTCTCCACAAATGCTATCTGACCTGCTGAGTATTTCTAGTTTTTATTTCATTTCCCATGTTAATACTCTCACATTAAAAGTATATTTTTACATTTTTTAATCAGCTCGGTTCATTCTGTAGTACTCTCACATCAAAGAGTTATAGGCTGCAATGCATCTCCAAGACACGAGTGCATAATCTTGAATGACACACTGCTGCAGTGCTGGAGAACTTTGGTTCAGGCGTGTGTAGAAGTCCCAGGGTATTAGTTAAAGAGGGCGTTGCTCTCCGGTCTGGTTAATATTCCTCTCTCAATCAAGGGCAAAGAAAGGAAATTAACTTGTCATTCATTTCACTGCTGTTGTTTCACACATTCACTGCACTTTTATAATTATGTACTGCATGGAAAGTATTTTGGAGGGAAACATTTGAAGGATGTGATGATACATCATATAAATCCATGTTCTTTTCTGACACGTGGCACTGATTTTCCTCTCCACCCCGCCTAGCACAGGATAAGACCGTCTCTGTGCACATGCCTGGCTTGACCTCAGATGAACAGAGTCAATTCCCAACCTTCAGCCAACATACAATGGGTGCCAGGCATGATCATCTCCAAATCATGCAAATTCCAAGTCAACTATAGGGAATTTGTCACTGTTGCAGTTCTGAAAAGATAACAACTTCTAATTTCTAGGTGTTATTTGTAATCTGGGGGCAGCTTTCAGTAAGTAAATAGCTTCAACCCAAAATGTAAGCAAGGAAATATTTCAGTTGTATCGAACCTTGGTCAGAACCCAATAGTGGTAATATGGTTGAATTTTGGCACTGAACTTCAGAAAAAATATATTGGTCTTTTATTCTACTAAGCTTAGAAGAGTGAGGGTTGACCTAATCAAGGCCTTTAAAATTATATTTAAAAAAAAACAGGGAATTGATGAAAGTAGAAACTATTTATTCTCATGAGGGAATCTGGATCTGAAAGGTTAACTCAGTTTCTCTCTCCACAGATGCTGCATATCTGCTGAGTATTTCCAGCTTTTTAGCATCCGCAACATTTTCTTTTCACACCAAACTTGAATATATTTACGTCTTTGACATGAAGAGGGGAAAAAGCAAAAGGAAATGTAACTCAAAATCTAAAGTTAACTGAATCCGAAGAAACACTTGAGCAATTCTAGATCCAAGAGGCAGAAATATCAAATTGCTGATCAGAACACTGTCAAACTTTGCATGGAAATGTCAACAGGTTGGTAAAGTAATAATATCAGAATCTGTTTCTAACAGGTGTGCTTTAAATATTTGAGAAAGTGCATGCTTGTTTAAGTTATTAGTAAAAGAAATCAGATTTCTGAAATTGTATTTATTTCATTGCGTTTCACATTACCAGATAAAATATAGGAACATTTTATACACAATCCACATAGTGAGGCCATTTATGTTTATGAGGGCCTTCACTGCTGTGTAATTTAGTATTTTTAATGTAGCATTTAGTCAGTTAGTTATAGCAGTGCCAAATATAGAGATGCATGTGCTTCAAGATCATCATTAAACTACTGCCCATAGTTCACCAGTGTGGTGCATGTTGTATTGGGCACGTTTGC
Organism: Carcharodon carcharias; assembly: GCF_017639515.1. NCBI lineage: Eukaryota > Metazoa > Chordata > Chondrichthyes > Lamniformes > Lamnidae > Carcharodon > Carcharodon carcharias. The sequence continues at coordinate 59,029,061 of NC_054477.1, read as the reverse complement.
CCGAGCAACATGAGCCATTCAGCACCTAATAAGATAAACTAAAGCCAGCTAACAAATAGATAGAGGCTACCCCACTTCAATTCAAACGAGCTGCCAGCAATTAGAAGGAACTTCCATATCATCAATCAGGGCTTTGAATTCTGGACACACCTGTCAGCATCTCTTTTCCTGCACCACCCAATTTCTCCTCCCCCACCGCCTCAACAAGCATGAATCATGTTCTGGTTCATAATGACACCACCAACATACAAAAAAGTGAGAAAGTATCATTTCTCCAGATCACTACAATTAATTTCAGTACATATCTCATATGACTGATGCTGCCAAGTATGCACAATGCAGATCAATGCACAACAAAACTATCATGCAACAGTAAAATAACAGCCAAATCCAAAAACGGAGACTAATGGATAAATGACTTTTTTCTATTAATTTTCTGCTAAAAATAGGAAGTAGAACTAGCAAATCACATGCATCCAGGACTGAACAGTTACATAATTGCACCAACAGGATCTGAAACTTTACAGAGTGCAGGAAAATTGTTCAACTTAAAAGAATAAGTTAATTGGAAGCCAAGTCAACATTCAAACTGGTATTTACAAATAACCCAAATATGTCATCAGCATACAGGGGGGGAAAAAACCATTTCAGATTTAAATGTAAGTTTAATACCAGATACAACCATCATTCTCATCTCCTCCACTCAGAAATGTGAATAACAGACAAAAACAGATCATAGCTCCATTGAGATAGCTTGTTAACAAGTCATCTTCCCCCATTTTAATGTAAGTTAAGGGGCAGGGGAGGGGGAAATTAAACCCCAATTGAAAGCTGTACTGTACGTCTTTAATTAAATGCTTCAGAAAAAGAGTCCTCCTATAACATACTGCAAGATCATAATTTGATCTGGATATACCTCATTTCTATCTGCTTTCGTTTCTGCAGCTCTTGATTCCTCATTTCTTCCAGGCGTCTCAACTCCTCTTGGCGTCTCATCAAATCTACAAAAAAAATCATTTTGAATGTAATACTTCTACAGAACGTACAATAGATCAGTCATTTTTTTTTTAAAAAGATACCTCTTTTAAAGGTGTTTGCACTGGAAGTGTCTATACAATATGTTTAATAAATTTCCAGCTCTGTTGATTTCACAATAGTGCAACAAAACTATATGGCATACAAACTTAAGTTAGTACTTCCAAAGTAGCTATATGATTACCAACACAGCTGCAGGAAACCACAGCAGACCAAACAACCCACTAATAGCAATGATCTTTGTTTACAAAATATCCCACTCAAAAAAGTTAGATACCCACTGGTACAAACTTTAAACAATGCATTCGGAGTTTTTTTGGACAGATTTAAAGCAAGAATCAAAAGATTTATTTCAATTCACACAGCTGCTAACTTATTAGTGCACATGTTAAGTGTGCCAAAATTCAGTTTCAATGCTTTCAGTATTCAGAACCTCCTGAATTTTTGTAAAATATCCTATAGTGCACTGTGAGCTGCCGGCCCCCGGGCTGATGGCTGGGCTGCACAGCCTTTGGCTGTATACGCCTGCCCCGCTGTGGGCTCCAGCCTTCAGTTGACCTTCCTTGTGCTCAGCCAGGTCACCACCTTCAGGTTATCTATTCCTCTACCAGCCCCAGTCAGAGCCTTGGCTGGTGCATAGCCACAATATCAAGGTGGTGCAGGCCTCCCAAGTGGTCTAAGTGGATAAGGGTGGAAATAGCAGAGAACAGCTGGGGACCAATCAAACAGACGTGGTCCACGTATTCAGGGAGAAGCTCAGCTCAGCTCCTAGAGCCTTGCAGCGACCACATGAGAGCCTGGTTCCTCAACTCAAATGCTCCCAGATTAGGTACAGGTCAACTGCCAGCCATTGCCACCAGACCCTTTCTTGGTCCTGGTAACACTCTCATAAGGAATATTTGTGGCAGTTTCTTTTATACTATATTCATCCAGGTGCCATTCAGATCCCCCCCCCACCCAGGTAGCACTTGCCGTGTTTGGTGCAGCTGCAATTAGCAGGAGGGGAAGGCAACGCTGTATCTGGGGCAGGAATGTAAACCAGCATGTTTTCTCATGGCAGAATTATTTTTGTTTAGCTTGTCTTTTTTCAGGAATACATTAGGTGCTCGACATGAGGGATAGCTATATTCCTACGTACTCTCACGTGACCTTGAGTTTTCCGCCACCCAGGCATTTTATAAACTAACAAATGACATGCATACAACCTGCAAATATGTAATTGCAAAACAGGAACTCCACAATGACCAATTCACACTAGTACATATTGTTTTTCCACAGGGACAAAGTGGAGAAATTAGGAGTAAATGTCACAGTGCTATTGAATGTATATGTTCCTAACAAAAACTTGGCTATTATTTTGGGGTTCTTAAAATACAAAGGAATAGGGAAAGGAGAAAAATTCAATGTTGTTAGAGAGCAAAGATGAAAAAAGGGTTACATTAGCATAATTTAATTACAGATCCATAGTCATTTGGTAGTACAGGACTTGAGTATTGATGAAAAAAAATGTCTAAACTATTCATCTTGCACTCATCAGGGCACTTGCAAGAATACCAATATATGGGGGAAAACAACAGATCCCTAAACGTGACAGGAAAATGGAAGAGGAAATGTATAGACAGATCAGAGAGTAAATGGAGAAAAAGGAATGTAGTTCTTAAAACTGTGTGCATATCCTTCCTTAAGCAGTATTTTACGAATATTTACAAGAGGAGAGGTACGTCTGGATGAATTTGAGTTGCAACGTTAAGTCAGATAGGAATTAAATATGCACAAGCACTTCAGAAGCAATAACCACACTATATTAAGCCTCAAGGTCCAAACAGAGTGAAAAATATCAGCACAAAATTGAGGGCCCCAGGTTGTAATAGGGCCCATTTTGAAAAGGTCAATAAGCTGACGAGGAAAGAAAAATTGACAAAGGGCATTTTCAAAAAGAAGATTGCAATGTAACAGAATAATTAAACAACTCAAAATGGTGTGGATAAATTAAAAAGATTAGAAACAAATTTGAACTAAAAGTAAGGATATGCATGAAAGAAGAATCTGAAATGAATTGGACCATAAAAAGTAACAGAATACTGGTTATTATGAAAAGGTATAGGATAATCAAGGCAAATCTATATAAAACCTCAGCAAGATCAGATTCAGGTTCCATGCTATGGGAAGGATGCCAAGTCAATTAAAAGTGCAGTACAGATTCACTAGGATGTTGTCTGGTGTACTGACCTCTACCTCGCAGAGGCTGAGTGCCAACTCGCAGACACTTCCTCATACCTCCCCCTGGACGACGACCCCACCACTGAACATCAAGCCATTGTTTCTAGGAGTGTCACTGACCTCATCTCCTCTGGAGATCTTCCCTCCACAGCTTCCAACCTCGGATGGCCCGCTTCTACCTCCTACCCAAAAACTACAAACAGGACTGTCCTGGCAGACTGATTGTGTCAGTCTGTTCCTGCCCCACGGAACTCATTTCTTGCTATCTTGACTCCATTCTCTCTCTCCTTGTCCAGTCTCGTCCCACCTACATCTGTGATTCCTGATACCCTACATCGTATCAATAATTTCCAGTTCCCTGGCTCCAACCACCTCCTCTTCACCATGGACGTCCAATCCCTCTACACATCCATCCCTCACCGGGATGGTCTGAGGGCCCTCCACCTCCTCCTTTAACAGAAGCCTGAACAATCCCCATTCACCACCACTCTCCTTTGTCTGACTGATCTTGTTCTCTCACTGAACAATTTCTCCTTAAACTTGTGTCATTTCCTCCAAATAAAAGGTGTGGCCATGGGTACCCGCATGGGCCCCAGTTATGCCTGTCTCTTTATGGGGTATGTGGAACATTCCTTATTACAGTCCTACCCAGGCCCCCTCCCACAACTCTTTCTCCGGTACATCGATGACTGCTTCGGTGCTGCTTCATGCTCTTGTCTGGATCTGGGAAAATTTATTAATTTTGCTTCTAATTTCAACCATTCCATCACTTTCACATGGTCCATCACTGACACTTCTCTTCCTTGACTTCTCTGTCTCAATTTCTGGTGATAGACTATCCACCAATATTCATTACAAGTCCACTGACTCCCACAGCTACCTCGACTACAGCTCCTCACACCCTGCTTCCCATAAGGACTACATCCCATTCTCTCAGTTCCTTCACCTCTGTTGCATCTGTTATGATAATGCCACTTTCAAAAACAGTCCTTCTGACATGTCTTCCTTCTTCCTTAACCGAGGTTTTCCACCCACGGTGGTTGATAGGGCCCTCAACTGTGTCTGACCCATCTCCCGTGCATCCACCCTCACACCTTCCTCTCCCTCCCAGAAACATGATTGGGTCCCCCTTGTCCTCACTTATCACCCCACCAACCTCCGCATTCAGTGGGTCATCCTCCGCCATTTCCACCAACTCCAGCATGATGCCACCACCAAACACATCTTCCCTTCACACCCTCTGTCCGCATTCTGTAGGGACCGTTCCCTCCGGGACACCCTGATCCACTCCTCCATCACCCCCTACTCCTCAACCCCCTCCCACGGCACCTTCCCATGCAACCGCAGAAGGAGTATAATGAGGGGAAGTGTAGGCACAAAAATAAAAAAGCGGATATTTTTTTTTAAAAAAAGGCATGAAACTTGTAAATGTTGATGCTGAGGTTTTTGGGTGTACTCACACAGAAGGATAAAAGTTGATGTGAGGCATAAGAAGCAATTAGGAAGGCAAATGGCATGTTGGCTTTTATTGCAAGGGAACTGGGGTACAAGAGTAAGGGATTCTTGCTCAGTTGTACAGGGCTTTGGTGAAACTACACCTAGAGTAGTTTGCAGTTTTGGTCTCCATATTTAAGGAAGGATACACTTGCAGCGGAGATAGTACAACAAAAAGTTTCACTAGATTGGTCCGTGGGATGAAAGGATTGTTCTACAACGAAAGCTCAAGTAAATTGGGCTTATAATCTCTAGAGTTTAGAAGGACGAGAGGTGATCTCATTGAAACATACAAGATTCTCAACGGTTTTGACAGGGTAGGCACAGAGGTTATTTCCCTTGGCTGGGGAATCTAGAACACTGGGGCACAGTATCAGGATAAGGGGCTGACCATTTAGGGTTGAGAGGAGGGGAAATTTCTTCACTCAAAGGGTTGTGAACCTTTGGAATTCTGGATGCTCCATTTTGAGCATATTCCAATTTGAGACAGATAGATGCTTGGTCTCTCAGGGAGTTAAGGGTTATGTGCTGCAGATGAGAAAGTGGAGTTAAGGCTGACGACCAGACACGATTGTACTGAACAGAAGAGCAGCCTCCAGGGGCAGTCTGGTCTACTCCTACCCTTTTATCTCATTAGGTTCTAGGTTTCAATCTACTGCAATTGCTCAATAAAATGTCAACTATAACAATCTTACAAATAAAGTGCAGCAACCTGCCTTGTCTCATAAGCATAAGCTGATGTTCATGACGAGCAGCTTCCATCTCTGCCTCTAGTTTCTGCTTTGCTTCTCGGATGTTTCTGTCAACTTGCTCACGCTGTTGCTTTTCCATTTCATCAAGAGCTTTCCACCGAGATGCATATTCAAATTCAAATGTCCCAGGCTGAGCAAAACGTGGTGGCTGCTCCCTTTCCCTAATACAATAGAAACATATGTTAAACATAAATCATCAAACCACTGCTTAATGACTGCCAGTTTCAGTATTTATGAAGTACATGCAGCTTCATGCCACTTTTGGAAAAATGTGGGTTATCATAGGCTGTCTGTGCATTACTTCAATATGCTATTTTCAAATACACCAATAGCTTCATTACCCTCCTAAAGGATTCTCATCAATGGGGAAAATAGAGACAGGGAAGTTTTTAAATCAGCCCCTGCAACACAGACCATCATTTCATGGTGTAGCAGCTTTTATTTTTCCATATTAAAAGTATAATGGTTCTCATATGTTGAAGTGTACAATCTTCAACATTTTATAGAATGTAGATATTTCAATAATCATTTTCTAATCAATAACTTGGTTACTAATTACCTGTGATAAAGTCCCCATTTTCTCTGATTTATTGCTTTTGACCTAGAGAGTGTTGAATAATCTGCTCAATGTCAAAGTAAAATGCACAATTTAGGGAAAAAAAGGCTTCAATATCAGAAGAGACCTTAACTGATGCCAGGCAGCACAGAATTTGGAAAAAGCTGTAGCAAAAGGTTACAAGTGAGCATGTCAACTAGCACTTGTTTCCCTTCTGATGTGGGTCGAACCCTCTGTCAGAGTAACAAGACACTTGTGAAATGTGGAGCTAGTCACATTTGTACAGTATTGTCCTACTGAGTTCAGTCAAGAAACCTTTGATAGGAATCCTTGACTTTCAAATCAAGTGCCAAGAATGAAAAAATGCTCTGTACAAAATAATAGAGATGCTTCTGAGACAAAATTCTAAATATCAATCTTGGAGTGCATTCCCAACATAATTTTTGCACCACCACTATTCTCAGCCCTACAAAACACTAAAGTTTTACTGTAACTGAAAAATAAAAAGCTCCACGTGACCCTTAGACATGGAAAGTGATCAAAGAGCATTTCCTTTGGTGAACAGAAACATACTTCTTGAATGAATGGCAAAACCAAGTAATGATACACATTATATTTTGGATGCAGTTTGTTTATGCCAAACAGGCAAAACAAGAAATGAAACATTTACTTGTGGTATTGAGTATTCTTTTGCAGTAGTTTCTCAGGAAGTCCATCTTCATCATCAAACTGTTCCATGGGCTCCACAATAACAGGACGAGGAGAGCTGAAAATAATGAAACATAGCATTTATAGTACAAAAAGGCTGACTAGTGTAAAGAACCCTTGGAAGCACTTGATATGACGTTTATCATTTTCACTGACTAATGATCTTATGAAAATTGTTTAAAACAGAATGCACATTTTCAAAAGGGTTCAACCTACATAGAATCCTACCTTCAAGCAGCTGCACCAAACTATGGGCGAGAATGCCTACATTAACAGATGAGACCACGTACAAGCACACATGCCCACACTCCACAATATCACAATTTACCATCTCAATGCCGTTTCTATTCTAGTGATAACTCATTTCTGAAACATGCTTATAAAAGAGGGGGGCAGGTGCGCTGTAAAAGATGAAACTAAAAAGATGCATCCTCAAAATGTTTACGACTGAAATAATGGCAAAATTAAAAGTTTTACTAAGCTACTGTTCTTTCATAGTGTTTCCATAGAAGGCTCTGAAATCCAAAGATCCTTTCACCCTTTTGGGTGCTTATTCATCAGTATCTATTTGTATTTCAGAAATCCAGAAGTTTGTAGTAAATTATCTACAAGAGTGACACTTTTTAAAAAAACCATGAAGTTCTCTTACTTTGTCGCCTGGTTCGTCATATTGGAAGTCCTATGGGGAACAATAATTGGTTTACTGTCAGGTGATAGTCTATTAATCAAATCTATTTTGAACGTGACTATGGTTAACCTCAGCACGTACCGAAATATTACTGCACAGAAACAGGCCAAGCAGATCTATGCCAGTGTTTATGCTCCACACAAGCCTCCTTCCATCTTACTTTATTTCACTGCAATAACATATTCTTCTATTTCCTTCCTCATGTATCGGTTTCCCCTTAAATGCATCTATGCTATTCGCCTTAACAATGCCACATGCCTATTATCAGGCATCTGAGCAAATTGTCACGAATGGAAAAAGTAAACATTTGAGTATAAAAATAAGACATATTGGCACCACCAAGCTTGCACCTTGCATAATAGCATGCTGCTAACTTAGGTTTGTAACCATGTCCAAAGTTTCCATGGTAATTTTTTTTTGCCAGTATCCAATGAACAGGATCCATAATATATTCCAGATAAGTTTCCCTCTTAAAATATGATTTTTGATACTGTTCATTTGAGAAATGTGTATCAAAGATGCATAACCATTAAACAGTAGGATTTTTTTATTACTACGGAAATACTCAATGTTCAATTTATACATATTTGGTTTAATGATTACTGTCCATTTTTTTAAATCAACTTGCAAACAGGAAAAGATTAAAATTTTTACTGAAGTTTGAAGCCGGTCTTATGCACATTATAACCGCAAGACACTTCTTGCCCGTATTCTCCTTTTTTTGGCTTGGTGGGAATGAAAAATGACTATAAACTATAGGGCAAATCGCTTATGATTTCCTCAAATACCGTATTTCAATATTTATATTCAGTAAAGCAAGGGAGAAGAAATGAACATACTCCAGATACTACATAAAAGCATAAACCTTATTCTCCATCTCAGAAAAAAATTCCACTGCAACAGAGAACAGGAACTTCCTACAGGTCTGAAGGGCATAAGTAACTTGTGTAAATGAACTAGCAACAGTTCCAGGCCACTGCAGATGAATTATGGGCAGTACTTAATTTCAAAAATTCATGTAGCAGCTATGAACTACTATGAACCTTGAGTCATGTACTTTCTGATCAGCCGGAAGGGAGAATTAATTTGAAGCTACATTAGTTTTTATTAAAAAATGAAATTATATCTGCTTTTTATTAAAGGAAAGCGCCTATCTCCGCACACCACACATAGCAGGGGACTTCTGAAAATGAAGAAAAATACTTACGACGTCAATAAAAATGCTCCATCTGAGCACCTTTCCAGTGCCTTGCGAGCAGCAGGCTTTGCTGCAAATTCCACGTAACCTTTTCCTGTAGGCTTCCCACGGTCATCAACAACAACTATTGCTCTCTCTACTGGGCCAAACTGAGAAAAGGCTTGCTCTAGTAGCTCATTGGAAACCACTGGAGAAAGATTCCTCACAGTCAAAGCTGCTCCATGAGTAGCAAAGCGAATACGCAGAGGCCGATTCCTCAGCATTGTACTGTCAAGTTCAGCCTTCGCTATTTCAGCCAAAGTTCTGGTTTCCTGCATGAAAAAACATTTAACTTACATTTCAAAACTGATAGTAAATAGTGGTTTTAACAAAATTTCAATCTTCAGATTCAGGAAGCACTGATTCGGACGAAGACAAACAGTTGCAACATTCTGCTACAGAACTTCAATTGCATCCTCAGCAATTTCAGCACAGCCTCGTTTACTCAAGAGCATTCAACACTGAAGTCTGTTTTTAATTATTAGTTTACAAGGAAAACCTTAAAAATCATTAATCCACTAGAACAATACTTGGGGATACTCAGCAACTCATGGAAGCCAACATATAAGCAATGTTGTAGCAAGTTACATAACAGAAGGTGCTGGAAATAATTGCATGAAGTGGAAGCTGGAGTTGGAAATCACCACTGGAGTTCTAGGACCCCTTTAAAGCCACCAGGTCATGGCCCTTCGTCTACCAATGTTTCCCAAACCCACTCAGCCCAAGTTCACCTTCAACCCCAACTATAAAGCAACTGCTCAATATACTTCTGTTGTAATCTTACAACATGAGAATCTCCAAATTGGTGGTTTAAAAAGGAATTACAGACAAGGGCTTGTCACCATTATCCCAGCACCCACCCAATGGATACCCTGAAATCTTTTGCCACTGCAACTTACCTTACCTTTACCTTGTCTCCTTGTTTAAGGAAGGACGTAAGCGAGTTGGAAGCAATTCAGAGAAGGCTTACTAGCCTAATACCTGGAATGGGAAGGCAGTCTTTGAGGAAAGGCTGGACAGGCTAGGCGTGTATCCATGGGTGTTCAGAAGAGTAAGAGGTAACTTGATTGAAACATACAAGATCCTGAGGGGACTTGACAGGGTGGATGCAGAAAGGATGTTTCCAATCTTACAACACAGAAGGGGGTAATTTGGCACATTTTGCCTTGCCAAGGTCTTTGAAAAAGAGCTAATTTCACACAACACACATAATTCTGCAAACTATTTCTCTTTAAATACATGCCCAACTGCTTTTTGATACTTCCAATGGAATTGGATTTCACCATCCTTTCAGGTATTCCACATCTCTGTGAAAAAATATTTCTACCCATTTCCCCCTATCTGAATTATCTTAATTCTGACAACCCATGCCAGAGAACAGTTTCACCATGCACATACTAATCAAAACCCAATAATTCCAAACATCTGTTTTAGGTCTTCCCTTAACCTTCCCTGCTCTATGAACAATCCAGTTTCTCTAATTTCTCCAGATGACTGGAATCCCTCATCCCTGGCATCATCCTGGTAAGCCTCCTTTGAGCCCTTTCCAATACTTCCTAAGAGTGATGCCCACAATTGTACACAATACTCCTGCTGAGGCCTGACTTGCTAGTGCCTTACAAAGTCAAGTATCCCATAGCCATTTGTAACTGACTGATCAACTTGCTCTTCAAGATTGTACCAATTAGATCATACTGTTTTCAGATGCTGTTTCTCCCAAAGTGCACCACTTCACAATTATCTGAACTACACTGCATCTACCATGTATTTTTTTTTGTTTATTCATTCACAGGATATGGGCTTCGCTAGCTGGACCAGCATTTGTTGCTCATCCCTATTTGACCTTGAGATGGTGGTAGTGAGCTACCTTCTTGAACCGCTGCAGTCCATGTGGTGTAGGTACACCCACAGTGATGTTAGGAAGGGAGTTCCAGGGTTTTGGCCCAGCAATAGTGAAGGAACGGTGATCTATTTCCAAGACAGGATGGTGAGTGACTTGGAGGGGGACTTCCAGGTGACGGTGTTCCCATCTATCTGTTGCCCTTGTCCTTCTAGGTGGTAGTGGGTTTGGAACATAAGAACTAGGAGCAGGAGTAGGCAATTCAGCCTCTCGAGCCTGCCCCACCATTCATTACAATCATGGCTGATCTCATTTTGGCCTCGACTCCAATTTTCTGCCCTTTCCCCCTAACCTTTCAACCCATTACTAGTTAAAAATCTATCTCCACCTTAAATTTATTCAGTGTCCTAGCATCCACTGCACTCTGAGGTAGTGAATTCCACAGATTCACGACCCTTTGAGAAAAGTAATTCATCCTCATCTCCGATTTAAATCTACCAGCCCTTAGCCAAAAACTATGGCCTCTCGTTCTACAGTGCCCCAGAGGGGGAAACATTTGCTCCATGTCTACTTTGTCTATCCCCTTTAATATCTTATATACATCAATCAGATCTCCTCTCATCCTTGTAAACTTGTCTAGCGAGTATAGGCCTAAACTGCTCAATTTCTCCTCCTAAGACAAGCTCCGCTTCTCTGGAATCAATCTAGTGAACCTCCTCTGAAGCGCCTCCAGTGCAACTACATCCTTCCTCAAGTAAGAGGACCAAAACTGTGCACATTACTCCGGGTGCAGTCTCACTAATGCCTTGTACAGTTGCAACAACACTTCCCTATTTTTATACTCTAGCAATAAATGCCAAAAATCCATTTGCCTTCCTTATTACCTGCATACTAACTTTCAGCAATTCATACACGGGGACACCCAGATCCCTCTGCAATAAAGCATCCTGAAGTTTCTCTCCATTTAAATAATAAGTCACCTTTTTATTCTTTCGACCAAAATGGATAACCTCGCACTTATCCGTGTTAAACTCCATCTGCCAAATTTTGGCCCATTCACCTAACCTGTCTATATCCATTTGTAAATTTCTTATTTCTTCCTTGCAACTTACTTTCACACCTATTTTGGTGTCATCTGCAAATTTAGCTATAGTATCTTCTACCCCTGAATCCAAGTCATTAATATAGATTGTAAATAGTTGGGGCCCAAGGACCGAACCTTGTGGCACCCCACTAGTTACAGCTAGCCATCCAGAAAAAGACCCGTTTATCCCGACTCTCTGCTGGAAGGTGCTGTCTAAGAAGCCTTGGTGAATTCCTGCAGTGCATCTTATAGATTATACACACTGCTGCTATTGTGCCATTGTATCTGCCATTTTAGTCTTAATCTTCCCGAAATCGGTAAATCGTGGGCAGGATAGTAGCAATGTTGTCAGGTTCTGTATCAAGCTTCAAAACTGAGGTCATATAAAAAGAAAATAAATGATCCTAATAGTGACTTCTAGTAAAGATGGCATTGCATCCTGTGTCTCATGACTGACCTCCACAGCACAGCCTCTGAAATATCCTGTTCCTCAACAGCTCCCCTCCGCAATGATCAATAGGTCTTGACTGCTTTCATTCTATTTCTTATGCTCTGCTCTCACTCCTTCCTTTTGCAACAGCAACTCTCCCATCCTCAGCAGCCTCTCTATTTTCCAGATCATCTGCCATTTTACCACCTATAAAGATCCTACCACCAAGCACAACTTTCTCCCTATTGCCTGGACAGACTAATCAAAACAGGCATACTCTTCTACATTCTTCCACTACCCACCATTCCAGTCACCCACCTATTACCATTTTCCTAGACAAGAAAGACTTCCATGTATGTATTGCTTCTCATGCACTTTAAGCCAATTAAACATTTTTAAAGTTTGTCCTTGCTATAATGTAGGAAACACAGCAACCAATTTGTTTGGAGCAAGGTCCTATAAATAGCAATGCTATAACGATGAGATTTTAATAATATTGGTGGAGGGATAAATATTGTCTAGGTGAATTATCTTGCTCATCTTTGAAACAATGCCTTGGGATCTTCTGGGTGAGATTTTAACTCAAAACCCATAGGAATAATTAAAATTGGGTCCTTTATGTCCACCTGACAGAGCAAACAAGGCTTCTGCTTAATGCCTCATCTGAAAGATGGCACTTTAGACTGTTCATCATCCTTGGTACTGTTCAAATATCAGCCCACATTGTGCTCAAGTCCCTGGAGTGCAGCTTAAACTCACAACCTACTGATTGTTGGAGCCATGCTCCTACCAAGCCATGGGTGATGCCTTGAAACTGCACCAGACAACATCTCTGTATGTTCCAACACAATTGTCCAAGCCCCACAGGAGATAGAAAATAATATACACAGTGTATATTACTGCATTCAATGCTGACGAGAAAGCAACACTGGGAGGGCAAATACAGAATATGTAATCATGTGATAACTGGCCCAAAACATCTAACACAGTATGAAGCTGAGCTCAGTATGCTAATCACTTAAACCTCCTCTCTTGTTTTGCCCTCTCCAATTTTGCCTCAGGCATTGTTCCAACCATACTCAATAAGAGTCAAGAATAGTATTTTAACATTTATGAAAGACGACTCCAGAATGCCCAAGTTCAGATCAGCTATACCTTCCACTTGCTTCACAGCAAGGGATGGTGACAGGGATCCTTTCATACCCAGGTGAGAAATTATATTCTGGATGCAGCTTCAATATCAGAATGCAATTCTGCTCCTGTACTCTTGGTGTTGGCACCCAACGGCAAACTCCTTAGTTTAGTGCCAGTAGTTCAGACCTACAGCTATTGGCTTACTGTTTCCCGCCTCACTTTCTCACACTTTCCTGTGTCTGACTGTCTTGGATATTAAAAAACTACTTGCATTTCTCAGAAAACTGACCCGATAATCAGCTAGCTTCCTGTTTTTAAGAATCTTTCAGGCTAGTCAGTCAATTAAAGTTCATGAATAAAGTATTTTACTCCCTTTGTCAGTCATTCTTTGTGAATATTCTACTAAAAATATCAATCTTTCAAAACCTGAAGAGCACAACTCAAACAATAACATTATTTTCTCTATCAATCCTGGCCGATTTGTGCATTTGATTTACATTTGTTTGCCCAATTTCCAAATGTCTCTTCCTAGGAAGTAGTTAGCACTCTATCCAGAGTCTCTCAAAATGCAGTATTATATCAGGTAAACTCATTGAATTTTAGTAAGATCAGATCCCCAGTAGGTCGAGTTGTCTCTTAGTTTTAAGAGAAATGTTATATAATAGAAAAAAACGAAGCCTCCCCTTTCAGGTAAAAATTTCGACGCTGATGGGCCAATTTTGGTGACCACTCAATATGGGCTTACCGCAGAATTTGCGTTTTAGACGATTGCTCAGAGATGAAGCGTGCAGACGCACTGTAACAGCATTTTCATTATAAACTACGTACAGAATTCCCTACCTTGCAACTAAACTAATCGGACATCAGCCACCAATAATGTACTGAGCAATCAAGAAAATAGTTTAGATACCTTGTCAACTCAAATCTTGTTTCATTCAGCACCGATGAGCGCAGCGATTCATAAGAAAGTAAACACTGAAATTAAATACGTGAATGCACTGAATTCTCGGCTTTCTACACATCCGAGATTTAGTTGTGCGCTTCTTCTGTGACTGGGCGAGATCTGAGTTCATTCAAAATCCTTATACAGAGTTAAAATTAGGTTTACTAATATTATAAAATTATTTAAGTAATTTACATATATCCGCTAACTTAACGCTCGAGTGAAAGTAGATTTACAAGTTAATGTCAGTGTTTCCTTTGTTTTTAGAGAAAGCATTTCTAATACGACTGCCAAAGGCGCGCTTACAGCTGCTCGCAAGCCACAATTAATTTGATTTTTGCTACTCCATGTGCCAAAACAAGGGCTTATCACTTTTCCGAAGACATAATACATTAAAAATATTCATCAACAAGCGTGCAGGAAGTATTTGGAGCGATCTCTAATCCATTAAAATTGCGTCTCAACCAAAAACCCATCAGCAGCGCTAAACTCCTCGGCTGATAATTGTAAAACAGCAGGATTATTGCAAGTTAATGCAATATTTCGCTGAGAAAAAAATTGTAAAATATATGTAGTTAAGAATAGGTAGATTTGTGGTCTAGGTTGCAAATATATTTTAATTCCCATATTTGCATCAGATGGATTTTAAAAACTTTGTAAATTCTGATCCAACACCTGAATTAGACACTGTGAAGCTGTTGGAACAAAAATGGCGCCCACAAATTGAGCTAACACATGCTCAACTCACCAAACGAATGAAGCCGAATCCGCGGTCCCGGTTGATAAAAACCTCGGATGGTTCCCCATATTTCTGGAACAATTTCTTGAAATCTTCTTCCGTTATATCTGTCGGTAAATTGCCAACGAAGAGCCTGCATCTTTGGGTATAAGTCTTCTCTCCCGGCCTGCGGAAATTCTTGATGTCCACTGTCAGGGCTTCACCTTCATCGCCAGTCACCGTTCCCTCCAGATCCGCTGTGTCATAGTCTCTCTTCACCGGAGAATTGCGGTTGTTCTCCAGTTGCACTTGTTTCAAATTTCGGTTCATCTGATTTGACTGCATGTCTTATGGCTGTTTCGAAGCCGACAATCAATATTTTTTTTAAAAAAATAGAGAAACCTGATTATTGGGTATAGCGACAGCACTATTGCTATCTGCATTCAAACTCAAAATGGCGGCCGCAGCACAACCTCCAAACGCTTGAAAGCTAATGACGTATGGGGCCAGTTAACGCGGCGGGCTACCGCGCAGTGTAATATGGGAGATTCCAGTTCGCTCTCCCTCAGGCTTTCTCTCCACCGTTAGTCTCCCTCTTTAAAAAGGGGATTTCAAATTGAACTACAATTCCCAACAACCATTGCGTCGTTCCGTTCAACCTGTCGAGAAACATTTTATGGTCTCTTTAAAAAAATCTTTGCCTATCAAATTTCTTATCTAAGTGATTCATTTGTTTTTAAATTAAATTGATCAATTATTTGTTTTTGGTGTAGCTCCTCTCGTTTCCCTGCCAATCACACAGCGCCCTCTCCGGTCCAGGATCATAAGTATGTTGCTGGAGCTCTGCGCGGCAACCGAACCTGATGACGGAAAGGCGATGCCGTCACAATGATTGACAAGGTAAACAACCACACAGACGTCGCAATCTTTCCTTTCACAGGCGAAATACGAGCATTTGACCAACGAGTGTGCGCCGAAGGCGGGACTTTGATGATCAAGTTAGAGTGACTTCAAGTCTAGCCCGGGACTGGAACGAGTGCGGTCGGTGTAGATCTCTGGGAAATCGGGTAAGATGTGATATTAACCATGCCTACTTTAACCTTTTTTTTCTTGAATTGTTATACGGGCTTTGAGGCCAAAACATGTAAAAGGCAGTCTTATGATTCCATCCGTGGAAATAATGGTTAATTGAGTAAAGTTTCACTTGTCCCGCCTCTAATTTTCCCTTTTTAATCCCCCTCACGTATTGTTTCGGTCGCTCTCTAATGGCGGACGTGCGCTAGTACCGCAACGAAGGGGGTAAACCCGCGAGGGATGGTGTGGGGGGGCAGTCTTGGGAAAAAATGTTCTTCCTTTGGGAATTTTACACCTTGGTGACTCGCTTGTACCCCAAATAAAAGCAAAACCCCAAACTATTTATATTTTCATGGAGTAAAGGGGGTATTTTTTTCTTCTTTAGTTGGAAAAAAGCTGTTTGTTGTTTCCCCCCCAATAATAGTTTTATGACAGTGGGGTCCATTTCACCATGTTTATATTAATTTGTTTTCCATTTATTAAATTTTTTTATCACTTGTAAGATGGATTTTATATTTCTCCTTTTTTTGCCCCTTTCCTCGGGTTGCTAATCCCGGATGGGTAGCTATTTTTTTTCTCCGTGAGCATTGTGGGTGTGAATAACGAAACGCACAGACGCTCGCCACAAGCGAGTTTGGTGCGTGTGTTGAAGGCGGGGCAGCTGGGGGTGGAGGGAAGAGAACCTCGCGGAGATTGGTGCTAACCTTTTCACTGGGATGAGTCCCCTTTTTCATTATTCCTCCTATCGTCCAACAAGATAAAACTCCAGTGTTACCAGTTGGGTAACGTGTGAATTGTGAAATCAGCGCTTTTAACTTTTTCTGGGTGAAAGAGGGAAAGGGGTGGTGCTGTTGATAGGGAGATAGAAAAGACGCCTGATTGAAACGAGTTCAGGAGAGAATCCAGGCCAGATTTTCGGATTAGCCGTTGTCCTCGATTCAGTCCCTCGTTGGGTTTCACGTACGCGAGCGGTTCAGCACCCTGTTTTGACGGTCTTTGTTAGTCCATATTGTGGTGGCAAAGAAACTTGCGACCTGGCAAATCTGTACCATTTATTTAATTAAAACAGCGTTTCAGAATAATAACATATCACTATGAAATAACGTGGCTGAAGTCATATTCCCATTATATAACAATTAAATGCAAATTGGCAGTAAATCCCTTAAACCTGCGTAAATGACGTATTTTGCGATGCGATACTGAATTGTGTTGTATGAATTGTAGCCAAAATCAGTTGCGATTATTTTGTCAGTGAAATGCGGAACACGTTTTCCTTAACGAGGAATGTATGTACTTTAATACTTGCTTCCTTCCTCTGCCAATTATATTTACTATCTATATCAGATATGATATATTGTATGAATGGTCATGATTTTTCCCGTCTGATAGTTATCGCTTCATCAGACTACCAAGGACAGAATTTTGCACAAGAGGTTTGGCTCATATTTTGTAGAGTTTTTTAACTAGCCCTCCACCCACTCCTCCCCCAATTCTTCCTGCATAGCCCAGCAATTATTTTCTTTTCGAGTATTTATCCAATCCTCTTTGAAATTTACAATTTAATCCATTTTCACCACCCTTCTGGCAGTGCATTCCAGATCTCAGCAACTAGCTGTGAAAAATAAATCGTTTGTTGTTTAGCCACTGGAAACAGATTCTCCTCATTTTACACTATCATAACCGTTGGTGATTTTGAACCCCTCTATCAAATCTCCTCTTAACCTTGTCTGCTCTAATAAGAGCAACTCCACTTTCTCCACATAACCGAAGTCCATTATCTCTGATACCAATCTGGTAAATCTCCTCTGCATCCTCTCCAAGGCCTTGACCAACCTACAGAAGTGTAGTGTCCAGAATTGAACACAATATTCCAACCAAGGCTTAATCATTGGTTTATAAACTTTTAAAAGCTTTTCTACACTGCTGCTTTTACTAAAGCCAATGATCTCCTGCTTGAACAGCCTTCTCAGCTTGTCCTGATACTTAAGATTTGTGTGCCTACACCTGCCTGTCTCTGATCCTGCACTTCCCTTAAAATTGTACCATTTAGTTCATATTGTCTGCCTTCTAGCTCAAATGTGCCTTTTCACACAACTGTATTAAATAGTATCTGCTATGTGCCTGCCAATTCACCAGCCTATTTTTCCTGAATTCTTTGACTATTATTTTTGCTAATAGAATCATAGAGTAGTTACAGCACAGAACACCATTCAGCCCACAGAGTCCATGCCAGCTCTCTGTAAAGCAGTCCAGTCATTCTCACTTCTCCCTGCCCTTAGCCCTGCAAGTTTATTTCTCTCAAGTGCCCATCCACTTATCTTTGGAAAGCATTAATTGTCTCAGCTTCCATCACCCCGTAAGCAGCAAGTTCCAGGTCCAATGAGAATAGCTTTACTTTCTCTACCTTATGTGAACCTGTTGGAATCTTGTACACGTCTTAACAAATCTCCACTCAATCTCCTTTAGTTGTAGCCTAACCAGAGCTTTGTAAATGTTCAGTATAACTTCCCTGTGTTTGGAATCAATGCCTTTATTTATGAATCCCAACATCCCATATGCTTTGCTAACCACTCTCAATATGTCCTTCCACCTTCAAGGATCATAAGGTCCTTCTGACCCAGGATGTTCTTGAGAACTGTGCCATTGTCTGTATTGCCTCCTTATCTCTTATGCTAAAATGTATCCCCTCACACTTCACAGTATTAAGTTCCATTTGCTACCCGTTTGCCCATTCTGCTAGCCTATCTATATCCTGTTGCAGTTGACATTTATCCTCACTATTTGCAAAACCTCCAAGTTTGGTATCATCAGCAAATATAGAAATTTTGCTCTGTATTCCAGTATCCAAGTCATGTGTATATAGCACAGACTTTTGGGGAGGACCACTGTTTACCATCCATTAGCCTGAAAATAACCACTTACCATGACTGTTTTCTATCCTTAATCCAATTTTTTTTTATCCAAGCTAACACTGACACTAACCCATGGGCTTCAATTTTGTTAATAGCCTTTTTTTCTGGTACTTTGTGAAATGCCTTTGTAAAATCCATATAGACAACATCCATTGCATTCCCTTCTTGGACCTTCTAATTAAATTTTTTGATGAAGTATCAGAGATTAGTCAGGTATGATTTGTCTTTTACAAATCTATGCTGGCTCTCCTTAATTAACTTAAACCCCTCGGTGCCTGTTGATCTATTTTCCTGATTATTGATGTTAAACTGACTGGCCTGTAGTTGTAAGGAATGTCCTTGCACCCTTTCTTGAATAAGGATATCACATTTGCCCCTCTCCAATCCTCTGGTGCCTCCTACATATCTAGTGAAGATTGGAAGATCATGGTAAGGACTTCCATTATCTCCACTCCCATTTCCTTCAGTAACCTGGGATGCATGCCTTCTGGACCAGGTGACTTATCCACTCTAAGCATAGCCAGTCTTTCCAGTGCATCTTGTCTGTCCATTTTCACCCCATCTATTAATTCTATCATCTCTCCTTGTGATATTTTGTCAGCATCTTCTTCCTTAGTAAACAGTTCTCTGCATTAAATTTTATCTGCCTATTCCACCAGGCTGTGTTTGTCCTCTCGAAGTCCATCACTATCCTCATAGTACTTACAAGCTTTTAGTCATCTGTAAATTTTGAAATTGTGCCCTGTAGACCCAAGTATAGGTCATAATGTTGTTCAAGAAAAGCAGTGGTCTCAGTATCGATCTCTGGTGAACTTCATTGTCTACCTTCTTCAAGCCTTAAAAACAGTTATCCACCGCTACTCTGCATTTCCTGTCAACTGAACAATTTCACATCCACGCTGCTGCTGTCCCTTTTATTCTTTGCTGATAAGTCTTTATCTAACATTTTTTAGAAGTCTGTGTATGCCACAGCAGCCACATTATCCTCATCAACTCTTTGTTAACTCATCAAATAACTCACCCAGTTAAACATGATTTGCCTTTCACAAATCCATGCTGGCTGTCCTTAGTTAATCGCACCATGCCCAGGTGACTGTTAATTTTGTCCCAAATTATCATTTCTAAAGTCTTTCCCACCACCAAAGTTAAACTGACTAGCCTGTAGCTGCTGATTTTATCCTTGCACCCTTTTTTTTCTTGGAACAATAAAAACAGAGTCCCAGGCCTGCTTGCTGAGTACTTCCAGCACTATCTGTGGAGAGAGAAACAGAGTTAATGTTTCAGGTTAAGGACCTTCAGAATTGATGGGAGATAGAAATGTAATAGATTTTAAGCAAGTGAAGTGAGTGGGGTGGGAGGGAGAATAATAGGGAAGGTCTGTGATAGGGTGGAGGGTGGGAGAGATTAATTCAAAATATTTCAGGTACAAGAGGCAAAGGGAGGTGGGTGTGAATGGTGAAATAATGAACAACTGTGTCTGAAAGCAAAAACATTAAAAACAAGACGGGGGAGATTTCCCTCTGGCACCATCCCTGTATCTCAGCACCCTTGGATATATCCCATACGATTGTGATGATTTATCAACTTTTGGTATTGCCAGCCTTTCTAATGCTTCATCTTAATCAATTTTTAGCCTATTCAGTATCTCAATTACCACCACCTTCACTATGATTTTGGTAGCATCTTCATCCTTGGTAAAGACGGATGCAAAGTACTCATTCATTCGTGCTCTTTGCCTCCTTGTATTGATCACATTTTGGTCCCCAATCGGCCTCACCTCTCTTCTTGTTACCCTTTTGCTATTTATGTTTCTTTGGAAGACTACAGCCAGCATGCTTTAATGACGCCATGACTTTTGGATTTCCTGTTTTGTGAGTTGCCAGTCTCTTCTCATACTGTGTCTTTGCCTCTCTGATTTCCTTTTTCACTGCCCTCTGAATTTTCTATAGTCAACTTGGTTCTCACTTGTATTATCAACATGATAGCTGCCATATGCCTCCTTTTTCTGCTTTATCTTACTCTTCATCTCTTTCATCATCCATGGACCACTGGTTTTGGTTGTCCTAGTTTTCTTCCTTGTGGGATTGTAGCTCATCTGTAGCCTAGCCATCTCTTTAAAGCAACCCATTGTGTGTCAGTCTTTGATTCCAGTTTACCTCAGATAGGTCTGTTCTCCACCAATTAAATTGGCCCTCCTCCAATATGATCACTGTTCCCTAAATGTTTGCATGCTGACACTTAATCCTCTTGGCTCTCCTTATCCCTTTTGCCTCAGCTGTGTGGTCAGGCTTCTTGCTGCTCTCACTTGCAGTGCTCTTCATTTACTGCATTTGAGTTTCATGTCGCCTGCAAATTTTGAAATTATACCCAACAACAAGCCAATGTAATGGGAGCAATGGCCCTGATACTGTTAGAAACACCATTGTCTATTTTCCTCCTGTCTGAAATGTAAGTCCATATGCATGCAACATCAAGCACACTACTCTCACCAACCAGCTCTTATGCTTCAATTCAATCAAGTTAGTTAAACATGAATCGCTTTTAAAATATTCATCGTGACTTTCATTTATTTGACCATACTACCACAAATGCCAATTAATTTCCCCGGATTACTGCCTCAAAGTTTCCCCATCACCAATGTTAAATTGGTTACTTAGAATTACTGGGTTTGACCCTCGCACCTTTTTGTTTTAGAAAAAAAGGGAACATTTGCAATCCAGCCCTCTGACACCATCCTCATACTGTATCTAAGGGGGGTTGGAAGAATGTGGCCAGAGCCTACACAAACACAACCCTTACTTCCTACAGTAACTTAGGGTATGTTCCATCTGGATTGGGTGACTTTTTTAGTTTTAGGTTAGCCACCCTTTTAAGTACCTCCTCTTCTATTTTTGTTCTATCCAGTGTCATCGATACCTTCTTTTGCTGCAATGTTGGTAGGATCCTCATCACTGTTGAGGATAGATGCAAAGTCCTCATTTGCTACCTGCCATGCTCTCTGCCTCCACAGGTATATTTAATTTTAGGTCAATAGTTTGGTCCACCTTCCTTTTATTAGCAGAGAAGAAAAGAGTTGACGTTTCGAGTCCTCATGACCCTTCGACAGAACTTGAGTTCGAGTCCAAGAAAGATTGGACTCGAACTCAAGTTCTGTCGAAGGGTCATGAGGACTCGAAACGTCAACTCTTTTCTTCTCCGCCGATGCTGCCAGACCTGCTGAGTTTTTCCAGGTAATTCTGTTTTTGTTTTGAATTTCCAGCATCCGCAGTTTTTTTGTTTTTATTCCTTTTATTAGCCTTTTTCCCAATTATCTGTTTATAAAAGATTATTGGATTCCCTTCTATGTTAGCTGTAAACTTAATTCCAGTTTTATTCTCTTTTTAGATCTTCTCTGTATTGTCTATTTTCTATATACTGCATCTGATTGGTTCACTACTGTACCATGATCCACACATTTGTCTTATTTTCTTATTTTGATCTCTCTTCTCACTCAGAGAGCTGAAGCTTTGAATGCTCTTCTTTTCTCCATCATGATAATATGTTTATTCTCTATTTGAACCATTTCCTCTTGATGGCCTCCCATTATTCAATACTGATTTGCCTACCAATTTTTGATTCTAGTCCAATCTGGGCCACATCCCTTTTCAATTTGCTGATGGTAGTATCCTTCTATTTGAATATTTGTGCGCTTAGTTTTTCATTGTCCTTTTCCATAATTATTCTAAACTTGACAACATTATGATCACAGTTCCCCAAATGCTTACCTCCTGAAACATGCTCCCCTCACCCCACTTAATTTCCCAGAAGTAGATCATCCTAATTTTTTGGAACCACTGATCAAGAAAGTTAACTTCGTTACATTCTTTACCTCTTTGTCCTTTGCACTATCCCAGTCTCTATTTCAGATTATTGAATACCCATTACCACAACTCTGTAGTCCTTGCATCTTTATGTAATCTGCTCACTATTTGCTTCTCCATCTCCGCTCCACTAGTTGATGACCTGTAATATGCATTCAGTTGTAAGATTGTTCCAACCAAATAAATTCTGTCTTTGACTTGTGGCCTATATCATCCCTCTCTGGCACTATAATAGCTTATGGATTCTACTCAAATCAATTTCTAAAGTAATTGGCTTGCAATTTGTAACTAAGATAGTATCCAAGTCTCTTTGACCTAATTTTCCTACCCACTAACCCAGCCCCACCAATACTTCTCCAGTGTAACTTGGTGAGAAGGGCAATCACCATAGCCTAATTGTGCACTTTAACGTAAATACTTTTCTGCATTAAAACTCATTACTTCTGACATCAGTAAACTAATCTGTAACTAACACTGACTGTCAGTAGCACTTTGGTAACATAGAATGATAGGTATTGATGCCTAAGTTTTGCTTGGAATCTGAGTCACCGGTTTTGTGTTTACCTTTTGCAACTGTTTCCAGTTGTCTTGTATTTGATTTATTTATTTCTTCATTTTTTTTCTGTTTTCGTTTTTCATGGTCAAAGAAATTTTGCTATGTTGGCCTAGTTCTAGCTTCCCCAGTACCCGATTCCATTTCTTTGCTACCCTTTAATATCTGTCTTCATGTGATTGACTCCATTTCAATACCAATTGTAAAGCATTCCATATCCTAATAATGCTGTGAAAAACTCATTTTTGCAGTAGTAATCCTGTGTTTATGCTCTTGCTAATAGTTCACATTATTAGATAAATATGTGTTCACAATTTACCCTATCATACTTTCGACACGTTAAATCATCTAAGCCACACAATTTTTTTTTTCTGCATCTGTAACTACATCACCATATCCCTGATATTTTATTAATTTGGCTAGCCTTTCTATAATTGGATGTCCAGAGCTGCTCATATTTGTAGTATCATCAGTACCTTGCATGATTTATTGCCTGGTTGCATTTGTATCCATTGCTCTTTACTATTTTTGATTGCTCCCACTAATTTTCTGTTGCCACATTTTGTCATTTCTTTTTGTTATACATTCCTGTGTTTGCATTTGAAACAAAAACATCTGCTAAACTTGCCACTGTGGTCACACAGTTTCCATGTCTCAAAATTCTTGCTGAAAATCTTTATTCTCAGCCATTTTTTCTCAGAAATTTCAGGTATAGTACTAATTTCCAAATTCGTTTAATAAGTGGCTGCATCTGGTGGTGTTGTAACTGCAGAGGGAGCACTTGCTGTCTCTGCACAGTTGCAATGTCTGTATTAATGATATATTCCACATACCTTGTTATACCACTTACTATATTTAATCTCCAATAAATAATCTTTCCCCATCCCATTACAGTTACTATGTTTAATCCTTATTAATCTATGTTCCACTTTACCATAACGTACCATGCTGAAAACTCATTAACATACTTTCCACTATATCATTACATTCTATTCTTAATCCTCATAAACATGTAATCAACTGTATCCATTTCATGTTATTTCTCCTGCTCAATTTCCTCTCAAAAATTACTTATGCAGTCTGGTAAGAAACCTATACCCTATTTTTTAATGGCATATTCTGTATGGGTTGTGGTACTGTAATTGATTAACCCCCAGTGATGATCAACCCTAGCATCTGATTACTGCTTAATTGTCTCAAGATTTACTTTCTTGTCCACCGCCCCCCGCCACCGAGGTTGATTATAAACCCCAAGGTAAGCTTGAATTTCCCGCGATACGAATATTGTGACCAATTAGGAAAACTGCGCAGGCACAGTCAGGTGCATTGTGAGGCAAGTGCATGCTGCAAAAATGACTTCAAGCTATGTCAGGAGATAGTGTTAGTGAAAATAAAAATTCCTGTTCAAAATAATTTCAAAATTCAAAGAAAAACTAGATAAATTTAGGAACCTTTGCTGAGGTAAAATCATTTTTTTCTAAAAAGCTTTGAATCATTGAGATGACTATTTTAATTACACCGTCTTGCAGACTTTGTTCTGTATACTCTAGAAATTGAAACTGGAACAAAGTAAAGATGGTGAGTGGAGAGGATTGTGTACCTTTCAATTATTTCATTTTTTTTAAATTGGACGAATTTACCTTATTTTGTTAGATTAATATTAGATGAATGGATAACACCTGTTAAGCATTCTAAGCACTTAACACTTGTGAGAAGATAGAGCTAAAGAAAAGTAGGCAGTTTCATTCCTTGTTCTAATTTGATTTCTTAAAAACATTGAAAGCAAACAGCCTATTTGAGTACAACTAATTGAGTGGGACGGTGAAACTCTGTTCTGGACCAATGCTTATAAATCTTGCAGCTTTGCCAATGCCTATAAATATGTACCAAGTGTGATCTAAATAAGGTTCTTTACAGGTTTAACATGACTGTCCTGCTTTTCAGTTCTGCATGGAGTTCTTGGATCCCAGATCAAACATAATCTCATTGAATGGCAGAATAGGCTTGAAGGGCTAAATGGCCTAACTAGTTCTTATGTTCCTATCCCTCTCAAAATAAACCATTTGACCATATTAATCTGCAGTTCTGATTTTAGTGATTTGTGCATCTTACCCCGAGATGTCCCTGTCCAGTTTCCCATTGACTTATTATCCAAGCAGTATGTAGCTTCCTACCAAAATGTGCCACCACATATTTGCTATTTATCATGCATTATACAAGTTAATTCATGTCCTATTTGTCACAAACTTCCTTTTATATTATAAACATCCCCTAATCTTGTACTTGCAGCATGTTTTAATATTCCTTCAATGCCCAAATTGTCTGTATGTTTATAATCAATTTTCCTTTGTGTCTGCACAGCAACCTGTTCAAGCCAAGCCCAAATTGGCCCCTTTAAGTTACCGAGCATGTGTGACTATGCAAAAAAACTTAGAGCTTGCATAGTAATGGATAGGCCATGTTCAATGAAGTTAAAGTTTATTGTTTACATATATATTATAGACAGAAAGTGAACAAGAGTTCCTAACACTGGCTGTATAATGCCAATTCAAGAAACATTCATTCAACTGTGTTTTTTCTTTACAGCCATCACACGAATATTCATTTTGTTTAATAATATGGACTTTCATCTTGGCAACAAGGTTCTTATGGCATGTTACTTGGCACTTTACAAATGTCCAAATACACCACATCTCGATGTCCCTTTTACACACTTGGTAATTTCATTGAACGGTTATGACATAGAAGGCAGCCATTTGGCCATCTTGTCTGTGCCAGACCTCTGCAAGAGTAATTTACCTAGCCTTTTTTCTGTAGCACTGCAAATTTTTCCTATTCAGATATGATCCAATTCTGTCTCCACTCCCATTTCCTTCAGCAACCTGGGCTGCATGCCTTCTGGACCAGGTGACTTTTCTATTCTAAGAATAGCCAGCCTTTCCAGTGCATCTTGCCTGTCCATTTTTACCCCATCTGTTAATTATGTCATCTCCCCTTCTTGTGATATTTTGTCAGCATCCTCTTCCTTAGTAAACATTTCTCTGCATTAAATTTTATCTGCTGCATATCTGCCCATTTCACCCATTTTGAGAGCCAAAGTTGAATCTGGCTCCTTCACACCACTGGCATTGTGTTCCAGATCCTAATCAGTTGCTGTGAAATTCCCTTACGCCACCAATGCTTCCTTTGCCAGTCACTTTAAATTGGTGTGCTCTGGTTTTCAATCCTTGCATCAGTGGAAACAGTTTCTCCCTACCTACTCTGTCCAGACCATTCATGATTTTGAATACCTCTATTAAATCTCTTTTCCAAGGAGAACAGCCCCAGTTTCTACCAAGATAACTGAAGTTCCTCATCCCTGGAACCATTTTCGTGAATCTTTTCTGCGCCTCTCTAATGCTTTCACATCCTTCCTAAAGTGCGGTGCCCGGAACTAGGCACAATACTCCTGTCAAGGCCAAACTAGTGTTTTATACAGGTTTGTCATAGCTCCTTGCATGTGTACTCCTACAGCATCCTGCACTTTATATAGAAGGTATGTTTTTCCAACCACTCTCTGAACCTGCGCTGCTACTTTCAGTGATTTGTGTGCATAGACCCCCAGGTCCTTCACCTGCACTCCTTTTAGAATTGTACCTTTATTCTGTATTACCTCTCCCCAATCTTCCTACTAAAATCAATCACTTCACACTTGAAGTGCGTTAAATTTAGTTTGTTACTTGTCTGCCAATTCCAACAACCTAAGTCCTCTTAAGCTTTATCACCATTGTCCTCTCAATTCACAGTACTTCCAAGTTTTGAGTCATCTGCACATTCTGAAATTGTGCCTTGAACACCAAAGTTTAGGTTATTAATGTCAGTCAAGATGATCGGGGGACAAATTGCAGTAGTGAGTTGGGGGAGTATGCACAAAATTCTGAACAATACAGTGACAGGTTAGCATTGAGCAATCTTCCTTAATGAGAGTGGGTATCTCCAAAAAGATGCATACGTGAACCCCATTCATTAAAATTCAGCTCGGAGGCTTCCGTTTTCATCTTGTGCCACGGAAGGACAGGCAGTGGGTGAGGCAAAAAACATACTTCCGACAATTCATGGGTGAAACTAAGCATAGGGTTAGGCACAGAATCCAATTTAAAGAGTTCAGAAACAGCTAGTAATGGTGTTTTGGTGTGAGGGTAGCTATATAATGAGAGTTGAAAGAACATCTACAAAACGATCCACCAAAAGTAAATTAATTAAGGAAAGCAAGCATGGATTTGGTTAAGATAAATTGTGTTTAACTAATTTGAGTTTTTTGATGAGGTAAGAGTGGGTCAATGTGGACTTCAAAAAGGTGTTTGATAAAGTGCCATGTAATGGGTTTGTCTGCAAAGTTGAGCCCAGAGAATAAAAGGGACAGTGATAACATGGATACAAAGTTGGCTGCGTGACAGGAGTTTGTGGTGGTAAATGGTTTTTCAGAGGGGAGGAAATCATAGAGTGGTGTTCCCCAAGTGTCAGTACTCAGACCACTGCTTTCTTGGAGGTTACAGGGCACCATTTCAAAATTTGCAAATGACACAAAACTATTGCAAACTGTGAGGATAGTGATACACTTCAAGAGGACATAGCCTGGTGGAATGTGCGGACACATGACAAATGAAATTTAATATGGAGAAATATAAAGTGATACATTTTGCTAGGAAGAACGAGGAGAGGCAGTTTCAACTAAAGCTTATAATTCAAAAGGGGGAGGAGGTGCATGAACAAATTGTTGAAGGTGGTGGGTAGATTGAGAAAGTGGTTTAAAAACGCTTATGCGATGCTGGGCTTTATAATTAGAGGCAAAAAGTATAAAAACAAGGAAGTTACGATGAACCTTTTAAAGCATTTTTTTAATCTCAACTGAATGTTTGTTTGTTTTCAATTCTGGGCACTGCACTTTGAAGATGTGAAGGCTTTAGAGGGGGTATAGAAAAGATTTACAAGAATGGCTCCAGGGATGAGGGACTTCCGTTACATGGATAGATTAAAAAAGTTGTGATTGTTCTCTTTAGAGAAGAGAAGGTTGAGAGGAGATTTGATACAGGCATTCAAAATCATGATGGAGTAAGTCAAGAAACTGTTCCCTTTGGCAAAGGAGTTGAGGACCAGAGAACACAGATTTAAGGTGGTTGGCAAAGTAAACAATGCTGGCAGGAACAATCTTTTTTGTGCAGCAAGTGGTTCATATCTAGAATGCACTGCTGTTGATGTTGGAGGAATTATGGTTTTCAAAAGCACTCAAAGCAGGTCCCACCCACCATATGGGTCATTATTTACTTATCAGAGTGCCAGCTTTGTATCCATACCTGAAATGGTTAACAATCTTTAATCAGATTGTTTAAAACTTTGAAAAAAGATAAACGGCAAAACTCTGTTGATTCAGCAAGCTCCTGTACTGAGTATAGATTAGCATGGTAAAATGCATTTTTTTTTAGAAAAAGATTGAATGTAGATCAGCAGCTAATGTCTCTGGTCACAAACGTCACCTAATCAAACTGAGGTGTTGAACTGTAATTAAAATATTTCTTGTATGATGATCCTTAATGGTTTTAACACTAGATAATTATACAAATATTGATGGTGTTCGTTTCACTGCTTGTGCATATAGACTAAAGTGAAAGCCATTACAAAGTATTAATATAATTAGAAATTCAGATGGTGACTTGAACTGAGAATGAAGCTAGAATTTTCCAATTTCCATCTGACCCATAAATATTATTTAGTTCTGTAAATTCCCTTTGTAGCATAAAATAAAATTTATTGTATATTACTTTGATATCAAATGCCGGCACAATACTGTGCAGCCACCATCTGTTGAATGGACTTTGATAGTGTATAATATTTACAGAAGGCATTAACTACTTGCAAGAAAAAAACTATGCAACTGTTTGTAGATAGAATTATATATCATATATCATTAATCAGTTTCAGGTAGATTCATGAAGTGTAGAAAACCATCACAGTTCCTAATTCAATGTCTTTAGAATGGGTAGGGAGGATGCAGAAGAGGACTGTGAACAATTTTTAAAAATCCAGATTAATGCTCCAGGGTTGTGAGTTCAAATCCAATCAGGGCAGCCAGGGGAATTTAAATTCAATTCATTAATAAATCTGTAATCAAATGCTAGTCTCAGTAATGGTGACCACGAACTATCAGATTGTTGCATAAACACATTTAGTTCACTAACTTCCTTCAGCAGAGGAAATCTGTCCTTACAAAGTCTGACCTTCATGTGACTTCAAACCCACTGTGATGTGGTTGATTCTTAACTGCTTTTATAGTCACTCAGTTTTATCCAACTGCTACAGAAAAGTTGAATGAGAATAAGACCAAATGCACCACCTGGCATTGACCTAGATAGCAGAAATGATAAAGAGACACTCTGCCCAGTTGACCCTGCAAAATCATCCTCACTAACATCTTGAGACTTGGCTAAAATTAGGAAGAGCCATCTCACAGACTAATTAAGCAACAGCCTGACATTGGCTATAAGATACAATTCAATGAGAATGCCAATGTCCAGGCTCCTCCGTCACCATTTCCAGGTATGTTTTGTCCCACCAGCATGACAGAACCACCAGAGGTGGTGGCACAGTGGTATACAGTCAGGAGGGAGAGGCCCTGGGAGTCCTCAGCATTGTTTCCAGACCACATAAAGTCTCATGGCATCAGGTCAAACATGGACAAGAAAACCTCCTGCCAATTACTAATTTCTGCCCTCCCTCAGTTGATGAATCAGTACTTCTCCATGTTGAACTTCACTTGGAAAAAGCATTTGAGGGTAACAAGGGCATAGAATGTCCTCTGGGTGGGGGACTTCAGTGTCCATTACCAAGAGTGCCTCGATAGCACCAGTATTGATTGAGCTGGCTGAGTCTTGAAGGAAATTTCTGCCAATCTGGGGATGTGGCAGGTGGTGAGAAAAGCAACAAGAGGGGAAAAAACCTGCTTGACGTTGTCCTTGCCAATCTACCTGTTGCAGATGCATCTGTCCATGGCAGTATTTGTAGGAGTGACTATCAGGCAGCCCTTGAGCCCTTGTGGAGTTGGAAGTCCTGTCTTCACACCCTCCTCTGTGTGGTGTGTCGCTACCACTGCTAAATGGGATTGACTCCGAACAGATTCAGTAGCTCAAAACTGGGCATCCACCTGGCGCTGTGGGCCATCAGCAATAGCAGAATTGTATTCAACCACAATCTGTAACCTGATGGCATAACATGTTCCTCCCTATACCACTACTATCAACACCTTCCAAACCCGCAATCTGCACTATCTAGAAAGAAGGACAAGGACAGTAGATGCATGGGAACATGACCACCTGCAAGTTGTCCTTCCAATCTCACACCATCCTGACTTGGAACTACATCAATGTATTGCTGGGTCAAAATCCTGGAACCCCTCCCTAACATCACATTTCTGTACCTACAACCACATATACTGCAGTGGGTGACTCACCACTACTTCCAGTGCAATAAATGTTGGTTTTGCCAGCGATGACCATGTCCCAAGAAAGAATGTAAAAAGAAACCTATTTATTTCAATATGTGCTTCTTGATTTCGCTCCTACATAGCCTAGCTAAGTATTGCCTTCATGTTCTAGATATTGTCTTTTTTCCCCTCTAAATCCAGTCATTTTTCATATCCCCTTTTCTGTATCTGATTTTGGTCCAGTTCACCCTTCTCTCATTCCTATTTCTTTCCCAATCATAAGTCTCGCAAGTAAAGGAGACTTGGTCCTGTCAGTTATCCTGTCAAATAACCCTGCTGCCCTCACTGTGCTGTTACGAGCACTCACTTCCAGCAACTTGCCAGTTCAAAATCTTTTTGTCCTGAGAGTGCAGGAAAAAGTGGTCTTAACGGTGCACACTACAAGATGCCCCTCACTAGTAAGACTTGGGGCAATGATTATTCCAATAGGACATTGAGAAGAAGGGCTGGAAAATTCCTGCTCATAGCTGGATGACCTCTACAATAAAACTTGCAGCCCATGGCACATTCCCCTTGTTCAAGGTAAAGCTCATTTTGGAATTAATACTTTTATACTTGAAACCCTAAAAGGAATTAGGGTAATTATTTCAACTAATATCTGTGGTGATAGAACTGATATACAAATGAATGTTACCTCTAATAGAGAATATGCTCACTTCAGTGAACTTCTACCACCTTTGTCCTCTCTTATGGTTAGAATTTGTTGACTAAAACCATTCCTGTATATTAAATAATCTAATGCATGTTTGTGAGCCTCTGAGGTGTATACTTTCACATTGTAGAAAAGTACTTCAGGGTCAGCATGTAGCTTGTACACTCCTAAAATAATTTTCTGCACCTTCTCTAAAGTCTTCACAGCCTTCCTAAAGTGTGGTGCCCAGAATTGGTTGCAATATTGCAGTTCAGGCCAGACTAGTTTTTAGAAAGGTTCACGATAACCTCCTTGCTTTTGTAGTCTATGCCTTTATTTATAGAACTTGGGATCCTGTTTGGCTTATTAACAAATTTCTCAACCTGCCCTGCCACCTTCAACAATTTGTGCACATAATACGTCCAGGTCCCTCTGCTCTGGTGCTCCCTTCAAATTTGTATTCTTTATTTTATATTGCCTCTTTATTCTCAAACCCCCACCCCCCAAAACAAAATCCATCACTTCACGCTTCTGCTTTAAAATTGACCTGCCACGTGTTCACACATTCCACTTCTACATCCTCTTAAGTCTGTCTTTATTGTCCTCACTGTTCACAATATTCCCAAGTTTTGTATCATCTGCAAATTTTGATTTTATGCTCTACACGTCCAAACAATGGCCCTAATGCTCATTCCTGGGGAACTCCACTGCATATCTTCCTCCAGTACGAAACATAACCATTCATCACTATCCTGTTTCCTGTCTTGTCAACCAACTTCAAATTCATGCTGCCATTGTCCCTTTTATTCCATGGGCTTCAAATTTGCAGAAAGTCTATTATATGGCACTTCATCAAATGCCTCTTGAAAGTCCATTCACACCCTCATCAACCTTCTCTTTTACCAACACAAAAATAAACTCAAGCAAGTTTGTTAAACATAACTTGGCCGTAACAAACCTGTGCTGGCTTTCTTCAATTAATCCGCATTTGTCCAGGTAACTGCATATCCTGGATTATTGCTTCTAAAAGCTTTTCCCATCACCCGGGTTAAACTGACTGACCTATAGTTTCTAGGCTTATCCTTAACCCATTTTTGAACAAAAATGGTTCTATTTGCAATTCTCCAGTGCTCTGACACCACTCCTGTATCTAAGGAAGATTAGGGCCAGTGCCTCTGCAGTTTTCATTTCTGTTTCCCATGGTATCTTCAAATGTATTTGATAGAAATTTGCAAGCTATTATGGGGAACTGATGGAGTAGATAGAGAACAACTATTTTTGTTGTGAGGAGTTTTGAACTTGGGGATATCGTCTTTTGATTCGAGTCAGGGTTTGAAGTGTGCAGTTGGGAACTGAGCAAAGTTTGCAACTTGTCTGCAAATGGCATTAGTAGCTGGGTCGATTTTAATTATAAATCTGAGATTGAAAGATTTTTTTTAATCAGGGCTGCTTAGGGAGGGAATGGGGCAAAGGTTGTATCTGGAGTTTACTCAGATCAGCCACCATCTCATTGAATGGCAAAATAGGCTCAAGGGGCTAAGAGGCCTACTCTTGTTTCTAAGTATTCACCTTTATGGTTAAAAGTCCATTGTAACATACCTTAAAATTAATTGTCAATTTTTTAAGGTTTCCCATTTAAATTAAAGCCAATATGCTCAGTGAGACTCCAGATAATTAATGGTGAGCTTTTTGTCTTCATTGGTCACTTACATGTGCGCTGTGAACGTTATTAAGTCAAATGTAGAGTCTAAATGAACTTTATGGTTACTTTGTAAGGATTTCAAGTTATGAATACTAACCAATAGATGTTGGTGTTTTGATTTAGACTTCATCCACCAATGAGGCCGGAGGTCCAAGAAAAGCCCAATCTAAACCTTCAGACCCACATAATTCAAACAGGACAAACCAACAAGTGCAAATAGGGCTGGTTGTCTTTGACTTTGTGGAAAAAAATGGTCAGCAGGGCTGTTGGTCTCTTGAATGTAGTTTAGACTTCCCCATCTGACATGCAGTATTTACTCATTATCCTGGTGGAAAAGACATTTAGAAAATGTTTACATCTGTAAACGTGCAGTCCTTGCCACCTAATTATTTTTTCAAATTAAAATATTTGCGTAATCCAAGAATAAATATTTTTTCTAGATTATTGGTTCAATTACTGTAATCGCTAGAGAAATACCACTCCCCCTTCACAACCCCTCCACCTAACCCCTTTTGCTTTTGTCCTGTTAGTCTTGTGCTTTTATTCAGTATTTAGTTAAAGTGATATCAGACCTGGTTTGTCTTGGCCAGAAATGTAACAATCTGCTGTGCCCTCCCTTCCAATTAACTTATTTCTATTTCCATTCACTGCCTCTATTTCTGTGTATCCATCAAAATTCTGCAGTATATTTTCTGCTATCCCAGTGTGCCACACATTTACTTTGTCACTTTCCATGCAAATGACATGGTATTCACTTTAAATTTGTTTTTCACTGTCACATTCTTGGGAATTATGGTTTTTTTTTAAAAAAAATTGAACACCTTGGATTCTTGGAATGTTTTTTAGAATGTACAAGCTGCAAAATATTGTTTCATATGGGGAAAAAGTACATGTTCTGGTGTTTCACAATTTTGTGACAATCAGAAACATTAGTATTCTTTTCCCTGACAGCTTGGCTCAATAGAGCCAATGTTCATCATTCACAAACAAAAATTTCACTTATCCAGGCTGGGTGGATATGATTGCATTGCGAGTCCAATCAATAAGTTAGTTTTCAAATCAAGTTACTGCTTAAACTTTAACCTTTGAGATAATACTGCATACAAGTAATTCTTACTAGGATAGAAATAACCTAACGTTCTTTCTTTTTAATACAGCTGATACTTGAGACATGAATGTTGGAAATAATGAAGCTATAGGTATGAGCTCAGCACCAGAAGACCAGTACATTGAACAACAAAAATACTTTGGAATTGGAGAAGTACAGGGTGATCTCAATATGTCAGCTGCAATCTCAAATGCAGCTACGGCCTTTGACTCTCAAAATTTGAGCAATCATGTCGAAACCAACTCTGATAACTCCTGTTGGAAGCCTATAGAAGGCAGTATCACGTGTTCCCAGAATGAGGAGGAGGATGATGATGTTGTTTTTGTTGAACCTTCCTTTTCTGCAAATTGTCCTGCAACCACACGAGTAGATAGAACCAGTGCCTCACTTGCAGTGCTTCAAAATCCAGAATCCATAGGAAATGAAATGAATATATCGTTGCCACCATTAGGAAAAGATTTTATGTCCCCAGTGGAGCCCATCATAATTGATGATGAGGAAGAAGGAAACCCTGAACCAGGAAAAGTTGCCAACGTTGCCACATCTGGAAGATGTGCTGAAAGAAATGGATTCAGTGAACCAACCATGGATTTTTCATCACCTGACTTGGGTGGCCAAAAAGTTGGTTTCCATAATATTGCAGTGCAGTATGTAGATAATCAGGGTTTATTTTGTCCTCCAAATTTGGAGAATAACAATTTAAATTGGGAAAGCAGAACAGGCATAAAGGAAGTTGACTTGAATGAATGCCACCCTTTACAACCAACAATGCTTTCAGACCCCAGGAGAGGTAATATTTTGCGAGCAAATGGAGAAGCGTTAAATCAGGGTATAAGCACTGAACCAGACTCTGAGATACAAATAACTTGTGTCACCACATTAGATGCCGGTTCAAAACCAGTCATAAATGAAGCACCAGCCCAACGTTCTGGGGGAACGGATTTAGATTTAATGATTTGCAATGTAACCTCTCTTCAAGACCAGAAATTTGAAGGTGCAGATGAGGGAGTACAGAAACAAGCTTTTCCATATGGCATGGGAGCTTCTAACTCGGACAACATGGATGGCGCTGGGGGTGGATTTATAAATGGCGAATCTGCGCTTTTGACATCACAGCACAAACTTGGTGAGTAATTTTTAACATAAATGTGTCTGCAAGTGAGTAAATCACTATTACATGAATCTGTATCCACCATTTTGATGACTCAAAATACTCAGATCATTTTAAAAATAAATCTAGAACTAGTGGTTGATTTTCCTGTGCTAATGCACGTAGGAAGTCGAAATCAAAAGGAATATTCAGGACGGGAAAGTGTTGCTTAATTCCACCTGCATAAGAATGAGTGGATGGCAATGGGAGATGAGGGTGCAGGAGCGAGGCTATGAGGTCAGCGGATGGGAATGAGGAGGATATGATTGAGGAAGGGCAGGCATTCAGTAACCAGAGCAGTGGAAGTGGAATGGCTTTTTCGCGTTAGAAGAGGTTGCTAAAGTATTACTTGGGGATTGTACCCCAGAATGTTGATCTTTGGGAGTTGGGGAAATGCCTGGAATGTTAATTGTTCATAGCTGCATGAAGTGGGGGAACCACTTGAGATGTTCATTGGGTGCAAGGGAGGCCAGAATGTCGTCATGCTGGTGCAGGCTTAAGGCCAAGCTGTTAAGAGGGTGTAACTCTTTCGAGTACAAACCCATTTCCATCTATTTCAGATGAAGTTACATTGTTTCATAGTTTGCCATTCTGAGATTTGAACTCTTGATACTCTTTTGAGTAAACCTGTTTCCATCTGTTTCAGATGAAGTTACATTGTTTCATAGTTTGCCATCATGAGATTTGAACTCTTGATCTGGGGGTTACAAACCCAGTACCATAACCACTTGGCTATTTAGGCCAAGCTAAAAAATTGTTTTTTTTTTTATAGTTTGCCATTGTGAGATTTGAACTCTTGATCTTGGGTTTACAAACCCAGTACCATAACCACTTGGCTATTTAGGCCAAGCTCAAACTCTTTCGAGTACAAACCCGTTTCCATCTGTTTCAGATGAAGTTACATTGTTTCATAGTTTGCCATTGTGAGATTTGAACTCTTGATCTTGGGGTTACAAACCCAGTACCATAACCACTTGGCTATTTAGGCCAAGCTCAAATTCAAACACCTTGTAACTCTTTCGAGTACAAACCCGTTTCCATCTGTTTTTCAGATGAAGTTACATTGTTTCATGGTTTGCCAGTGTGAGATTTGAACTCTTGATCTTGGGGTTACAAACCCAGTACCATAACCACTTGGCTATTTAGGCCGAGCCCAAATCTTAACTCCTTGAACTCGGGTTACAAGCCCAGTACCATAACCACTTGGCTATTTAGGCCAAGCCCTGAGCCTATGTAACTCTTTCGAGTACAAACACGTTTCCATCTGTTTATTCAGATGAAGTTACATTGTTTCATAGTTTGCCATTGTGAGATTTGAACTCTTGATCTTGGGGTTACAAACCTAGTACCATAACCACTTGGCTATTTAGGCCAAGCTCTGGTGCAGGCTTAAGAGGGTGTTCTGGACTCTGGAGAATAACAAGTTACACAGGTTTCATATGGCTATTAGTGGTTGAGTGGTGGAGCATGACATTCTAATTTGGTGTGAATTCACTGATAAAGTGGCAAGCATGGAGAAGTTATGTAGCATTGCAAGGAAGTGGATGGGGGAAAAGATGGCTTATACAGGGCCTGGGAGCAAGCGGAAGCAGTTAACTATATGTGGATTCATGATTTTACTGTAGCCCTGCTAAGAAAGTTGGGCAGGTTGGGTGAGATTCCAGTCCACGCAGAGTTCATGAACTGGCCATTGGAGGGGCTACTTAATGATGAGGTGCTGAGCACTTTGTGTGGAGGGGAAGTTAGACTGCTGATGGGTCTGAGAAGGAGTGTTTTGTCTAGGGTATTTGTGTAGGGTCTACTTGTTTGGTTTACTTTCCTATACCATGACTACTGGCTAAGGCAATCTGAGCTGCCCCCCTCTGATGCCAGGTGGTCAGAGCCAGAAAGTGCATGGAGACTAAAATGTTTTTTCATTGTTAATTGCCCCCTTTGGTCGAGGGCCTTTTGACACCACTGTGCCAGCCAATGAATTGGAGGTGGGGTGGAACTTATAACAAACCATGCATTTCGGTGCAAACAGCAAAGCTAACTCTATATTTAGCGTCTGCAATAAACTGAACCCATTAAAAATGCTTTTTTTTCTAGCTCATATTTGTAGTTGGTATTTAGAGATTATTGACTTCAAAATCCTACCTGTTTTGAAAAGTGAATTCGGACATAGAACTAGCAACTTTTCAAGTAAGTTAGACGAGCTTGTTAAACAGGGAACTGCCTGGTAGTGGCAATTAACTGTCAATCAGCTGAAAGCAGTTGGTTCAATAGGTGTTAATTACTGTAGCAGGAAGCTGGACTAGCTGATGATTTATTAGAGGGTCTATATAAGAGATAGGCTTTTCAAACTGCACGAGGAGACGGGTGGATTCGCCTGAGTAAGACGGAGGCCAAGTGAGTAGCAAATTAGCTGCATGGGGGAAAGTGGTGTGGCATACATAGGAATTATTCTAAGTTAATTAAGAAAGTAATTGAATGAAGCCAACTAAACAACATTACAGTGCTAATACCAATTATTGTATATTATGGTATAATGAGTCCAAAACAAGTCATTAGCTCAAGCAGGTTTATTTTCAAGACAGCTCAGCAGGGTGACTGACTCCCAGTTCCTTCCACCTCAGTGTCACAGCTGCCCCCCTTTATAGATGAGCCAATGCCCATCACCTGTTTTATTAATGCAATTGCCAAGATAGTTGTTATTGGAACTTGACAATGTAATTACTGATACATTGACATAGCCCATAAAGGAGCGGGGCTTTGGAGAGAGAGCGTCGGGAATTTGCAGATAAAATCTAAAAGTGATGTCACAGGAGTCCCATAAGTTGAGTGGCTGGTAAGTATCGACCTTTCCAGACTCAGCACAGAGACGACAATTGATGAGTGACATGTGAGTTATTATATTATACCTTATTTTATTAAACAGTTTCTATAAAGTTTAAGGTTTGTCAGTACAGCTTGGCCATGTGGAATGTGCATCCTGCAGGATGTGGGAAGTCATGCAGGCACAAAGTGCCCTTGATCACTACATCTGCAGGAAGTGTCATTAGCTGCAGAATCTTGAGCCCTGGGTTGAGGAGCTCAAGCGGCAGCTAAAGTCATTGGTGTGGTTTGCGTGGATAGCACGTTGAGAGGTGGTCACACTGCAGCTAAGACGTCCACAGGCAGAGAAGGAATAAGTAACCGGCAGAACATCTAATAGAAACAGGCAGGTAATGCAGGAATCACCTGGGGCTATCTCTGTCTCTAACTACTTTTCCATTTTGGATACTGATGAGCGAGATGGTTCCTCAGAGGATTGTAGCAAGAGCTAAGCTTGTACCATGGGTGACTCAGATGCACAGGAAGGGCGGAAGACGAGTGAAAGTCTATAGTGGTAGGGAATTCCATAGTTAGAGCAGTCAGGTGTTTCTGCTGCAGTAGACATCACTGCAGGGTGGTATGTTGCATCCCTGGTGCCAGGGCCAAGGATGTCACAGAGTGGCTGTATGGCATTATTTTGGGGGAGAGTGAACTGCCTGCGGTCTTGGTCCACATTGGGACCAATGACGAAGGAGGTCCTGAAAGCAGATTTAAGGGAGTTGGGAAGGGAATTAAAGAAGCAAGACTTCAGGAGCAGTAATCTCAGGATTACTCCTGGTGCCATGTGCCAGTGTGCATAAGAATAGGAAGATTAATCAGTTGAACACTTGGCTAGAGAAAAGAAGTAAGAGGGAGGGCTTTCGATTTTTGAGGCCTTGGGATCAGTTCTGGAGCAGGTGGGACCTGCACAAGAAGGACGAGTTGCACCTCAACAGGACTGGAACTGATTTCTTAGGGAGTTTTGCTAGTGCTGTTGGAGAAGGTTTAAACTATATTGACAGTGGGATGGGAACCTGGGGGGGAAATTCAGAGTGGAGAGTAGAGAAACTGGCAGTAGAGGAGTATTAACTGATAAGGAGGATATAGCAGAGTAGTATCAAGGTAGGTCGAATACTTGGAGAGTTTGATAGAATTAGAGTAAGCAATAGTAAGTCATTAGATGGGGTCAGAGTAAGGGAGGAAAGTAAAAAAAAAAGTCTAAATCACGGCTAATGTAAATTAACAGTGTGGTTAATAAGATTGGTGAACTACAGGCACAGGCTGACAAATGGAATTATGATATTGCTGGAATAGAAACCTGGCTCAAAGAAGGACAGGACTGGGCATTAAGTATTCTTGGGTATAAGGTGTTTAGGAGAGATAGGAAAAGAAGAAAAGGCGGGGAGTGACAGTATTGATTAAATATGGCATTACAGTACTGGAGAGAGAGGATGTTCCAGAGGGGTGAAGCCAG
This sequence comes from Carcharodon carcharias, assembly GCF_017639515.1. NCBI lineage: Eukaryota > Metazoa > Chordata > Chondrichthyes > Lamniformes > Lamnidae > Carcharodon > Carcharodon carcharias. The sequence goes on along the minus strand of NC_054477.1, from coordinate 58,989,410 downwards.
AATCTCTTTGGCAAGAGGTAAGGAATGAAAAAGGTACAATAACATTGATCGGTGTAGTATATAGACCACCAACTAGTGGAAGCGATGTCAAGAAACAAATTTGCAAAGAAATTACAGGGAGGTGCAAGAATTATGGAGTAATTATAATGGGGACTTCAATTATCCAAATATAGACTTGGATAGGAGTAGTGCAAAGGGACAAGAGGGGTGACAGTTCATAGAAAATTGAATATTCTAGAATATAGAATATTCATTCAAGATAATTTCCTGCAACAATATGTTTCCGGTCCAGTGAGAGGAAAGGCACTGCTGGACCTGGTTCTGGGGAGTGAGTTGGCCCAAGTGGATCAAATATCAGTGGGAGAGTATTTAGGGGACAGTGACCATTGTATCATTTAGATTGGCCATGGAAGAGGACAAGGAACAATGGAGAACAGGGATAATTAATTGGGGGAAAGCCAACTTTGGTGGGGTGAGAATGCATCTGGGTCATGAGTAGGAATCAAATGTTAGCAGAAAAGATGGTGGTGGAAGAATAGGCTGCCATCAAAGAAAATGTATTGCAGGCAATGTTGAGATATATTCCCTGATGGGGAAAGGCAGGACAAATAAATCTAGAGCGCCCTGGATGATGAGAGAGATAGAGGTGAAGTTGAAAAGGAAGAAGTGCATGTATGAAAGCTGTCAGGTAGAAAATACAATGGAGAACCGGGCTGAGTATAAAAGGATCAGAGAGAGGTAAAAACTTAATAAGAAAAGCAAGGTGAGAGCATGAAAAGAGACTGGCAGCAAACATAAAAGAGAATCCTAAGGTCTAATATAAGCATATAAATAATAAAAGGGTGATAAAAAGAGTAGGGCTGATTAGGGATCAAAAAGGGGACTTGTACATGGAGGCAGGAGAAGTAACAGAGGCATCAAACAAGTACTTTGCAACTGTCTTTACAAAGGAAGAAGATGCTATTCAGGATGAGGTGAGTGTGGCAATAACTGCTACACGAGAAGAATTTACAATTGAGAAGGAGGAGGTTTAAGAAAGGCTTTGTTCACTTAAAATTGATAATGTACCAGGACCAGATGAGATGCCTCCAAGGGTACTAAGGGAAATGAGAGTAGAAACTGCAGAGGCACTAGTGATAATCTTCTAGTGTTCCTTAGACACAAGGATGGTGTCAGAGGACAGGGGAATTGTGAATGTTACACCCTTGTTCAAAAAAGGGTGCAAGGATAAAGCTGGCAACTACAGACTAGTCAGTTTGACTTCAGTGATAGGGAAACTTCTGGAAACCATAGTTCGGGACAAAATCAGCAATCAGCAGGATAATTAAGGAAAGCCAGCATGGATTCATTAAGGGAAAATCATGTTTAATTAACTTGCTGGAGTTTTTTGAGAAGATAACAGAGAAGGTTGATAAGGGCAACACTGTCGATGTGGTGTATATGGATTTTCAGAAGGAGTTCGATACAGTGCTGCACAACAGATTAATGAGCAAAATTCTAGCTCATGGAATAGAAGGGAGAGTAGGCACATGGATAAGGAATTGTCTGAGTGACAGGAAACAAAAAGTAGTGGTTAATGGATGTTTTCAGATTGGAGGAAGGTTTGTAGTTCCCCAGGGGTCACTGTTGGGACCATTGCTCCTCCTGATAGATATTATTGACCTAGACCACGGGATTCAGGGCATGATTTCAAAATTTGCAGCTGGATATGAAGATTGAAAACATTTTCAACTGTGATGAGGATAGTCTTGAACTTCAAAAGGACATAAGTATATTTGTAGTTTGGGCAGACAAGTGGCACATGACGTTCAATGCAGAAAAGTGTGAGATGATTCATTTTGGCAGGAAGGATATGGAGAGACAGTATAAAATAAAGGGTGAAATTTTAAAGGAGGTGCAGGAACAGAGGGTTCTCAGTGTATATGTACATGGGTCTTTGAGGATGGCAGGGCATGTTGAGAACAGTTAGTAAAGCATATAGTTTCTTAGGCTTTAATTAAAAGGGGCATAGAATACAAGAGTAAGGAGGCCATGTTGAACTTGTATAAGGCAGTAGTTAGGCCTCAGCTGGAGTTCTGGGTGCCACACTTGAGGATGGATGTGAAGGCACTGGAGAGAGTACAGAGGAGATTCATAAGACTGATTCCAGGGGTGAAGAACTGCAGCTATGAGGATAGATTGGAGAGGTTGGGACTATTTTCCTTGGAGAAAAGAAGGCTGAGAGGAGGGTTGATTGAGGTATTCAAGATCTTGAGAGGTATGGGCAAGTTAAGTAATGAGAAACTGTACTCACTCAAGGGAGCGTCAAGAACTAGAGGGCACAGATTCAGAATAATTGACAGAAGGACAAAAAGTGATGAGGAAAATTTTTTCACCGAGAGGATGGTTGGAATCTGGAATGAACTTCATGAGAGGCTGGTGGAGGCAGGTTCGACTGAGATATTCAAAAGGCAGTTGGATTGCTATCTAAAAAGGGAGAATGTGCAAGGTTACAGGGATAAGGCAGGGGTATTGGCCTAGGTTGAATGCTATTTCAGAGAGCCATTGCGGTCTTGATGTGCCAAATGGCCGCCACCTGCACTATAATTCTGTGAAAAGCTACAACGGGTTGTCAGTTGACGCTTTTGTTTTGCTTCCAAGTAATCTTTTATTTTTAACATAAAGATATTCTGTTACTAAAAAAGTTTTTTTTTGGAAAACAAAGGTTAAGAAAACTTACAGAAACCATTTTAATTAATTTCTGTGGAAAAGAAAGTGGAACACCACTGTGATCAGATTTTGCAGACAGTGGAATGTTTGCATAATTGGTTAGCATTATAAGTACAAACGTGACAAAAACCATGATGACAGTAAGTAAACTCTACACAGTCAGACATTGCACATGACATTGCACATGAGTAGGGAGCAAGACTTAAAGTAAGATTAAATGACGATGAATAATTGGAGCATAGCACAGATATAAAGTGATTTTCAAGTTATGCACTCTGTCCTTAATTTTGTTATTTAGCAATACAAATAAAAATTTCAGGTAGTTTGGGAAGCAAAATAGGGGTATAGATTTTCTGCACTGCACACTGGAGGGCAAGCAAACACAAAACTGAAGAGCAATAACTGGCAGATAGGTGTAATTTCAACAGGATAAATTGCAGGTGCCTTTTTTTTCTTCCCCACCCCATTTCACCCGTGCATACCTGCACATTGTCTCCTTGATTTTAGAAGAACAGTATAACTCTAACTCAAACTAAGCTTTTAAAATATGTCCTCTAACTTCGCTACAAACAATATTTTTTATTATTCCTTCAAGGGATGTGAGCATTGTTTGCAAGGCCAGTATTTGATGCTCATCCCTAATTTCCCTTGAGCGTTAACCATGCTTCTGTGGATCTGGAGTCTATTGTAGGCCAGGTCAGATAAGGACGGCAGATTTCCTTTCCTTAAAAATATTAATGAATCTGATGTGTTTTTGCGACGATTGATGATGGTTGTCATTACCATCATCACTGAGACTAGCTTCCAATTCCAGATTTATTAATTGAATTTAAATTCCACTAGCTGCCGTGATTGGATTTGAGTCCATGTCCCCAGAGCATTGGCTTTAGCCCCTGGAGTACCAGCCCAGTGACATTACCACCATGCACCATCTCCCAATTTTGAAAGACGATTGAGTAGAAACTGCCAATACTGATGCCTCCTAGGAAATTAGGTACACGTTATATACCCAGACAACAATTTGGTCCAAATTCAGCTCAAGAATAACAGCATTGGGCAAAATTATCCAGTCCAAAGCTGGGCTGTTATGAGTGGCTAAGAAAATATGAAAATGATGGGCAGAGAGCAATCACGTAACTCTTTCGAGTACAAACACGTTTTCCATCTGTTCCTATTCAGATGAAGTTACATTGTTTCATAGTTTGCCATTGTGAGATTTGAACTCTTGATCTTGGGGTTACAAGCCCAGTACCATAACCACTTAGCTATTTAGGCCAAGCTCAGTACTGCTAATTCACTTACTTTCTGCCTCAGTCTTGAATTGGTCCAGCCTCCTCTTGGTGTGCAAAATGTCAGCACATGTTGCACAAACTGGCAATGCATTCGAAGGTTTACTGCTTTTTCAGAAAGTTTTTCAAACTTCCTAACATCTAAGATAGTCTACTTCTGTGTAGTTCAGACGCATGTCCTATTTTTCTCCCTGAACTGTCAAACTGGAATCATTTATCTATGGGAATGCAGTTCAGCCCTTACGTGACTTTGTGTACCTTTATCAGATTGCCTCTATGTCTTTGCTGCTCTAAAGTAAATAGACCCAGTTTCTTAAGTCCATCTGTGTAACCATGATTCTTTAAGCAACGAACCCTTCTCGTGGCTCCCCTCTGAACATTTTCCAAGGTCAAATATTAGCTTGCTTCTAATTGATCGTTCCCTTATTTCTAGATTCCCCAGTCAGGGGGAACTGCCTCTGTGTCTTCTAAAACTGGAGGAACAGCACCTCATCTTCCGACTAGGCACTTTACAGCCTTCTGGACTGAATATTGAATTCAACAACTTTAGATCTTGAACTCCCTCCTCCATCCCCAACCCCTTTCCGTTTCTTCCCCCTTCCTTTTGTTTTTTCCAATAATTTATATCGATTTTTCTTTTCCCACCTATTTCCATTATTTTTAAATCTTGTATGCCCTGCTAGTCTTTCCACCCCACCCCCACTAGAGCTGTACCTTGAGTGCCCTGCCATCCATTCTTAATTAGCACATTTGTTCAGATAATATCACCACCTTCAACACTTCTTTGTTCTTTTGTCTGTGATATCTTTTGATTATCTGCTCCTATCACTGCTTGCTTGTCCCTATAACCATACCACACCACCACCCCCCCCCCCCAAAACCAGCTTATATTTCACCCCTCTTCCAACATTCAATCAGTTCTTTTAAAGGGTCATGAGGACTCGAAACGTCAACTCTTTTCTTCTCCGCCGATGCTGCCAAACCTGCTGAGTTTTTCCAGGTAATTCTGTTTTTGTTTTGGATTTCCAGCATCCGCAGTTTTTTGTTTTTATCTCTGTTTCTTCTACCCTGTCGAGCTCCATCAGTGTCTTGTTAGTTTCAATAAGATCACCTCATTCCTCTAAACTCCAGAATATACCCAGTGGGAGCACTGCCACCCGCAAGTTCCCCTTTAAGTCATACACCCATCCTGACTTGGAACTATATCACTGTTGCTGGTCAAAACCCTGGAACTCCCAAATGCTCATAAATACAGAAGTACTGTGTTACAAGATGGTCTACGTATGTTCCTAGCAATTTTATTCTGAAGTGCTACTTTGGTCATTTAGATGACTTGTTAGTCTATAATGACTGAACTGTCATTCCCAGAGCCCTTGGGCTAGACCTTCTCCAACAGTTACATCTGGGTATTACTAATGCAGGACTAGGGCTGGCAATTCCATCTGGTGGCCAGGTATCTCCAGAGCTATTGAAGACACAATTTCCATTGGACTACTTGTGTCATCCATAGACAAGACCAAAATGAATCACCAATGGCGTCCTCCTTCCCATCCAAATCATGGGAGCGTCTTGGAATGGATCTTTTTGTCTTCAAGGATAAAACCTTTCTTATCCTCGTGGATTATTATTCTCGTTGGATCAAAGTCAAATGGTCACATGGGCCCATCTTGAATGATGGTCATTGCTGTGCTCAAGGAAATTTTTGTCATGCATGGCATCCCTGATTTAGTTGTCTCTGACAACGGTCCGTAATTTGCCAATAACTACTTTAAATGCTTCACTGAGGCTACGGCTTTGTCCACATCAGCTTGCCCGGATACCAACGAGCCAATGGGGAGGTCAAAAGAATGGTCCTTACTGTCAAATCTAGTTGAAAAATGATGACCTTGACCTAGCCTGGCTGAGTTACTGGTCTACACCATTACAGACGGCCTGGCTCTTCAGAACCCTTGATAGGTAGAAGGTCCAGAATCTCCCACATATCCTTCCATGTCTCAAGGTGACAGAGATAGAAAAGGTTTTGGGAAAAAGAGGACCACTACCATGTGCACCAGACCCTGACGTACAACCACCAAGCACAGTATTTACCAGCACTGTCACCAGGGAAGCCTGTCTGAGACCAGAACCAGTCCAGCTAGGTTTTGAGTCAGTCTGTTCATCCAAGCTCCTGTTTTGTGTGCACTGATCATGCCGTCCTCAGGCGGTATAGATCTGCATTGGTATCCACCAGCAGACAACCTTTACAGGACTGGATTGACTACCTGCAAGACTGAGAAGACAACACAACCGACTCACTAGATGCTTCACAGGCCCCTCCGCAAGAAGACTGTGGACCCTAGCCCTCTTCAAAAGGAAACGAGTATATAATCAGACTGTCTGGTCAAACTACTGACACCTTTCCCAATGACATGAGGGGGATGTGGGATGTGTAAATATTTAATAAGTAGAATGAAAGACTTGGGGGAGATGTGGTATAAAGAGTTAACAGCTATTATGCTAACGTTAATATACATCATGAGTTATATCAGATCACCTGTTACTGGAACCCAGAGAGAAATGATTCTGGCAGAAACCATGTGCTTATCTATTCCTGTACATTGTTGTGTATAGTTAAGTGCTTGGAAGCTCCTGGATGTGTTGTTTGCAGTGGCCTTTGTTAAATGCACCCTGGGACTGTTTATGATACTTTATTATTATGTCATTGTGAATGCTCGACTGAGTCCCAAGAGCTACAGTGACCTCATGGTTGGGGGCAGGGGTGGTGGATGGGGTCTCAGTTCACAGTATGATTGACAGTTTGATTAATCTCTTAAAGGATTAGCTATCTCTGTGGGGTCTGAATAGAAGTTTGTTTTTATAAGAGATTAACCACTTGAGATTTCAAAGCTTTGAATGAGTTTCGTGAATGGGAGTTTTTTTTTCATTTGAGTTTATATGAGTGTGAGCTGTATTAGATTGTTAGTATTATTTTCATCTCCACATGGCTCTTGAGGTCTGCCCGTACTGGATGCTGGGTGAGTGGCTATGGAGTTGGCATGGGGCAGGTATGAGGGGGAATGGGGTTTGGGCAGGGGCATGAGTTGGCATGGGGAGCTATACATGTGTAAGGGAGATGGGTAAGGGACATGTTGGCATAGAGGGGCCACTGGTAGTATGAAGGGGCATATTGTGAGGATGGGGGCATGAGTAGGCATGAAGTGGCAATGGTGTGTGGATGAGCTTTTGAGAGATAGAGAGCCTAATAGCTTCTAAAGCAACTGGAACAATGTCCCAAAGAACTAAGATGGGTCTTTTAACCAACATGCTTTGGTGCTTGGCCACTCCATGGCCTGCTAGGATCTGCTTCCGGTTCAGCCAGTTCTTTTCTGCCCCCACGTCCCTGTATTAAAAATTGGGATCCAACAGTGCCTTTTAATCTGAGGCAGGGCTGATCCCAGTAACCCTTTTAGGATTAAAAAAAAACTTAGGCACAAAAGATTATACAAGTTACACAGTCTTGGGAAACACCCATTCCTCTTGGTCAGAACACTCGTTCAAACTACTTGGCGACAGGTCCTTTATAGATTTTTAATCCATAAAAATCCAGTAATATTACCCAAAACAAAACCTGCTGTCATTTTAATAAAGCTATATCACACGACTTCTTACTCTCTTGCATTCTGCTGTAGAAATCCAATCAAGAATGTTCTGAAGCAACCTGCTTTCTGAACAAAAAATCTCACTGGATGGCAGTTTCAGATTTCACACCTTTTCTCAGCATAGAGCTGGTTTCAGGATACTTCGCCCACACAGCCACCACAATTCAACTCAACATCTTCCTTTAAGTATCTTATTCCCTTTCATCCTAGATTCCATTGTTCTCAAACACCCCATTTGAACTCAGCTTTTCCAAATTGTAATCTTTCGCGTTTTCCTATTGCCTCCCCTGTTTACTTATGGAACCTTTTAAGTGTAAAAGCCTCTTAAACTTGCCATTTGAAATTCAACAGCTTATAGTGCAAATTTCAAACCCAGCCTAGTTACTTGTAAATCCAACTTCACCAAAGCCTCTCATTACAAATGCATGCATCTAGCATCTTTATCCTTTCATCTCTCAACTCTCACAGCCAAGTTGTCTCTATGAATGCGCATGTGTACATGATACACACATTCTTCACAAAAATCACTGTATTCCCAAAATACTTTTTAAAAACATCCAACTTCACAAAAATGTAAGTTGCTGCAGTATGATTGCCTTCCTGTGCTCCAAGAGTCTGAGCCACATGACCTGTGAAAGAAAGAAATGAATACGGGGTACGTCGCTACCCAAGAAACCAGGTATGGCCTTGGCGTTGCCACTTCCTACTGGAAGTAAAATCAGAAATGATGTTTTCTGAGCTAGATAGGCCCAAGTTGGACAGTGTTAAAGATTTGGTCCTTCTGTTAGAGTCCTTGGATGATATTTGCAAGAAAGCTGATTTATTTCGTGCTCATGAGGCATGGTCAATTTTTGATAGATTTCGGTACACATGGTGATTCCATGGAGGAATATGTCATGGATTTCTTACAGATTTGAATTTCATCAACCTTGGGTAATTTGGGGATCGAACCATCAGGATTTTTATTTAAATTGCTGGATTGTGCCAAGTTGTATTATGGATAGCACGGTTCAAAATACATGGGGACAGCAGGTGAATTTGTCCAAAAGGTCTGCGAAAAATCCATGACTAGGTGACATAAGAGCAAAGTCATCCCTGTATGTGGAAGTGACAGAATCTCTGAGGATCTGTGGGAAAGTGAACGGCCGTGCATGGCCCTGAGCACTGGAGCAGCAGTGGTGAGAGAGACTGCGGGATGAGTGGTGGTAAGAGAAACAGCGGAGGTCAGGTTCTTTTAAAGGTGATGTTATGTTATATTGTCTCACTGAATTGACATCCCCTTAGCTTTTCAAAATAACTGCACTATGTTGTAATTAATGGTGGTCTTGGTGTTAACCTATTTTGTAATGGTGGATTGACTAACTCTCTTTTAAAAAAAATTAAACTTCATATGTCTGAGGAATCTTCTTGTGTATCCTCTCCATCTTAATGCAGTAGAAAGGATAGTCGCTGCCTGGTCGAAATCTTTTAGCTTTGTGAATTTGCAATGAAGACACATTATCTGTGACTTTACCAGTGCACAGAATGTTTGTTTAGGGTGATGGATTTTTGTCTGTACAAGTATGTGTCAGTTATTTTAGGGGAAAGAACCTTTTGTCAGCTTATGTGGGGTCTAAGAAATTAACGCTTTCATTGCATGTTGCTGTCTTAAGTTTAATAGGATGATGATCATTGAGGAAATTGATTAATTCTTCTAATTCTGCTTCTGTGCAATTCCAAATACCCCACATCATCCAGATATCTGTAGTAACACACCAGAAGTTTGAGACAGTCTTTAAGTACTCTCTCTTCCCAGTCTGCCAGGTAATTGCATAGGCTGGGGCAAGTTTCTTATCCATAGCTAATGCCTTTGATTTGAAGATAAAATTTATTATTGAATTCAAAGTTGTTTTTTGTTAAACCCAAGTGTACTAACCAAATTATAGCTTCACCTGGTCTGTCAGGCTAGGGAAATTTATTAAGGACAGCCAGCATACCCCTGTCTGTTTCTATATTTGTGAACAGACTTTCAATGTCCATTATAAAAAGTATGGCGTCGGGGTGGGTATGGTTAGAAGGTTTGACCACTGCTATAAAATGGTATGTGTCTTTTAACGTAACAAAAATGCTTCTGTGCTAAGGGGTTCCAACATATGTCTTAAGGCACGTTTGATCAAACAAGGAAGTGCATTAGCTTGGGGGAAAAGAAAACACAGAACTGTGAATGAAACCATTTGTTATCTGATGTTTAGCTTAGTGCTGCAGAATTAATTGTTTATTCCCCTTTTTGTATAGTTGGACCTTGGAAGTCAATATCCTGATGTGTTTGTCAGCATTAACTTTGAACAGAAGTGTTGAGGGGAAAGAAACTTCAAATTAGCAGAACAAAACTGAAGAATGCTGAAGAGTGTTAATTGCTTGCAATTAATTTTTAATTGTGAGACTCATTACCAATTAGTTACCTTGTGCCTTGTAGTTAGAATTTTCATTTTGGAAACAGTTTGAGAGATTTATTTATAATTAATTGACAAAAAACTCCTTATTAGTTAAAAGATGTAGTCTTTGCTCTTTGTGCTATCTAATGATCTAAAGAAGGAAACCGTCAAAAACACAAATACGGAAGGTAATGTTACTACTTGACTGCATCGCCTAATAAAGGACTTGGTGAGAATGGAAAAGAAGTTCTTAAACCAAAAATTAGCTTCCATGTATCAAAAGGTAGTGGTATAGAGAGAATATTTTGACCCCTGATGGATCAGTGCCTGGTTCCAACTAATGTTCAGCTTTAGGAGAGGGAGACGCAGTTGGATCAAATCCTTGTTGCCATGAAAAATTTTCCTGCAGAACCAGCCATTTCCTTCAGCCTTTGTGGAAGATGTGGGACATTCCAAAATTACACAAAAGAACTTGATGATTACCAGATTTTGAAATAGTCCCGATATTAGACACAGGCATCAATATAATGGAATGGGTAAAAAAAGGAGTAGAATGAGGATGAAATCACCTTTAGCAGATCAGGCTGTTAAAATAGAAGACCAAATTGGAACAGCAATATAGGCAAATGAATCCCAGGGTTACCAGGTGCTTCAGGTGTGACTTAGTTTATTATGTGATGAACTGCCCAAAGCAGAGAGGCATTGTCCTCAGAATGATCCATCACCTACAGAATTCTGAGAAAGAAGATGATAAATCTGAGCAAATTCTACTGGCCATGAGGAGTTTTAGCCCTGTGATGATCGTGTAAGCCACAGACTCATTTAACTGTGCAGAGCTTGATAGTGCTTACACTTGAACAGAATTTGGAATGAATTGGCTAAAATCTTTGATTCACTCAGTGGTGAGGATTGACACAAGATTAAGAAATATAAAAGTGCTACTTGATTTAGGTTTGGTGATAACACATTGAGGCCACTAAAGAGAGTTGTAATTCCATGTAAAATAGCTGGAGTAAGCCATTTTGTAAATGATGTGCCCAGAGAGATACCTATGCTGTTGAGTAAGCCTTCTATGAAAAAGGCACAAATGACACTGACATGGAGCATGAAAGGGGAAAGTCAGTGAATCTGCAGTTTAGCCAGCCAGGATATTATTGCCTCCTTTTAACAAAAATGTTGCACATTTATTAATGGCTTAAGGTGATAAAGAATCGCAGAGGAAAAAGAAGCTAATAGAAAAGATTAGCGAGAAGTGTGGAAACTGCAAAAGATATCGGAGGATGCAGCCCGTCCCATTATAAGCCTTCTGTAGGCACAGTGACTTTACCATGGACCTAGAGGCATGGGACAAAGATGGAAATATTTTCAATCTGTATTGTTTAGACCAAATTTAGTCTTTCTACAATAACTGAGTAAGACTAAAAGGGTCATTATAGACAAAATCCTGGAGAAATGGGTATGGAGTGGACTTGGGACACCAGCAAAGTTTCTGACTTATAATAGAGGGAAATTTGCCAAGAGGACTTGTGAAAGCACGAGCATCGCGGTCATGAGTACCACAGCTGAAAGTCACTTCAGCAATGGTCTATGAAAGGAATCATATGGAAAGAAATCACTCCAGGTGGTTTTGGAGGGTATAGTCCCTTTCAGTTATTCTATGGACAAAATCCCAAATTGCTTCCTGTGTTGTGCAGTAATTCTGCTCTAAAACAGCACTTTCCCAAACTATTTTCTACTATGATCCCGTTTTAACACATTTATGTGACCCCAGATGCCAAAAAAAACAAAACAGCAATAAAGCAACTCAATGAACTAACAGTAATACATGAACTTTAATAATTATGTAATATATCTCAACACATAATACATAAATATGAAAATCTGTGGTGAAAAATCTGGGCCCTTGGTGCCTGGGTTGCTGTTGGTCACTAAATCTACATTTGCTTCCATTGCCAATGCTCCAGGAAACCTCTGACATATTTACATAGACACATAGTTATGGCCCAGCACACCTGATCAGAGCCACAAAGGCAATCAAAGTGTCTAATCCTGGGAATTTGTCGTTTTGGTTATGGCAGTGGGACACTACGAGGGGGGCGGGAGATTGTGATTCTTGCAATCCCTTTTACTGTTTCTGTGACACCAATTAAGCTTGCGACACATGGTTTTGGGAACTGCTGCTCCATAAGATACTACAATTATTCCTGTTTTTTGCACATTTGAATGCTATACACAGGGAGATGGTCTGTTATCAAAGCTGGGATCTCAGGGAAAATTTAGAGAGCTCTGAGGCATCGTAGAAGACTGTCAGAGACAGAGATTAACTTGGGTGGATTTGATATTTTAATAAAGAGTCATAGGAAATGGAAAGGCCCTGGTAAGGTAATAGGCTGTGATGGTAAAACATTACTCTCAAATCTGACAATCAAGCTGTTAATGTTCATTCATCACAATTAATTGGAACTAATTTCAAAATTTCAGACTGAGCAGTTGATAGAAGTAAATGAGGCACCTTGTACCTCAAATGCTTGTGATGAAAGTCATGGAGTACAGAATACAGCAGACCAAGGGCTGGATAGTGACGGTGTCGATGATCACGACACACAGGACAGTGTTATGTCATCCAAATGCAAATCGCCCAGAATGGGTGCTCGGCAATTATATTCCAAAAGAGTCAAGTGAGTAGAGATTTGCAATAATTGTGAAGGTGCATGAAAAGCTACAGGCAGGTTTAAATATTCAGAATGATTGTCAAGAAGCAAAGTCCATGGACTGGCAAGATGGGATGAAAGAATAGAAAATAATAAAGGTCACTGCAAGTACTGATATTAGGCCTGGAAGTGAGTCTTATATCAGAAAACAATCACGTACTGGAGAAAGACCCTCTGAAAGTGTAAGAGGATGATCTTGCAGTAGAACTCCCAAAGATCATAAAAGTGAAAGTAGAGGCCATAACTTGAATAGAATAGATGATGAAATAAAGGCCACAGAATAGTCTCTTAACAGAATTGGAAGCAGATGCTTTCATTATGGTGAAGTTTTGGTGGCTACTTATAAACTTAGGATAAACTAATAAAACAGGCAAAGAAATGAATTAGATGGTTAGAGAGGATAGAGTTTATTCTGAGGTATCATATAAGCAGCAACCAGATGTCATTCAGATGGATTTGAACCAAAAAATTCCATGCAAATGGGATTTATATGACTAAAGTGAAGCTAGTTGTCAGTCTTGAAGAGCAACTGGATGTTTCAGATGTTAGAGTGGACTCGCCCATTGCTGGAACAGTAACCGTGAATGATTTACCTAAAGAAGAGGTAGAGCAATTACAAAGCTTGCTGGTCAGTTGAACTGGTTGAGTACTCTGAGGAGACCAGATGCTAAATTTGGTGTGTTTGAAGTAAGTACTACGATGAAATACCCTAAATTAGAGAATGGTTTAAGGGCAAATAAAACATTAAAAACAAGTGAAGAGGGCACTCAGTATGGCACCTACCTCCACCACACTGTTAACACTATTACAATTACACACTCTTCCTTGAGGCTTTTCTCTGTCTGGTTGATGCTCTGTAACTGCAAAGCTGAACAAAGAAATCCTTCCCTTAAGAGCTTCCATCTAAGTGAGGAGGCTTCATCCAATCCACATCCAACCTGGTCTGAAAACTCTGCTCGAATTTTTAACAACAATGGCATATTCCACCATAGCAGCTGAGACAACCCACAGCATTCTAAAATGATCAGCATTCTAAATACCCTCAACCCACAACATTCTTTTTAAAAAATTGATTCACATTATTTCCCAATGTTAATGGACATTTTAAAATGCTCCAGGATCTGATATGAATCTGCATCTGTGTACCACATTTAGTTGAAATCATCCATTTATTTTTGAGATGTATTGTTTACAGACAAATAGACTAACAGACAGGGATGAACACATTACCTTTAATGGCAGAGATAAAAATCCAGAGAAATTCATCAATAAGTTCCCATTTTCAGGTGACCTAAAGAACCTGAACCGAGTCCTTTTTAGCAATGCCTCATATGTTAACCTTCCTGATGGATATTCCAATACACTGGTTGCATAGGCCTGAATTTTTCGGTTGTTGGGTGCATGCGATCGGCGGGCCTAAGTGGCCGGGAAACAGACCTTGACCGTGATTTCACAGTGGCTGGCCAATTAACAGCCAGCGATGATGAAAGACGTGCTGAGAAGCTCAGCACTGCTGGGGTGAAGGCGGGAAGAGGGCAGATGATGACGCCACCGCAACTGCAAACCTGCAAAAAATGAAATAAAGCTCTTAAAAAGCTGCAAAAAAAAGTCCATGCGTCACAATCAAGCACCCGAAATCATACCTCAAAAAAAGCTGCCCCCAGATCTTTCTTATTTTATTTCCTAACGGAGATTTCATCCCGCCCTTGGATGAGGCTTGATGTAAAATGTGAAGACAGCCTGGCCAATTCGCCTATCTACCAACTGTAAGGTTGGATGGGCCATGAAAAATCGCAGACGATTGCACTGTTAATCGGCTTAATTGTCGGCACGCGTGCTTACGATTTTTGCTTGTGCCCGCCGAGCGAAATATTGCACAAGTGCACGATGGTGACAGGACACTCGCCCAACATCATCTCAGGCGATTTTGTGGCCGCGAGGCTCGGGTGCACACCTGCCTGCAGGATGTAAAATTCTGCCCATAGTATTGCTTATGGGTGAAAATGGGAAATGCTGTCCTTTAGCTCGGGAAGCTAAGAAAGTAAAACAAGTTGTTTAAAAACAATTTAACCGCTGAAACACTGGCTGTTTTGGAGTCAATGAATATGGGATTCTGTTTGTCAAATATTTTAAGTGAGACTCTGGACCAAGGCTGGGGTGGTAACTGAAGGTAGTATACCCATTGAATGTTATATAGATAATTAGACGTGAGATAATGTACACTTTTTGTAAAGAAAAAGTTATGACCTTGCTGGCTTGAAACAAACACTGCAGAAAAAAAGGAAATCTCAAATTAAATAGGTAGATGCAAGTCATTAACCATTGAATTGTTTTATAAAAAGAAGTGCATGCGCAAATAAAGGAAGGACATTTTGTGTAGTGTAAAGCTTTGTACAGAAGATGTAGATTTTGCATTTAACCTGTTTGGTTGTACATATTAATTCTGATTTTATTTAAAATGAGAGAAAGGAGTTTAACTTTATTTCATTTGTTTTTAAATGTAGGCATTATCTGAGGATTAACTTAAGGTCCTAATAAATTGACACTGACTAAAACTGTTATTTTGTTAAGAGATGTACGCTTGTATATATAACTCTGCAAATAAAAAATATAAATAAATATAAAGATGTTTAAATATTGCCTCCGTTTCTACCCTTCACCATCTGGCTCTCTGGAATAAAACATTCTAAAAGATTGCCTGGACCAGAATGATGAACACACATACAAGCATAATGATAAAGAAGGACAAGTAAAGATCAACATCAAGTTTGCCCCTATCCTGACACTTTGCATCCTGCGTTCATCATTAGACCCCATAATTGCGCACTCCTGTGAGAGATAAAGGCAGGGGAAGAAAACTTCAGCCAAGTCTAGGAAACGTCCTCTGTATTCCCCTGCCGAACATGGCAACAAGTATCATTATGTCCATAAATGCACACATCTTATTACTTAAAATGCCTTCTACTCATAAGAACTTGCTAGCTCTCTTTTTTTTTGAAAGTTAAGAGCAAATCCCTACCTGCTGAACATGCTGATAATTTAACCCAGAGGTCCCTGAAAGGTACTTCCTATCATCTAATTCAACTCTATATACTTTTATCATTTGTGTAGGGCCCCTTGTTCTCCCCTGACTTTCTAGCTCAAGTAATCTATCCACATGGCAGAATCTAATCCTTTAATTGCGTAGATGTTGACCAGATCTCAGGGCCCTGTTCCCATTGATTCCAGATCTGCTTCAGTATTCTCAGTCACTTCCAATATCAATAAATCAGGGCTCCATATAATATTGCTTGGCATAGTTTCTCTGCTGTAAAACTGTCAGTTCCTTCGGCACCACAGGACATTTACAGATCTCAAAATATTAGAAATAATAATTGCAAAGAGTTTAGATATAACTATTAAATGAAAATCCATATTGTATTTCTTGTCACATGTCTCCTTTTATTTCAGTAGAACATATGTCACTGAATAAGAATCCAGTTGTATTCCTATATTGTTGAAACTCAGTTGGATTTTCTTTCACCTGACACCTCACCATAGTAGTGTTGGGTGAGCTGAATGGTGTGAGATATTGGTGTATTCCTGTTGCCCCGTGATTGGATTATTGTCATGGGCTCAGCTGGATGTAGCACAGTGCCTTTGTGATATTGAGTGTTCATTATGATGACAAATTCACTCAAGAAAAACACTGTTGATAATCAAGTGGCTCTAAGATCATAAGAAATAGGGGCAGGAGTAGGCCATTCGGCTCCTCTAACCTGCTGCAACATTCAATAAGATCATGGCTGATCCGATTGTGGTGTTAACACCACTTTCCTGCCTGTCTGCCGTAACTCTTATCTCCCCTGTGAGTCAAAAATTTGTTTAACTCAGCTTTAAATATATTCAAAACCTAGCCTCTGCTGCCTTTTAGGGAAGAGAATTCCAAAACCTAATTACCCTCAGAGAAAAAGTTCCTTCTCGTCTCCATTTTTAAATGGAGTTCTGGACTTCCCCATGGGGGGAACCACCCTTTCAGCATCTATCCTGTCAAGTCCCCTCAGAATCTTATGTCTCAAAAAGATCATTTCTCATTCTTCTAAACGCCACTGGGTATAGGCCTAACCTGCTAAACCCTTCTTCATAAAACAGCCCATTCATTCCAGGAATCAATTGAATGAACCTTCTTGGAACTGCTTCCAATGCAATTATGTTCCTCTTTAAGTAAAGAGACCAAAACTGTACACAGTCCTCCATGTGGTCTCACTAAAGATGTGCACAGACGTAGCAGCATGTCCCTACTTTTATTATCCATCGTCCTTGCAATAAAGGTCAACATTCCATTTGCCTTCCAGACCACTTGCTGTACTAGGACACCCGGATTCCTCTGTACCACAGATTTCTGAAGTATCTTTCAGTTTGAATAATATTCTGCTTTTCTATTCTCCCTGCCCAAGTGGACAAGCTCTGATTTTTTCCACATTTTTGCTCCACCTGCCAAATTTTTGCCTGCTCACTTAACCCAGCTATATCCCTTTGCGCAAATGG
Organism: Carcharodon carcharias; assembly: GCF_017639515.1. Taxonomy (NCBI): domain Eukaryota; kingdom Metazoa; phylum Chordata; class Chondrichthyes; order Lamniformes; family Lamnidae; genus Carcharodon; species Carcharodon carcharias. The sequence continues at coordinate 58,972,122 of NC_054477.1, read as the reverse complement.
GCAAAAGGCCACCACTGAAATTACCTCGGATTACCCTGGAAAGGCAAAGCATCTCAACAAGCCAAGCAAGCTGTTTCAAACTGCTGCTATGCAGTGGCTACACAAGTGTTATTTTCCATTAACAGGATGCTGCCGTAAGTCCAAAAAGACATTTTTCCTACCATACATTTGAGCAACATCGTGTATGATTTTCAGTGCCGTAGGCTGTATGTTCCAACAATTGACCAATTGAATCAAGCAGCATGTACCTTCGGTTCCTCATAATAGAGTACTAATTGTACCGAACCAGCCACTCTTGCAAAACCCAAAACAAAATGTATGCTGTTAGATATGATTTTGTGGTTGGATAGGACTTGCTGAACAATCTTGAGTGCACCAATAGCTGCACCAACAACCAATTTAAGATAATCAGGTGATCTCGGCATTCATACACAGGGACCTGTTCTCTGTAAACAAAAGGAATATGTTCAAGCCTTGCACCTTTTTTGAATTACTAGGGAGCTTGGGGAATCTATAGTTTCCTGTTGCTTTTCCCTATGGCAATGCCTTGGTCAATCAGAGTTGACTTGCCAAACAGTCAGCACAATTTTCTCTTGTGGTGTAAATTTTTGTGACTGTTTGAAATTTCGTATTTGTCCTGATGAATGCAAGACGAAAAGCTTTGGCAACATGTCTCTCTCTCTCAGAAATATCCATTATTAATTCCCCAGTCTCACCCTCTCACTCACTTCAGCTAGTTTTTTAATTCTTTCACAGGGTATAGGCATCATTGGCTACGGCAGCATTTATTACCTATCCATAATTGCCCTTCAGAAGTTGGTGATGAGTTGCCTTCTTGAACTGCTGCAGTCATTGTGGTGTAGGTGCACTCTGTGCTGCTAGGGAGGGAGTTCCAGGATTTTGACCCAGTGACTGTGAAAGGAACGGTGATATACTTGCAAATTAGGATCATGTGTGGCTTGGAGGGAAATTTGCAGGTGGTGACGTTCCCATCTGCTGCCTGCCCTTCTTGGTGGTAGAGTTTGCAGGTTTTGAAGATGCTTTCGAAGGAGCCTTAGTAGCGTCTTGGATCGAGTGAATGTTGAAAGTGTTGAATGGGGTGATAATTCAATGGACTGCTTTGTCCTGGATGGTATCGAGCTTCTTGAGTTGTGGAGCTGCACTCATCCAGGCAAGTGGGAAGTATTCCAGTATGTTCCTGATTTGTGCCTTGTAGATGGTGGACAGGCTTTTGGGGAGTCAGGAGATGAGTTTACTCTCTGCAAAATTCCCAGCGTCTGACTTGCTCGTGTATTCAGTGTTTACATGGCTGGTTCAGTTCAGTTTTTGGTCAGTGGTAATCCCCAGTGTTGATAGTGGGGGATTTAGTGATGGTAATGTCATTGAATCTCATGGGGTGATGGTTGGATTATCTTGTTGGAGATGGTCATTACCTGGCACTTAAGTCATACAGGTCTACAGTGCATAAAAAGGCCCTTCTGCCCATCGAGTGTGCTGATCAAACAAGTACTAACTATTCTAATCCCATTTTCCAGCACTAGGCCCATAGCCTTGTATGCATCCAGGCATAAAAACACCCCTCGACCATCACCCTCTGCTTCCTGCCACTCAGCCAATTCTGGATCCAATTTGCCAAATCGCCTTGGATCCCATGGGCTCTTACCTTCATTATCAGTCTCCCATGCGGAACCTTATCTAAAGCCTTGCTAAAGTCCAAGTAGACTACGTTAAATAGATCGCCCTCATCGACACACCTGGTCACCTCTTCGAAAAATTCAATCAAGTTGGTCAGACGTGACCTCCCCTTAACAAAACCATGCTGACTGTCCTTGATTAATCCCTGCCTCTCCAATTGTAGATTAATTCTGTCCCTCAGAATTGCTTCCAATAGTTTCCCTACCACTGAGCTTAGACTGACTGGCCTGTAGTTCCCTGGTTTATCCCTTCCTCCTTTGTTGAATAACGGTACCACATTGGCTGTCCTCCAGTCCTCTGGCACCTCTTCTCTGGGCAGGGAGGTATTGAAAATTATTGCCAATGCCCCCACTATTTCCTCTCATGCCTCACTCAAAGCTTGGGATACAGTTCATCCGGGCCTAGAGATTTATCTACTTTTAAGCCTGCCAGACCACTTAGAACCTCTTCCCTTTCTATGCTAATTTCTTTAATTATATCACAGTCTTTCTGCCTGATTTCCGTACCCACGCCGTCCCCCTCACTTGTGAACACCGACACAAAGTATACATTTCGAACCCTACTTAGGTCTTCCGGCTCCATACACAAATTACCATTATGGTCCTTAATGGGCCCTACTCTTTCCCTAATTACCCTGTTACTCATAATGTATTTGTAAAATAACTTTGGATTTTCCTTTATTTTACGCGCCAATGTTTTCTCAAGCCCCCTTTTTGCTTTCCAAATTTCCTTTTAAGTTCCCCCCTACACATTCTATACTCTTCTAAGGTTTCTGTTGTTTTGAGCCCTCTGTATCTGCCATAAGCCTCCCTTTTTCTCTTTATCCAATTCTGTATATCCCTCGACATCCAGGATTCCCTGGATTTGTTGGTCCCACCCTTTGTCTTTTCTGGAACATGTTGGCCCTGCACGCTCCCTATTTCCTTCTTGAATGAGTCCCACTGCTCTGACACAGATTTACCTAAAAGTAGCTGCTCCCAGTCCACTTTGTCCAAATCATATCTGACCTTATTAAAATTGGCCTTCCCCAATTTAGAACTCTGATTTCTGGCCCATCCTCGTCTTTTTCCATAACAACCTTGAATCTAACGGAGTTATGATCACTATCTGCAAAATGCTCCCCCACTGATACCTCTACCACTTGCCCAGTTTCATTCCCTAAAATCAAGACCAGGACCCCCCCGTCATAGGACCTTTACGTACTGGCTTAAAAAGCTCTCTTGGATGCATTTTAAGAATTCTGCTCCCTCTAAACCTATCACACTATGACTAAACCAGTTAATGTTGGGGAAGTTGAAATCCCCCACTATTACTACCCTATTATTATTACACTTCTCTGAAATTTGCCTGCATATCTGCTCTTCTAGTTCTTTCTGACTGTTTGGGGGCCTATAGTACACTCCCAGCAATGTGATTGCTCCTTTTTTGTTTTTCAGTCCTACTCATATGGCTTCATTTGAAGAGCCTTCTAAGATGTCATCCCGCTTTACTGCTGTAATTGATTCCTTGATCAATATTGCGATATCCCCCTCCTCTTTGACCTCCTTCCTTGTCTCGCCTGAAGACCCTGTATCCTGGAATATTGAGCTGCCAATCCTGCCCCTCTCTCAACCATGTCTCTGTGACAGCAATAACATCATACTTCCATTTATTAAATTGTGCCCTCAACTCATCTGCCTTATTCGTCAGACTCCCTGCTTTAAAAAAAATACTATCCAACCTTGCCAAACTCCCTCGTGCCTTAACTGGCCCATAATTTCTATGCCTTCTGGACTCACTTGCTCTCTCTTCTAATTTTGGCTGCACATCTCCCCCTGCTGAACCTCCTCTCAGGATCCCATCCCCCTGTGGCAAGTCACATTTGCACCACGTATCAGCCCAAGCCTGAGTAGTGCCCAGGTCTTGCTGCATATGGACACGGACTGCTTCAGCTTTTGAAGATATGCAAATGGTGTTGAAAATTGTGCAATCATCCATGAACATCCCACTTCTGACCTGATGATGGAGGGAAGATTATTGACGAATCAGCTGAAGGTGATTGGGCCTAGGACACTACCCTGAGGAACTCTTGCAGTGATGTCTTGGGACTGAAATGATTGACCTCCAACATGCTTTTGTGAAAGGGAAATCATGTTTAACTAATCTGTTAAGTTTTTTGACATGCAAGTAACATGCAAGGTGGATAAAGCGGAACCGGTAGATGTGGTGTACTTAGATTTCTAAAAGGCATTTGATAATGTACCTCATCAAAGCTTACTGTACAAGATAAGAGCACATGGTGTAGGGGGTAATGTATAAGCATGGATAAAGGATTGGTTGACTAACAGGAAGCAGAAAGTAAGGATAAATGGGTCTTTTTCAGATGACAAGCTGCAACTAATGGAGTGCCGAGGGACCACTGCTGGATCTTCAACTATTTGCAATCTATATCAATAACTTGGATGAAGGGACTGAATGTATCTTAGCTATGTTTGCTGATGACACCAAGATAGGTAGGAAAGTAAGTTGTCAAGTGGAGATAGAGAATCTGCAAAGGGATATAGACAGGTTAAGTGAGTGGACAAAGATTTGGCAGAGGGAAAATAACTTGGGTAGATGTGAACTTTTGGGGGGAAGAATAGATAAGCAGTATACTATTTAAATGGGGAAAGATCGCAGAATGCAGTGATAAAGAGGGGCCTAAGTTTCCTGGTACACGAGTCACATAAAGTTTGTATGCGGGTATGGCAAGTGGTTAGGAAGGCAAATGGAATGTTGGCATTTATTGCAAAAGGAACGGAATATAAAAGTAGGGGAATTTTACTACACCTATACAGGATATGATACCATATCTGGAGTACTGTGTGCAGTTTGGCTCTCCTTATTTAAAAAAAATTATAATACCATGAGAAGAGTTCAGAGATGGTTCAGTGGACTGATTGCTGGGATGAGTTGGTTACCTTATGAAGGAAGGTAGGACAGGTTAGGCCTGTATCCATAGGAGTTTAGAAGAATGAGAGGTGTGTGAAGGTGAATGTTATCTTTTCTAATGCTTTTGGGAATATGTTGGTATTCCTGTGAAGTCCATGGATAATTAAACTGGGGGAAGATTAAAAAAGACAGTTTGTCTGTGAGAAATGAGAGATGGAAGGCAAAGAGCTAGATGCGTGCATTTGTACTGAGACACTGTGGTGAAGCTGGAATTACAGGAATAAAATTTAGGTTTTAAAGTTTGCATTAGGTGATAGGTAAGGACTTGTTTTTCAGCTGCTAAATTTCAAAGGGAATTTAAGGGACTTTTACAACTTACAAAGGTTTCAAAAGTAAACAAGAGAAGGTTATTAAATTTTATCTGACCCGAAAGTGGAGACAATAGGAAGGTATGAAAGATTTTTATATTTTGGAAAAGTTGAGTTCAAAAAGGTGCTTAAGGACAATGTAATCTAGGATGAAAGGGGGAAAAAAAGATATTTATGGGAGATGTTTTGTTGAATTGAGTTGATTGTGTGGAGGAGATGACCTGCGACCAGTTCTGTGCTGAGAAAAGTTGTGAATTTAAAGCAGCCATCCAGTTTCAAGCCAGTAGAGCCTGCGGGTGGAATTTTCCGTCCCCGTTGGCGTTGGATGTCAGGGCGGGCATGAGCGGATAATGTGGCAGGAAGGCCAAAAATCGGTTTCACGCTGTCCTGAGACCAGTTTGCGATCACCCACTCCGCCTGGCAATGGTGGACCGCGTTTCCCACTACCGCATGTCAGGAACCTCACTTTAATATATCTGCATATAATTATAAACCCTCCTCACTGGAATCATCCCCTCGCAGTGAATCACCCAGGTATGTTGGCGTGATTGCACATGACGTGTTTCACAACTGTACATAAGCAATGGGCAGCACTTGCAGCCATCAGCACCAGGCTTCGCAGGCAGCACCACAACACTTTTAGCGGGGCTCACGGGCAGGAGTGGTGAGATTGCTGGACCTCCTGCGGCCAGAGCAGGGGTGGCGGACATCATGGCGGGCCTCCAGAAGGTATCCTATTGACAGGTCACTGAACTATTCCTGGCTTTCAGGGCCATGTCTTCACTGGGGCCGCCCTGAGCTGCAAGCATTGAGAATTGTGTGCACAGCTGCAGTTTGGATATGGCACCTGGAGTGAAGGAACAAGTGGCGAAACCGCATGTTTCATGTAGCTGCATAATTAATCAAGCAGGAAGCAGACGAAACAACGTGAAAAGTGCCCATTGCAGCTGGCGAGTAAAATGTCCTTTCCCCGTTCACCACTACACTTAGTGCAAATTTGGGACAATTCCACTCTTTCCTTTCAGAAAGCAGTCAGTTTCTGAACATCCTTTGGATTCCATAGCAGAGTGGAAGAGAATAAAAAGTTGTGTAGTATACTTTATTAAAGTAGCCGCAGCTTTTGCCTTGGGTAATATTACTGGATATTTATGTTAAAAATCTATAAGGGTGCTGTTGCCATGTAGTTTACTTGTGGTTCTGACCAAATGAGTGTTTTTTTGGGGACTATTTTGTAAGACTGTTTCAACTGTGTAATTTTACTTTGTGTTTAAGGTTTTTTTCCTTCTTAATCTTCTAATTTTAAAATCCCATAAGTGTTACTGGGATTCTATGCTTCTGGGATCAGTAGTTTCTCCCTCATTTTCAAACAAAAAGGAAAGTTATGATCAGTAAGTCAAGTTTCCCTCTATGGTTTGGCTTGCTCAACGAATAACACTGACTGCAGTTAAAACAGGTGATCTTATTGAAACGTATAAGAACCTGAGGGGACTTGATAGAGTAGATACCCAGAGGATGTTTCCTATTGTGTGGGAGACTAAAACTAGGGCACATGATTTAAAAATAAGGGGTTTCCCTTTTTAGATGGAGATGAGGGGAAATATTTTCTCCCAAAGGGTTGTTGGTGTGTGGAATTCTCTTCCCAGAAAGTAGTGGAGGCTGGGTCTTTGAATTTATTCAAGGCAGAATCAGACATATTTTTGTTAGGCAAGGGAGTCAAGGATTATGGGGGACAGACAGGAAAGTGGAGCTGAGACCACAACCAGATCAGCCATGATCTTATTGAATGGTGGAGCAGGCTTGAAGGGCCAAATGGCCTACTCCTGCTCCTATGTTCCTATGTCCCTAACAGCCACAACCATCTTCCTTTGTGCTAGGTATGACTCCAACCAGTGGAGAGCTTTCCCTGGTTCCCATTGACTCCAGTCTTGCTAGGGCTCCTTGATGCCACACTCGGTCAAATGCAGCCTTGATGTAAAGGGCAGTGACTCTCACCTCACCCCTGAAGTTCAGCTGTTTTATCTATGTTTGTACCAAGGCTGTAATGAGGTCAGGAGCTAAGTGGCCCTGGTGGAACCCAAACTGAGCGTCACTGAGCAGGTTATTGCTGAGTAAGTGCCACTTGATATCACGGTTGAAGATTCCATCCATCACTTTGCTGATGATCAAGGGTAGACAGTGAGGTGGTAATTGGCTCAGTTGGTTTTGTCCTGCTGGGCAGTTTTCCATGTTGTTGGGTAGATGCCAGTGTTGTAGCTATAACAGCTTGGCTAGGGGCGCGACTAGTTCTGGAGCAGAAGCCTTCAGCACTATTGCCAGAATGTTGTCAAGGCCCATAGCCTTTGCAGTAAACAGTGCCTCCTTACTCTTGCTATCCATTTTTTTTATATTTCTAGCTAGCTTTCTCTTATACTCTTAATTTCTTCCTCACTTTTTAGTCATTCTTTCCTGGTTTATTTTGTTGCTCTATTTGTACAGTTCACACTTCAGACATGCCCCCACAACTACATTAAACAAATTGCTGTGATATTTCCTCTGTACAACATTTTTTGAGCTTTGGGATACATTCCTTGATGTTTACATTGCCGTTTTCCAGGTAACATGCAAAATATTTTACCCAAGACTGCTAACCGAACTCAGGAAATGGCTGAAGATTCTGAAAGGAAAAGGAGCAACCATAAGGTATTTTTAAGCTGCGCTTTTTGGATTTCAGTGTATGCAAAAATTTGATTTCTTTTTAAACTTGAATACACTTTTGATTCTTCTGCTTAAGTCATTTTTGGATAAATTTAAAGCACTTTTACCAGAATTTTAACCAATTATTACAAGTACTTTTGCTCAGAATAACTTGCTTCGTTTCAATGAAAGCATGCTTTGGATAATGTTTACCATTGACACATCTTTAATAAATGGGGTCATATATTTTTACTTTTGAGCATGGTAGAATGTATTGGTAAGTTTAATCTACGTATCATGCCTAGCACACTAATTTGTGACTTCTTCAGAATTTTCTTACTGGTTTATCAATGTATTGCACTGCAAGAGTGACATGATCTGGATTTCTACCAATAATTATCCACATGGAGAGTTCCCCATCTTATCATGCCAGCCAGTTCAAAATTTAAGACAGCACTCTGGTCTACTTGTTCATATCTCCTACTGATGTTGTTAAATGATTCAAAGATTTGAGAATAGGTTGCTGCTGTTTTTGGCAAAAGGTTGGTATGTTGAAGAGGCTGTAAACATGAATGGGAAAATAGTTTGCAGATAAAATTGATTTAGAGGACAGGGGATAATTGGACCAGGATGCAGAGAAATAATTTAGTATCCCATTTTAGAGTCATATATATTTTACCCTTTTTATATACCTCAAATTTTATAGCACAGAAACAAGCCGTTCCTCCCAACTGGTCTCTGCTGTTGTTCATGCCCACTAAAGGCTCCTATCACTTTCCTTCAACTCACCCTATCAAAATATCTTCTGTTCCTTTCTCCTTCATACCCTTTTCTTAAATGGCACAATGCTATTCAGTTCAAACAGGCCATCTGAACAAATCATCTGAAATTGCATACTGAAAAAAATTTTGGAATACAAAAATATGTCATCATTGGGCATCACTGAGTATATATTTGCATAAAAACAAAGGTTTTAGCATAATACCAATTTATTAGGTTAAGTTAATAACCACACCCAAAATTTCTATGGTAATTCAACTAACTGTTGTCAGTATCCAACAAAAGGCTTTTAGTTTAATTTATTCCTGATATAGTTTCCATTTTATATAAAGATGTCATTCTATTCACTTATGAAATGTATGTGCTAAAGATGCATAATATTGAATACAATTGTGCATTTTTTGTATTTGGTTTTGTGTGGTTATAGTTAAAAGAACATAGCATTTTGCTGTTTAGAAAGCAGAGGAGGAGAGTTGCTTGGAATATATAAGTTTGTCTACAGTATAGTCTGAGGGCTTTGAAAATGCATACCTGAGACACTATTCCTCCTTTCCTTCCTCGCACCCCCCACCTTTGCCAAAATCTGGATGTTCTTAAATGGAAATTGGAGTTGAAAACATGACAGGCCTTGATATGCTCCATTCTGCCCATGGAACTAATAAAACAATTTACAATTCATTCTGAGGGGTAAGGGCAAAAATAAATATGAATGTTGACATTGATTTATTGCACTAGAACTTTATGATAGGGCCATTTCTTGCATAAGGCTTAACTTGTTTTGGTGCTGCTTTCTTTGATAGGGTTGGGTTGCTGCTGAGTGGGACATGGTGCCATCTTTGCAGTTACACAGCAGCCTGAAATTTCAGGAAAATCCATGTATAGGGTCACAAATATGGGTCACATAAAAATATAAAAATAAATTTTATTGCGTTTTCGATGTAAACTGTTTTGATTCAACAATTTTGGAACAGCCACTAACTGTTCACATACTACAAAAGCAAAAGTTAGTGATAGGCAAGCAAAAGAAGTGAAAAAAAACAATTTTTACATTCTAAATTAAAATGGGAGTGGTGACATTGCGGGCTGAAACATTAAATACAGTGAGCAGAATAACTGAAAATTTAAGATCAACCCAAAGTTTTAAATCACAGCTTAGCTGAAGATAACCCGAAATGATGATTGAAGACTGAATGTTTTCTAAGACACTGAAGATATTCACAGACTAGACACAAACCCACCAAAAGTCAGGTTATGTAATTACAGCATGCAATGTTTACACTTGTGAAATACATAATAAATGTGGGTTTAGGAAATTATGATAGTGGAAGAAGATTGATAATCTGGCAAAAATGTGTTGGCAAATAGTGCAGTCAGGAAGTGTGGGCAGATGCAAGATTCTTATGATGGATTATTTTGTTTTAGATTTTCAATAAATGTTGCACAGGATATTCTCCCTCCATTCTGTTAATCTTTGTCAAGTTAGCTTTTAAGTGTTTTCTTCACGGTATCAGCCTTGGCTCAGTGGCAGCAACTTTGGGTGTTTTTTGTTTGTTTAGGTCAGTGAACAAGTTGGTAGTCACACATTAATTCAAGGGTCCTGATGTTAGAATAGATTATTTGAAAGGACATAATTCTGATCCACTGTTTTCATTCTATTGCAGATTACAGTGGTTACCTTACCTTTGCCCCACTCCATCCTTAGTTTTCAGACTGCACAAACTTATAAAACTTCAGAGTTTCTTTTAAATACAAATAACTGATGAATAACAGCATTTTTTTAGGTGAACAATGGAACCTGTGAAGATGTAACCATGAATGCCATAAGAATCAGTGATGTGTATGGATCCTCCAGTCATCCTGTAAATGGTGAATAAAACTGAGTTATTTAATATTTTAGTTCAAACTATTCACAATAACTCAATATACAGTGGCCAACAGTTTTTTTTTGCACAGGTATGATTTCAGATTTTTAAAGCTAAGGAATTCAGTTTGTTGCAAGAAAGCTTTGCCAGTTACATTTTAAATCCTGAACACCAGAAGTATTTGCTTTTGGATTTGCAGTTTATGATAAAAGTTTAGATTACATTTTTATTTGAAAACTTTTAATCAGTACATTCAAACATATAGGTTAAGAATAAATATTATAGAAAGAAAGTAGTTGCAAACTATATACTTTAAAGAAATTGAACTTCAACACTTTGTTAATTTAAGTGTTTCATGAGTTGATAAGTATTTCTGAAATTGTGTTCTTAGTTTTATGTGATGTATATTTGATTAATTTTTCACTAAATGAATTCCTGCTGCTAATTTTTCAGTAAGGTGGGGAATAGCAACAATTTTGAATTGCTAAATTTTGTATTTTAACATGAGGTTTAAAATGGAATGAAGCTCTAATGACTGTTAAATATGAATATTTTATTTCAAGATTCATGGCTATCACTATCACCTTCGTTCCCCACAAATCGTAAGCTGAATGTTTCAGATTCTGTTGTGCCTATGGCACCTCCTTCAAAACCAGTCTTCCAGTCCTCTGGACTTCAGCAGCAAGCTAAGCCATCTATGAAAGTCATTTGCGCTCACTGCAAAAAGCCGTTACAGAAAGGTCAAACAGCATACCAGAGAAAAGGTTCATCTTACCTCTTCTGCTCTACTACTTGCTTATCATCGTTTTCTCATAAGCCAGCCCCAAAGAAACTATGTACTACATGCAAAAAGTAAGAAACTATATTTTCGTTTTTGTTTCCTATGTTAAAAATCGTCATCCTGTACATAATTAATGTTGTGGAAGCAGTTGTGTAAGTTTACTTACAATATACAATTTTGATTTCACTACATGTTTGTTGCAAATTATGACCAGAGTACCAAACACCTTGGCTGAATTTTGCTGTTAGTTTTGTTTCCTTACCCTTCAGCTCAAAAAAATGTTGTGCTGGAAGTCTGAATTGATAACTGGCAGTGGGGTATCTGGGACATTGGTGAACAATGGGATCAGCATTCTATCTCTAAAAAAGATTTAAGGATTGTTAAAGAAACAGAATCAATGGACAAAGAAATAGCAGTGAAATAGTCAAATTGATTATCAAAAAGAGAAGTAGAAAGGTAAAGAGAGCTTGGATTGAAAGAAAAAAGGAACAGAAAAAATTTTTAAATTAAAATTTTAGAAACAATTTACCATTTACAGGAATATGTCTCCAGTTTTTTTCCTTTCTGGACTGGAGAGGTTAAGTGGCATTGTAGGCATCTACTCAATAGAAAAGTACTTGCACTTAATTTTCTGTGGTGAGTTTAATTGGCAATGAATGTTCGAATGCATCAACTTCTTGAAACTCAAGAAGGGATGTTGGGTCAAATCTAGGGAAGTTGGGTCAATCTACTGTTTTCTTGCACAGATGACTGGATAACTTGTGGCAATTCATGGGGTATCTCCTTATCTGCAAGTTGTTGAACGATATACAGATTAATAACTCCTCTTCCTTCAGGTACCAGGCTCTAAGAAGACGTGGACTTCTTTTGGATTGGTCCATAATTATGCTTGGCAAAGTACCGACAGGGTTTGCTGTACAGTATGCTGCACAGTGGGAAACCAGTGGGAGTTTCCTGGTCAGCCATCAGCCACTCTTACTGCTTGCCATCAGGCATATTGGAAGGGTTTACAGGCGGGTAATCAATCTGTTTGGCCACACTATGAATGCACCTTCCATGGCCATCAAGTTCTGAAGTGAGACTTGAACCCAGAGCTTCTGTTCCAGAGGTAGAGAAACTACCACTGTGTCACAACACCTCCACTACATAAATAATAGCATCTCATTTAACCCTGCCATTATTTTGGCAGTAAAATTTGCCCCATTTCTTTACAGTTGCTCCATTTGATAATTCAGTTAAGTAAATGGCTAATAACCTTTGCCCAAATAACTTTGGTGCTAGTAACATTTTACTGAAATGCTTTCTGGCTGCAAATGTATGAAGTGTAAGAGGTCCTGTGAAATTATAGTGTAGCTTGATACCTCACAAAGAATACCTCCTTGGGAAAATTTTAGCACATGTTGAAATGCAGTGATTTACTTGATATGAAATGTTTTGTGCACAACATTGCAAGTTACATGACATTCTATTTTTATTACAAGTTTGTTGAATTTCCTGCACTCTTAGTCATTGTATGTCAGTTGATGTACTGTTCTGTAATAAGAGAAATCAGAAATATATTATTCCCCAAGGTGGAGATCTGTTTCTTTAAGACCAAAGACTGAGGGTAATGCTCTGGGTCCCAGGTTCAAATCCCACCACGGCAGATGGTGGATTTGAATTCAATAAAAAAACCTGGAATTAAAAGTCTGATGATGACCCATGAAACCATTGTTGATTGTTGTGTAAAAAAAAAAACCCTTAGGGAAGGAAATCTGCTATCCTTACCTGGTCTGGCTTACATGGGACTCTAGACCCACAGCAATGTGGTTGACTCTGAACTGCCTGGAACTTACACCACATGGGCTCTAGCGGTTCAAGATAGTGGCTCACCACCACCTTCTCAATGGCAATTATGGATGAGTGATAAATGTTGGCCTAGCCAGCGATGCTCACATCCCATGTGAATGAATTTTTTAAAAAATTCAGGCAGTTCAGAAATGTTTGGTGCTTTAAAGCTGTTTTGCATTGGTTAATTGACATTTCTGCATACCGACGTGCTATTTTTACTGTGTTACCAGCCAGTCTACCACGGCATAGTGAGTCAAGACACACTTTTATGCAACACAAGTGTTTTACAATGTAATTATACAAGGTTTTATTTGGACTACTGATATCCAGCGATTGAACAGATCAAGTTCTATTTTCATTGCATGGTATTTTAAAATTTCTTCTACTATTTTTTGAATCAAACTGTTTCTTTCCCTTCAAAAGTAAATTGTCAGCTTAGTTATTTTGTTCCTGTAAAGCCCAGGATAGATCTGTGTTCAGCAGAATTAGAAATGGGCTAGGTCATGGAGGAACTGTGAATGGGTGTCTTGGAATTTTACTGGGCAATGAAACAAAGGCTATCTGCTGGAGTACTCCTCAGATTTATAAGTAAGAAAAAAGATGTGAATTTATATTGTACCTTTTGTGACTTCGGTATCCCTTAGTGCTCTGCAACTAATTAAGTACTTTTGAAGTGTGGTCACTGTAGTGTAGGAAATATGGCAGTCAATTTTTGAACAGCAATATGATAATAGCCAGATCATCTGTGGGTTGTGATGTTGATTGATTGATAAATATTGGCCAAGACACTAGGGGAGCTCCACAGCTCTTCCTCAGATTAGTATTGCAAGGTCTTATACATCCATCCGAAATGACAGACGTAACCAGATTCAACATTTCATCCGAGAATACTGTACTAGAGTATCTTCTAGATTTCCTGGAATGGGACCCGAACCCAAAACCTACTGACTCAGAGGCAAGTGGTACCTCTGAGCCAAGGCTGACACTTGGTATTAGTATGAGTATCAGGGGGTGGGGATATTTTGATGAGGCTTAACTTAACTCTCAATGCCTTAGAGATAGTCAGTATATAGTTTTTCCTGAAACTATTTATTCATTCTATTTACAAAGACCTCATGGTAGGTACATGGAGCAGTCAGTAAACACGTTAATTTATTGAACAAAAATCGCATAATTGACAAGACTGCTAATGTTTACTTTGCTTTGACCATTAACTCAAAAGAATTCAAAAATTCATGTTTATGCTGTTGCTACATTCTGGTACACAAAACTAATTTATCTTTGTGTTTGAACCCCCAAAATGCTATACTGACACTTAGAAATGGCAAGAGCCCCAAGAGCAATGCTGTTGGTCATAAAAAATTACAATATTTATCTCGAAAAAGATGAATAACCTTGATAAGTTTGAAAGCTTACTTTTTTAATCCCAAATAATTAGTGATCTCACACTACTGTGGGTGACTGCAAGTGAGAAGAGCTTACCAACATCGGTGGCGTAATGGTATTGTCGCTGAACTACTAATCTAGAGTCCCAGGGTAATGCTCTTAGGACCTGGGTTCGAATCCCACCACAGCAGATGGTGAATAAAAATCTGGAATTAAAAGTCTTATGAAACCATTGTCGATTGTCGTAAAAACCCACCTGGTTCATCTTTAGGGAAGGAACTCTGCCATCCTCACCTGGTCTGGTCTGAAATGGTCTAGTAAGCCCCTCAGTTGTATCAAACCGCTAAAAGTCTCAGTAATGAAACCAGACGGATTACATGGCATTGACCTGGGCACCAGAAATGATAACGGCAAACTCAACCTCCTTGCTAACATCTGGGGGCTAGTGCCAAAATTGGGAGAGCTATGTCGCAGACATCACCATCACCACCTTAGCAGAGGTTGTGGCACAGTGGTATACAGTTGGGAGGAAGTTGCCCTGGGAGTCCTCAACATTGACCCCGGATCCCATGAAGTGTCATGGCACCATGAGCAAAGAAACTTCCTGCTGATTAACATGTACTGCCCACCCACAGCTGATGAATCAGTACCCCTCCATGTTCTTCCTCCACTTGGAGGAAGCACCAAGGGTAGCAAGGGTGCAGAATGTATACTGGTTGGAGGACTTCAGTGCTCATCACCAAGAGTGGCTCAGTAGCAACACTGCTGACTGAGTACTAAAGGACATAACTGCTATACTGTGTCTACAGCAGGTGGTGAGGGAACCAACAAGAGGGAAAACATACTTGACCTTATCCGTACCAACCATGCATCTGTCCATGACAGTATCGGTAGGAGTGACCACCAAATAGTCGTTGTGGAGACGAAGTCCTGTCTTCACATTGAGAATACCATCCGCTGTGTTGTGTGGCACTACAACCTTTAAAATGGGATAGATTTTGAACAGATCTAGCAACTCCAGCAAGATCTGGGCAGCCATGAAGCACTGTGGGCCATCAGCAACAGAATTGTACTCAACCACAATCTGTAACCTCATGGCATGGCATATCACCCACTCTACCATTACCCCCAAGCCAGGAGTTCAACCCTGGTTCAATGAAGAGTGCAAGAGGGCATGTCAGGGGCAGTACCCAGTATACCTAAAAACGAGGTAACAATTTGGTGAAGCTGCAACACAGGACTCCTTGCATGTCAAACAGCATAAGCAGCAAGTGATAGAGCTAAGCGATTCCACAACCAACAGATTAGATCTGAGGTCTGCAGCCCTGCCACATCCAGCCATGAATGGTGGTGGACAATTAAACAACTCATTGGAGAAGGAGGTTCCACAAATATCCCATCCTCGATGATGGGGGAACCCAGCACGTTAGTGCAAAAGATAAGGCTGAAGCATTTGCTACAACCTTCAGCCAGAAAAGCCAAGTAGGATGACCCATCTCTGCCTCCTCCAACGACCCCCAGCATCACAGATGCCACTCTTTCAGTCAATTCACTCCACTGGAACGTGAATGAAGAAATGGCTGAAGGCACTAGATATTGCAAAGGCTATGGGCCCTGACAATATTCCAGCAATAGTATTGAAGACTTGTGCTCCAGAACTTGCCGCAGCCCTAACCAAGCTGTTCCAGTGCAGCTGCAACACTGGCATCTACCTGGCAATGTGGAAAATTGCTCAGGTATGTCCTGTACACAAAAAGCAGGACAAATCCAACCCGGCCAATTACCACCCCATCAGTCTATTCTCAATCATCAGTAAAGTGATGGAAGGGGTCATCAATAGTGCTATCAAGCGGCACTAGCGATAACCTGCTTACTGACGCTCAGTTTGGATTCCACTAGGGCCGTTCAGCTCCTGACCTCATTACAGCCTTGGTTCAAACCTGGACAAAAGAGCTGAACTTCAGAGATGAGGTGAGAGTGACTGCCCTTGACATCAAAGCCGCATTTGATCAATTGTGGCATCAAGGAGCCCTAGCAAAACTGGAGTCAATGGGAATCCGGGGGAAAGTTCTCAGCTGGTTGGAGTCATACCTAGCACAAAGGAAGATTGTTGTGGTTGTTGGAGGTCAGTCATCTCAGCTCCAGGACATCACTGCAGGAGTTCCTCAGGGTAGTGTCCTAGGTCCAACCATTTTCTACTGCTTCACCAATGACCTTCCTTCATCAAAAAGTCAGAAGTGGGGTTGTTTGTTGATGATTGCACAACGTTCAATACCATTCGCAACTCCTCAGATACTGATGCGGTCAATGTCCAAACGCAGCAAGACCTGGACAACATCCAGGCTTGGGCTGACAAGTGGCAAGTCACATTCGCACCACACAGGTGCCGGGCAATGACCATCTCCAAAAAGAGAGAGTCTAACCATTTCCCCTTGACATTCAATGGCATTATCACCGCCGAATCCGCCCACTATCAACACCCTGGTCAATGGTAACTGAACTAGCCATGTAAATACTGTGGCTGCAAGAACTGGTCAGAGGCTAGGAATCCTGTGATGAGTAACTCATCTGACTCCCCAAAGCCTGTCCACCATCTACAAGACACAAGTCAGAAGTGTGATGGAATACTATCCCCTTGCCCTGTTGAGTGCAGCTCCAACAACACTCAAGAAGCTTGACACCATCCAGGACAAAGCAGCCCGCTTGGTTGGCATCCCATCCACAAACATTCACTCCCTCTACCACCGACGCACAGTGGCAGCAATGTGTACCATCTGCAAGTGCACTGCAGGAACACACCAAGACTCCATAGACAGCACCTTCCAAACCCATGACCACTGCCACCCAGAAGGACAAGGGCAGCAGATCCATTGGAACACCACCTCCTCAGTATCCAAGGAGTTGTGAATGGTACTGAACGTTGTGCAATCATCAAGTTCCCCTCCAAGCCATCACCATCCTGACTTGGAAATATTTCACCGTTCCTTCACTGTTGCTGGGTCAAAATCCTGAACTCCCTCCCTAACAGCACTGTGGGTGTACCTACACCATATGGACTGCAGCAGTTCAAGAAGGCAGCTCACCACCACCTTTTCAAGGGTAATTAGGGATGGGCAATTAATGCTGGCCTAGCCAGTGAAGCCGTCATCCCTTGAATGAATTTTTTTAAAAGTGCTGAGAGCGAATATTTGAATTTAAAAAAAACTATATTTGAAGCCATACTGGGTGGAGGAAAAACTTGTCGTCATTGACATAGACTGCAACCAATCTAGGGCAACCAAGGCATTTATGGGCAAATCATCAAAACCAGTACAATAATCCAAATTCATGTTCATCAGTTGCAATTAAATTTAAAATCATTTGGAAACAATAATTTTGTAGTAGTAGAGCAAAGACATTTAGACTTTTCTGTTGAGAATTTTATTTCAACATGTTCACTTTATTCTTAAGTATAAACAAAATAGGTGGTTAATTACGTATTTAATTGTTTGTTTCATTGTCTTGCGTAAACTTAAGCAGTTCATGATAGATCTGGAAATCTAATGATTTATATGCAAAATAGAACAGAAATGTTGAAAATTTGTCCTCCACATTATTTTGAAATAGTTCGATAAATAAAAAGTCTCAAATCCTGTTTGAGGAGAAATAATCTTCTATTTGCACTGGGAATCCTACTGATGCAAACTGTGAAATTGTGTGGACTGCACATGCTGAAGAGGATAGCATCTAACCTCTGAGGTGATAACTTTAGGAAAAAGCCTGTCTTTCAAAAAACCAAAGCCTTCAAGTAAAAACATTAATGAAGCTATTCAAAACATATCAAAGACCATGTAATTAGTACTTTTAATACAGATACTATGTAATGTATCATTTCTATTGCCCTAGAAATTCTAGCTTAAACCTGTACCCAAAACTATAGCAGCATCTTTAGGTTGCGTTCATAAACAGTTTAGGGCTGGCCCAATGCCATTGATTTTTTTTTGTCTTGTACAAATAGATCCCATTGTTTGAGTATTTTAAGGTTGTTTCATCTGAAAATTATAATGTAATAGATTTTAGTCAGTTCCTGAAGGCTTCTTTTAGGCATTATGATATCAACTTCAAGTCTTGGGAGAAGCTCACCAAGGACCATTGCACCTGGTGCAACCAATTAAAAAAAATGGTGCGGCCTCCTTCACAAACAAACGCATATCACAGGCAGAGAGAAAATGCGTGGAGAGCAAATCCTGTGCCGGCACTCGTCCAATACATGATCATCTGCAGTATCCTGTCCTATTTGCAGCAGAACCTTCTGGGTGCAGATCAGTCTTAGCAGTCATTTACGTACCCACCGGAACCTTACCCAAGATGATGCACATAGTCTTCTTCGCCTAAAGGACGAACAAGATTGTAAAAAAAAATTGAAAGCAGTTTAGCTGAAAATGTATTTATTAGGTTTGTAAGAGCACTAGTATTTTGTAACAGGAACATAGAAGTCACTGTTCCTTCTTTTGTGAGACCCATTTATCCTTCCGTGACCTTTTCATTTCTATTGATTTTTATATAATGCTTTTGATATACTAATGAAACTTGTTATCCTATTTTGCAGAGAGATAACTAATATGAAGGGAACAATTGTTGCACAAGTAGATTCCAGTGAAACATTCCAGGAATTTTGCAGCACATCCTGCCTATCTTTTTACGAAGACAAACAAAAAGCTCCAGCACATACAAGTCATGTTACCCAAGGAAATTATGGAAAATGCACCATTTGTGGCAAAATGACTGAGGTATGCTTTTATTTTTTTTCCAGAGTTCATTATGTTTGAATTTTCTTACAAGTCAGATAAACACAGTTCAGCCTAACTGGTTTGTTTGACATGTAGTTTGTCTTCTCCTAATTAGAATTACACATAACACAGAAACAGACTTCAGAAACAGACTTGTCACAGAAATATTTCAGATTCTTTTACTCTCTTTCCTGTCCTCTCTTCACCGGTATAACCTCTCAGTCCTTGTAAATATTTTTTGCATCCTCTCCAAAGCCTTTATATGTTTCTTTTTGTATTATGGTAACCACAACTGATCCATGTGGGATCCTGCTTCCCCCCTTCCGCCACTCTGAATAGCTACCCTTCACCCCTACAGTGTGCTTTCTGTCTTGCAGCCAGCTAGTTATCCATGCTGCTACTTGTCCACGTGCTCTGACCTTATTCATTAGTCTATTATGTGGACACTTGTCAAAGGCTTTTTGGAAAACTTGGTAATTGACGTTACTGCTTAGTACTTGTTTAGTTTCTCTGTTACCTCTTCAAAGAATTCAATTAGGTTGGCCAAACAAGACTTTTCCTCTTGGAATCAATGCTGACTATTCATTATTTATTTATATTATCAAGCTTTGGTTTCTAGATTTGTTTTTAAATTCTCCTTTAGTAGGGATTCCATTACTTTTCTGACCATCAGTGTTAAGCTGACTGTTCCCTGGACAAGTTCTACTTTTCTTTTTAACCATAGGCACACTGTTAGCTATCGGCCAGTCTTCTGGTAATAAACCTTCTCCTAACGTATTATTAAATATATGTAATGGCAAGTCATATGTTTTGACATTGTTAATGTGGAATAAAATGCAGTAACTTCTCTATTTACCAAGCTCCTACAATTTATTTTTAATATATTTTCTAAGAATTGTAATTTATACCTTTAAGGAAAATGCGTTAATTTGGCTTAGTTGGTAATACTTTCATTTCTGATTAAGAGGTTTCTAGTTTGAAGCTCCACTCTAGGACCTGAGCATATAATCTAGACTTACACTCCAGTGCAGTACTGAAGGAGTGCAATGTTGTCATACTTTTTATTCGTTCACAGGATGTGGGTGTAGCTGGCTAGGACAGCATTAATTGCCCACCCCTAATTGCCCTTGAGAAGGTGGTGGTGAGTTGCTGCCTTGAGCTGCTGCAGTCCATGTGGTGTAGGTACACCCACAGTGCTGTTAGGAAGGGAGTTCCAGGAACTTGACCCAGCGACAGTGAAGGAATTGCGATATAGATCCAAGTCAGGATGGTGAGTGGCTTGGAGGGGAACTTCCAGGTGGTGGTGTTCCCATGTGTCTGCTGTCCTTGTCCTTCTAGATGGTAGCGATCGTGGGTTTGGAAGGTGATGTCTAAGGAGCCTTGATGAATTCTTGCAGTGAATCTTGTAGTTGGTACACACTGCTGTCACTGTGCACCAGCGGTGGAGGTAATGAATGTTTGTGGAAGGGGTGCCAATCAAGCAGGCTGCTCTGTCCTGGATGTTGTTGAACTTCTTGAGTGTTGTTGGAGTTGCACTCATCCAGGCAAGTGGAAAGTATTCCATCACATTCCTGACTTGTGCCTTGTAGGTGGTGGACAGACTTTGGGGAGTCAGGAGGTGACTAACTCACTGCAGGATTCTTAACCTCTGACCTGCTCTTATAACCACAGTATTTGACCAATTTCTGGTCAATGAAATGAGCCCAAGTCCCATCTGCCGCTTCCAGCTGTGCAGCCAGATCTTAGATTGTCACAGCACTGTTTGAAGATGTGCAGGGAGTTTTGGATCTTCATTCTTGCACTCCCAAAAATGATGTTTGTTTAATTATTTGCGGCATGTTGCTGTGTGTAAAGTAAGCGCTATGCTTTTAATAATATCAATTCTTGCATTTCACAGAGCAGCTCATTGTTTACAGAGAGATTTGAGATGTTACAGATGTGTGGTTGCAGAGTGACCAAGATTGGAAACTAAGTGATTCTAGCTTACTTAACTTTTAGAGGAGACAGCCAAATGGAAAAGGACTGGGGACGTAGCTTTGGTAACAGAGGATGGATTAAAAACACTGCAGAGAAAGAATTGTAGCTTTGAAAATCAATATATTGAATCAGTTTGTGTAGAGCTAAATATATTAAGGGCCTGAAAACAATGGTAGAAATAGATTATCGCTGAAAAGAGAGATGTGTTGCCCAAGTTTATCACCTTGCATTCATCAGCACAAATGCAAGAATGCCAAATTTCAAATGATCACAAAAATTTATACCATGGGCGGAAAAGGGTGTTGGTTGGTAGGAAAGTCGACTCTGATTGACTGAGGTGTTATCATGGAAGAAACGGCAGGGCACTATAGGCACCCCATGCTTCCGCGTAATTCATAAAAGGCACAAGGCTTGAAAGTATTTCTTTTAGTTGCAGAGAGCGGATCCCTGTGTATGAATGTATGTTGCTTCGAGCAAGCTTCTAGCAAATGAGCCATGTTATGAGCTCAACTGATTATCTTAAATTGGTCATTAGTGTAATTATGTGCACTCTCAGGATTGTTCAGCAAGTACTTCCCAATCGCAGAATCACGTTTAACAGTAAATGTTTTGTTTTGGGATTTGTAAGCACAGGCTGGCTGAGTACCTACCACACAAATTGAGCAAAGTTGTGTATGAATTTCAGTGCAGGTGTGATACCAGGTATATAGGCTGTATGTCCCAACAATTGGCTGACGGAATCAAACAGCATGTTCCTTGGGCTGTGCGTAACAGGCAGAGTGCTGACCATACTCAACCAGCTCGTGTGCAAGACAAAAAGCTTCGGCAACATGTCTCTTTTTTTTGCAGCAATATTCAAGTTCTGTACTACAAACGACTAGAAGTAAATTAAAGGGCGCCTAACAATAGTTGTAGTGTTAGGCGAAATAAAAATCAGGAAACTAGAGGTGCATGTAACAAGTAATCAAGTAACAACCATTACAGACCCAGCAAACTAAATTTACAGTAGTAGTGTTTAGGCTATGTTCATGGAACGCATTCAAGATTGTTTTCTAGGTCAGTATGTCAAGGAACCAATTAGGGAACAGGCTATTTTAGATTTTGTATTGTGCGATTAAACAGGGTTAATTAATAAACTTGTAGTAGAGGAACCTCTGGAGAAAAGTGATCATAAAATGATTTAATATTGAGTTTGAGAATGATTTATTTAAGACCAAAACTAAGGCCCTAAATCTGAACAAAGTATGTAACATTGGCATGAGGGACGAGTTATCTAAGGTAGGTTGGGAAACTAGATTTAAAAATCTGATGGTAGATGAGCAATGGTAAATATTTAGAGAAATAATTCTGAATTCTCAATGAACTAAAACAATGAACTTCAAGTAATTAAAACCCCCACAGAAAAAGTGGTCCAACTATGACTAACAAGAGAAGGTTGATAGTTATTTTGAGTAAAAAGGAATTAAGAAAAATGGGGGTAGTGCAGGAAGATGAAGTTGTGGTAGTTGATCAGCCATGATCTTGTTGAATGGTGGAGCAGGTTAGTAGGAGCAAATGTGCTACTCCAGCTCCTATTTCTTAACAATAGTTTAAAAGTAAGGGCTTGAAATGTTGCCAAAAAGAGTAGTTATCCTGAGGATTCTAGAGTTCAGCAAAGGATGACCAAGAAATTGATAATAGAATAGAGAATGAGAGTAAACTAGCAAGAGAAATAAAAATAGATCATAACTGCTTCCGCAGGTATGCAAAAAGGAAGCAATTAGCAAAAGTAAATGTGGGCCCCTTAGAGACAGAGACAGGAGAAATTAAAATGGGATTAAGAAAATGGCAGAGTCATTAAACTAACACTTTGTATCTTTCTTCACAGTAGAAGACACAAAAAAAAATTCCCGAAATAATGAGGAACGAAGGTTCGAGTGAAAATGTGGGACTTAAAGAAAGTAGAGTTATAACGGTCATTTTCAGAATTTCAGACCGTAACTAGTAGAATGTTACAAGGAATAGTGCTTTGGGCTTCAGCTGTTTATATCCATAATCAATGGTGAGGGAATCAAGTGTAATGTATCCAAGTTTGCTGACAATACAAAGTTGGGTGGGAAAGAAACCTTTGAGGAGGAGGCAAAGAGGCTGTGAAAGGATATGGGCACATTAAGTACATGGCTAAGAACTTGGCAAATGGAATATAATGTGGAGGTGTGACGTAATGCGCTTTAGTAGGAAAAATGGAACAACAGAATATTTTTTAAATGGTGAATGACTAGGAATAGTTTTAGAGAGAAACATTCTTGTCCTTGTACACAAATTACTGAAAGTTAACAGGTACACGTTTAGGAAAGCAAATGGTATGTTGGCTGTTACAAATGGATTGGAGTTAAGAGTGAAGAATTATCAGTTTCATTATATAGGGCCTTAGTGAGAACACATCCTGGAGCATTGTGTGCAGCTTTGATCTTACCTAACGAATGTATACTTGCCTTAGAGGGGTTGCAGTGATGATTCAAAAGCGCAGGAAGGTGAAAGCAAAACAGAAAATGCTGGATATATTCAGTATGCCAGGCAGCATGTCAAGAGAAACTTCAGGTCAGTGACTTTTTATCAGAGGTGGAGTTGAGGTAGATGGTCAGCCATGATCTTATTAAATGGCAAAGCAGGCTTAAAGGGCTGCAGGGATTATTCCTGTTCATATTTCTTATTTTCTTATAAGAGATGTGATAAGCATTATTAGTGCAAATTGTTGGAACCATATCTTTAAGAACTATATTTTTTTAAATTTGGAAGGACATTGCATTATTTGGACACTTGGGAGCTGACCTGAATTTTTTTAAAAAAGATGTTCATCTTGGACTGGAGCAAGCATGATTTTTCTAAGAAATAACACGTCAGCCAAATGACCAACATGGCAATTGTGGAGTGGTGCTATTTGTCTATCTGAACTGCAATCACTTTAATTGATGGGAAAAAAACAGTTTTAAAGGCAAAGGCCTGGTGATTTACTGGAAATCGCCTGAAAGAGGAGCTTTATGTTTTGAACTTGTTGTTTTGAACTCAGTTGGGAATGAACTGAGAAGGAGAAATGTTGCCCAGTTGTGCTCCCCTTGCCTTGCTTGAAATACAGTGTGATTATAGGTACCCAGCTAGGAATCCTCATTTCAGTGGAATTTGTCTGTATTTGGAAACTCTAGAGGCTGAGACAAGAAGGATTGATCTGCCTCTAGTTCTAGCAACCAGTTCTTGCATTAGGGAGCACCAGATCAACAGCGCCAAAACCCTGTGAACTTTATCCATTTTATATATTCCTTCAACCACCCATTTCTGTTTATGTGCGTGCTCATGCGCGCACTGGGGAATTTTAAAAAGGATAGCTAGTTACACTTCCAGATTACAAATTTTGTGTTAACCAGTTGTTGCAACTTGTTTACAACTGAGTTTATTGAAAGAAGCCTGGTTAAAGTCTCCTTTATCCTGGGTCTAACAGTAGCAAAGGTAAATCATTGGTCATTTTGGTAAGTGAATTAAACATTTACACTAATGGTACAACCTATGGAGCAGTGGGGCTAGATAAACTGTGCACTCCTCCTATCCTGGTCCTAATATAGATTGGGGGCTATTGCAGGATTTTTAAACGCAGACAATGGGTGATTGGACTCGGAATAATAATTGGTAAAGGATAAAAGGACAGGTATCAGGTTTTGTATATGTAGTAAACCAAAATAACTTTGGAAGTTGCTAAGGCTTTTCTATTGATGGAAGATTTAACCCTGACTGGTTTACAAAAGTAACCAAAACTAAGCAAATGGAATTGGCAGATAAGATGCTGTTAGACTTAACCGTCGGGGGCAAGGAAAGCAAACATAGTTGAGGTAATGGTGCAGCATTTGAGATTAGAAGGGATACAAGAGAGACCACGTTCTCAAGGGGATGAGTCAATTGAGTTAGCTGGGAGTCGGTTGCAAATAAAGCAACTTGAACACAAAAAGCAACTGAAACATCTTGAATTGGAGGAAAAAGGAAAATAAAGAGAAATGAAAAGGCTTGAACTTAACCTCCAGAGAGAGAAGTTAGCAAGGAAGGAACGAGAAGGGAATACCTACTTAAAAGGCTGGAATTATAAAAAGAGACCTCAGATCCTGGGGAAGGTTCTGATAATTTAAAAAAAAAAACACCCCCAACCCAAAGCCCAGTAGAGATGTTTAAACTTGTACAAACCCTTCCAAAGTTTGAGGAAAGGGATGTAGAGGCATTATTTATTTATATGAGCAGGTAGCTAAGCAAATGAAGTAGCCAAAAGAAACTGGACATTGCTCCTACAAAGTAGGTTTTTGGGTAGAGCTCATGAGGTTTATGCATCACTTTCAGAAGAAATTTCTGTGGATTATGATGCAGTACAAAAGGCTATTCTTAGTGCTTATGAGTTTGTCCCTGAGGCATACAAGCAGAAATGTCAAAACATAAGGAAACAGCCTGGGCAGATCTATATTGAATTTGAGAGGGTAAAGGAAAGCAATTTTGGCCGTTGGATATGGGCATTAAGGGTAGCTGCAACATATGAAACTCTTGGAAAGAATTCTCCTGAAAGAATTTTAAAATTCACTTCCTCCAGTAGTTAGAACCTTTGTTGAAGACCAGAAGGTTGCAACAGCTAGACAGGCAGCGGAGATGGCTAGCGATTATGAGTTGGTCCATAAACCCAAACCCTTTGTCCATCACCCCCCACAAATCAGTGGATAAAACGTGAAAAGATGAAAGGAAGGCAAGTAGCCAGGGAAGAGTAGGAAAAGCTGGGAATGCTCTGGGATTTCCTCCTCAGACCGGAAAGTAAGTTGCTGAAGCTGGAAGTGATATTCAAAGGCCTAAGTGTTTCCATTGTAACAGGGTGGGGCATGTTTGTGCAGGTTGCTGGAAGTTGTGCAGGAAATTTATGGGACTTACTGGGGTACGTAAAGGTGATTCAGAAAAGGGAGCCTTGACTAAAAATGCTACAGCTCAAGTAATAGTGTTAAAACAGCTGTAAAACCAAGTGTGAACACTGCTGAGAGTTCGGGAAAGGTGAGTAAGATACATAAGAGTTATAAAGAATTTTTGTCGAGACAAAAAAAGTTAAAGGCATAACTTTTCCCCCAGAAAGCACGTTAAAAGCTAAAGTTTTAATAAATGGTATTGGCGGGGAGTATATACCCGTACCTTTGTACCGGCTGCAGTTGGAGTGTGGCCTAATGTCTGGGACAGTGATGGTAGGGGTTGTTCAGAGTTACCCGTATAATGGAGTTGACTTACTCCTGGGAAATGATTTAGCCAGAGCAAAGCTAGTTACAGGAAAAGTTTCCAGGAATTTTTCCTTCATGTGTGATGACCCGAGCAATGGCTAAGCAAAGTCCATCATCTGAGGTCAAAGTGATACCACAGACAGATATTTGGTTAGCTGAAACTTTCTTTAAAGACTTGGATAATCCAAAAGAGATGTTTAGTAAATCTGCTGTAATTAAGGCTTAACAAGCCAATCTGAAGTTAAGTAAGATGGCAAAATCAGTCCAAACTGAAGCTGAAGCTGAGTAAGTTCCAGAATGTTGTTATATTAAAAATGGGATACTAATGAGGAAGTGGAGACCTCCTCACAGACCTGCAGATGAAGGAATGGGCAGATAAGCAAGCTGCAATCTGAACATTACAACCATGGGTGAAGTGTTAGTGTTATTGCCTTTACAAGGAGAACCTCTGAAAGCACGGTTCAATAGTCCATACAAGGTAATCAAGAGGGTTGGTAAAGTGAATTATTTGATGGACACCACAGATCACAGGAAAAAGAATTGGCTGTGTCATGTCGATATGTTAAAACAATACCATCGTAGGGAAGAAGATAAGAAGGAACAGGTATATCAAGGTGTAAGCACAGTGGAAGACCGAAGAGACAGCGAAAGTGAGGCGGAAGAAGACTTAGACACAATCGAACCTCCTGCTATCCAGTTAGCTAACAATCAAATATCAGGACAGTTAGACATCATATTTTTGTATTTAGAGGCAGGACAGCGAGAGGATCCTAGTAAGGTTACTTATAGAATTTAAAGGAATCTGTAGGGATAAACCAGGGTGTATAACCTTAGTCATGTATGATGTGGATGTAGGGGAATCTCCTTATCAAACAACATCTTCATTGTTTCAAGTCCAGAGAAACAAGCTCAAGTTGAAGCAGAAATTCACTATATGTTAGAAAATCATCTAATTGAACCTAGTTAAAGCAGTTGGAGTTTTCCTGTACTGTTAGTGCCAATACCTGATGGGTCAACCAAAATCTGCATAGATTATAGAAAGGTAAGTGCAATAACAAAATCTGATTCCTACCCAATTCCTTGATTGGAAGATTGTATTGACAGGTTTGGCCACTTTCCTTACTAAAATAGATTTATTGAAAGGATACTGGCAGGTACCTTTAACATTGCAAACTAAGGAGATATCGGCTTTCATCATGCCGAACGAGCTGCACCAATGCTGAGTAATGCCACTCGTGCTAAAAATGCTCCAGCTAGTTTCCAAAAACTAATGAATAAAATTGCAGCTAGTGTTCCTAATTGTGTAGTTTACTTGGATAATGTATTGATTTACAACAACACCTGGAAAGATCATCTAAAACAATTGGAAGCCCTATTTAAACAATTACAGTTGGTTGGCAGATCTGGTAATGAACCTTGCCAAGAGTAAGTTCACGAAAGCATGAGTAACTTATCTAGCGTATTTCATAAGGCAGGGGCAAGTGTGGCCAAGTACACCAAAAGTACAGGCTTTGATTGAATTCTGTCACTAAAACTAAAAAGGAAATAATGAGATTTTTAGAAATGTTCATCTTTTATCATAAGTTAATGCCAAACTTCAGCACAATAGCTGCTGCACAAACAGATTTATTGAAAAAGGCAAAGGTATTACGTTCAATAAAGTGCTGGACAACTTTTGAGAAGCTGAAGGCGATCCTAACTAATGAACCAGTGTTAGCCACTCCATTTTCAATAAACCCTTCAAGGTGGCAATGGATACTAGTGACTTGGGGGTAGGTGCGGTGTTATTGCAAGAAGATGAATCGGGCATAGAGAAGGCAATGGGGTACTTTCTAAAAAAAAATTAAATCAGCATTAAAAGAGATACTCTGGTAGAAAAGAAAACCCTGGGATTGTTACTGGGTCTGAAACATTTTGAGACATATATCTGTCATGGCTGTAAAGAAACAGTACTATATGCTGACCATAATCCCTTGGCCTTTGTGAAAAAAATTTAAGACTCAATGACAGACTGTTCAATGGAGCTTGCTAATACTGCTCTAAAACTTAAAGATTGTTCATATTGCTGGGAAGAATAATATAAATGCTGATACGTTATCAAGAATGTAATTTTGTAGAGTCATCTGGAAATCGAGAAAATCGGAGAAAACTGTACAGATTCTGTATAAGGAGTGAATGACTGAGTGAGTGCATGTCTGAATTTTGTTTTATATATTGTGTATGTTTTCCCTGTGTACTTTGTAATGAAACACATTTGGAAATGGCGTTTCATTTCTCATGGACAGAGCCATGTTGGAACCAAATCTACAGGAACTATACATTTTTTAATTTGGAAGGACATTGCATTATTTGGGCATTTGGATGCTGAACTGGATTTTTTTAAAAATGTAATAAGATCATCTTGGACCGGAGCAAGCATGCCTTTTCCAAGAAATCACAATGATGTCAGCTAAATGATCATCATGGCAATTGTGGAGGAGAAATGTTTGTCTTCTTAAACTGCAATTACTTTAATTGATGGGAAGAAAATGTTTTAAAGGCATTTGGTGATTTACTGGAAATCATCGCACGGAGGAGCTTTATGTTTTGAACTTGTGGAGTTGAACTCAGTTAGGAATGAACTGAGAAGGGGTAAAGCTGCCCATCTTTCGCACTCCTTGTCTTGCTAAATACAGTGAGATTATCAGTACCCAGCTAGGAATCCTCATCTCAGTGCAACTTGTCAGTGTTTGGAAACCCAAGAAGCTAAGACAAGGAGGATTGATCTGGCTCTATTTCCCTCCACACTGAAACTCTGTTGGTGAGAACCTCCAGACATCTATTGAGATTAATGACCCATCCTCGCATGAGGGAGCACCAGATCAACAGCATGAAAACCCTGTGAACTTTATCATTTTTATAAAGTTTTTTCTTCAACTGCCCATCTCTGCAGAGACCCTTTTTGTTTGTCCTTTTTTTGTATGTGCGTGTGTGCAGGGGAATTTTAAAAGGGATGGATGGTTACACTTCCAGGTTACAAATTGTGTGGTAACCAATTCTTTCAACTTGTTTTAAAAAGAAGTTTTGGTTTATAATAAATCAATCATTTTGAGTTTATTGAAAGAAACCTGGTTAAAGTCTCCTTTTATTTTGGGTCTGACAGTAGCGAAGGTAAATAATTGGCCAATTTAGTAAGTGAATTAAACATTTACACTGATGGTGCGACCTATGGAGCAGTGGGGCTAGATAAACTGCGCATTCCTCCTGTCCCAACAAAATAATTTTCTTAATAAAATAATAAAGAATGTTTTGGAAAGAGCACCAAGACTGTTTAATTTCAATAATCGGATGATGGTCATAATCTGGTCATTCAGCGCAGACTGAGTCTTGGAAAGAGAAAGCAGCCTAAGCGATGTGTGCTTATTTACTTTTGTGATGAGCATTTGGTCTTCTGGAGAGCAACATTCTGCGAATGTGCTGGGCTAGTCATATTTTTTATCACTGCACTATCCGTTTTCTATTCAGTAAGCTAAGTAACAGTTAGGTGGAAGGTAGGAAGACCCAATGATCAAACAAAGTGCCTTAATGTTATTGGAACCAGCAGCTGAAGAACAACAAACAAACATCAATAAATAGTTACCTAAATCTTTGTTATCAACTCTGACCCGTTTGCAGTTGAGCTTTTAAATATTGAATGTAAACCATTTTAAGGGAGTTTCTGTTTTTTTCCCCACTGTTGCCAAGCTATGCACCTGAATTGTGCTGCTGGATAGAGAAAGGAATATTTGAGAATTATGCTATGCTTTGTGTCCTAACACCTAGTTTAACATGATTGGCTGGGTCTTGGACTGGTTGTATACTTCCTCTATTTATTGCCTTGGTTCACAGCCTGGGACCAGAGAATTGGGGAGAATATAGCGCAGTTTGCTGCAATCACTTAATTTTTATTTCTTAAAGGACCTTTGCCCATTACTTGAACGCAAACTTAGAAAATAACTGTTAAAAAGGGCATACAAAACCTGGCAGATAATTTACAAGTCCAAGCGTGCAACCTAGATGATGTTAATCCACATTTCTTTTTTAGATTCGACATGAAGTAAGCTTTAAAAATTTCGTCCACAAACTTTGCAGTGATGTTTGTTTCAACAAATATAGACAAGCCAATGGACTTGTAATGAACTGCTGTGATCAGTGTGGGATATACTGTTATAATAAAGGATCTGGAAATCACTTTCTTTTCCATGATGGCCATCACAAAAGATTCTGTAGTCCCAGATGCCTCAATGATTTTAAACAGGTAATTTGTTCACTGCTTTGTGTCTATTGAACTGATGAACATGTCCAATAATCCCTTGTGGTTCAAATTCTAGAACAAATTACAAGTAGCTTATGCTTACAGGTGTATAAACCAAGCTACATGTTTTGGTAAATACTTGCAGAAGAATTCAACACATCTGCCAAATTTTTAATCTGGAAAATCTTCAGTTTTTATAGCCTTAAAAACAATTGGACAAGTGGCAGTATGATTACATTCAACTGATTAAAATAAGTGACTGAGGCCTCTAGTGACTACTTCATCGGCATCAAAATACTACCCCAAGCTTTGATCAATTATGAATTGCTGTGTTGTTCCTTATAAAGATAAAACATTTTTTCAACAAATTCTTGAACTTGTGTGTATGGAGGCACTAGCTTCAGGCTAGATACTCATTTCAATCCCTCTCCCTCCAACCCATGCAGAAGGGAGGAAAACTTGGCAATTATGTTAGCTTTGACTTACTTTTTGCAGTCCCTAACATCCACTCAAGAACTTCATTTGAAGAAAGTTACAAACACATCTTTCTCCTTTTCCACTTTGATTCTTTTGACAGTGTTGTTTATGTTCCTGCTCTCTCCAGAAGATGTAGTTTCAAAGATGCTGGCAGCCCTCCAGTACTTTAGCCAAGGGACTGTTCGTCATGCTAGATCCCAGGAACTGAATATTGGCACCACCGCTGAGCCTACCTGCTATTCATAAGCATCACATTTACTTTATGTAAGAGATCCTAGGATAGCGGTCAAAAACAGGGATCCTGTTATTTTGTCCCCTCCTTAATTCCTTACTCATCCACCATTTTTCTGAGCTTTACATTGCTGAACCAAGAATGGATTGTATTCCAGGAAATCTACATGCTTTCGCAAGTTGCAAAGCCAAGCTTGACAGAAACATTATAGCCCTTCATTCGGGAGCTAGTGTGGGAAACCCTCAGTTCTGCCCTGTCTGAAATATTCCGCACTTCCAGTCACAGCGCTATAGGCTAGATGTGGCTTTCTTAGTGCTGCTCTGACTGAGTCAAGCTGGCTTATTCACAAACAAGGATTAAATTCTTGCTCTTCCTGATCTATGTGGTTCAGTGCCACACCTTCATTGAGTCATCAAAGTCTTTTTTGAACTATATTTTCATTCCTTACAGTTAGAAATAGCAAATTGCCACTCACATGCAGAATTAAGTAGCGTCAAAATGTTAATCTTTCTAGTTGCTTCATAGCTATCCTAATGTATACCTTCGCAGTTAGAATTTTTTATGCCACTATGTAATTTTGGTCAGTAATTGCTAGAGATGGAGTTTCAGTACTAAACTTTAAAAAAAAATACACTGGTAGATTTTGAGACTTTACTTTGCCACTTCAACTTAATATTTTTACCTTGCCTTTAGAAATGCAGCAAAATAATTCCCTGCACAGCATGCAGAACTCCGTGTAGAAGCTTTGACATGACTCAACGTGTAGAAGCTGGTCGGAATATTGAAGCATACTGTTCAGTTGCTTGCATGTCCGTACACAAAACAAGATGCCCAAAGCCAACAGGTAAACCACAACTCCGTATCGTCTTTGTATTACCTATTCATGCTGGATAAGGTTGTAGAGTCCTTTAGTTTATTTCTGTAGTTCCTATCAGGCAGATTTAATAAGTTATTTGTCTTGTTAATGTACCTGACTATTGTGAAATATAGTCGTTTGGTAGAACAGAACTTGAGCATTGCTGAATTAAGAGACATTTTTGTCGAAGCTTTTTGTCTTACATTCATAGGACAATTCACAAGGATACCAAATGTAAAGGGAACAACAATTTATACTGTCTGAGAAGAGAGTACTAATTGAGTGGCAAGTGGACTCTGATTGATAGAGGTGTTGCCATGGAGAATGTACCAGTTGATGGTTGCTGACACTTAACTGCCAAGCCTTGTTTGAAATTTAAGCCAGGCAGCTTGACTCTGATTAGTCAAGACATTGCCCTGACGAATGAACCAGTGACTGCTATCACTTATTTTGTTTAACTGAAATAGGTGCAATGCGTGTATATGTTCTTTTTGTCTGCAAAGAACAGGGCCCTGTATATTAATATATTTAGCTTCCAATACACGTAAATGCGGCACACTGTGAGCCCTACTGACAATTTTAAATTGGTTGTCAGTGTAATTCTTAGCACGAGGATTTTTTAGCAAATGTTGTCCAGTCACGGAATCACATCTAATGTTGGACACTTTTTTTGAGTTTTGTAAGCATGGGCTGATTGTCTGTATCTTGCCCGTTGTGAACAGCGGAAGACACATGCTGTTTGATACAATCCACCAGTCTTTGCAGACAGTGCATTCCGGACCATAACCCCTCGCTGCGTAAAAAAAATTTTTCCTCATGTTTTGGCTTCTTTTGCTAATTGATTTAAACCTGTGCCCTGTCATTCTCAGTCCTTTCACAAGTGGGAACAGTTACTCCCTATCTGTTCTGTCGAGACCCCTCATGATTTTGAATGCTGCTATCAGATCTCCTGTCGGACTTTTTTTCTCCTCGGAAAAACATCCTAACTTTTCCAATCTATCTTCATTATGAAGTTCCTCGTCTCTGGAATCTTTCTCATGAATCTTTTCTGCACTCTTTCCAATGCTCTCACATCCTTCCTAAAATGCAACACTCAGAACCAGATGCAGTACTCCAGCTGAGGCCGAACTTGTGTCCTATAGTAGTTCAACGTAACCTCCTTGCTCTTCTATTCTAGCCCCATTAATAAAGCATAGTATACTGTATGCTTTATTAACAGCTCTCTCAAACTGTCCCGCCATCTTTAATGATTTATGAACATATACACCCAGGTCCCTCTGCTCCTGTATCCCCTTAGAATTGTGCCCTTTATTTTATCTTGACTCTCCATGTTCTTCCTACCAAAGTTAATCCCTTCACACTTATCCATATTGAACTTCATCTGTCTACCCAATCCACCAACTTCTCTATGTACTTGTTGAAGTTCTACACTATCCTCCTCGCAGTTCACAATGCTTCCTAAGTTTTGTATCATCTGCAGACTTTGAAATTATGCCCTGTACAACAAGGTCTAGGTCATTGATATATATCAGGAAAGGCAAGAACCCCGACACTGACCCCTGGGGAACTCCACTACAAACATAAAATTTAAAAAAATAATACGTGTGCTGGAGATCCGAAATAAAAACAGAAATTGCTGGAAAATCTCAACAGGTCTGGCAGTATCTGTGGAGAGAGAAACAGAGTTGACCATTCAAGCCTAATATGACTCTTCATTGGAACAGAAGAAGTAGAAATGTGATGAGTATTATGCTGTTGAAAAAGGGTGAGGGGCAGGTGGAACAAAAAGAAAGGTCAGGAGTGGGCCAAGGGTAGAGATTAAATACCAAAGATGTCATGTAACAAAAGGCAAAGGGAGTGGCAACGGTTGTGGGTCCAGAGTAGGTGTTACTGGCAGAATACAGGTCAGCTCAGTCTGAGACCTTTGAGGGGAAGGAGCACATAGAGAGATGACTAGCTGCACGTTTCCCTCTTGCTTTGCCACTGCAGGAAGTCACCCATGGCTTCCACGATAGAATGCAGGTCTGCGCGCATCTCTGCGTTCTGCTGGACCAGGGTCTCCATGGCATCCACCATCGTTCCAAATGGAGACCTGATACATGCACATGAGGGTGCCATTTAATCAGAGATCAGGTGGATACACTCTTCTGACTTGCGAGCCACTCTGTTAAGGGCTTCCAACAGTTCTGTGTGAGTTTCCCCTGCCTCCTGCTGACTCTCCACGATGAGTTGGAAGGCTGAATCTAGCGGCTTGTCATCTGACTCAGACCTCCCAAATGCCTGTGTCCCAGCATTCTCTGAGAGCCGGGGAGCTCAACTGAACTCGCCTCCCCCTGCTGCAGGGCCCTAACGTGGGCCGCTCTACCCCTGGCCTGGGACCTCTCCCTGCTGCTTTGAGCCAGCTTCTCCTGTATGAAAACAGATGAAGAGAGTGTGAGCAGGACACATGGCACTGCATGGAATATTTGTGTGTTGAGCAGAGCCATGGACGGGATGAGTTCGCGAGCTCGAAAGGATATGAGCCTGATGAGGGTGTGTGTGAGAATTAGTGGTATTGTCCCTTGTGAAATCCCTGTGGATGTGTGATGGGTTTGTGAGCGTGAGAGTTGAGAGTGCTGAGAAGAGTGACT
Organism: Carcharodon carcharias; assembly: GCF_017639515.1. NCBI lineage: Eukaryota > Metazoa > Chordata > Chondrichthyes > Lamniformes > Lamnidae > Carcharodon > Carcharodon carcharias. The sequence goes on along the minus strand of NC_054477.1, from coordinate 58,937,359 downwards.
TACCCTGTCAGAACGGACGATCCCTTTCATCCTCCTGTGACACCGAGTAGCTTTTCTTTTGCAAGGTGTTGGCACTGACCACCACTGTCACTGCTTCCCGTGCAGGATTGATGACCTTGTTTGCTGGCCTTTGCCCAGAGCGGGGGTAGAGGACACCACGGCAAGCCTCCACAGCGTCGAAAAGGCGTTTCAGGGACACGTCACTAAATCGGGGGGGCTGCAGCCATCTTGCCTTTCAGGCCATGTCTTCTGTGCAGCAGTTCTGGTCTGGAAACACTGCGCGGTGTGCCCATGGCTGCACATTATAGCACCCAGCGTGAGGAGGCAGCGAGGTAACGGTGTGGCAGATGAATGAGAGCCCGCTGCCATTGAAATAGTGTGTTTCCCAGGAATGCATGATTAATGACATGGGATTGGGATGATATGGCGTGAAAAGCAGCCATTGCAGCTGGTGGATAAAACATTCTTTTTCCCATCCGCTGCTGCACTTAGTGCAAATCTGGGGCGACTCTGTCCTAAGTTTAATTGTGCTTGTCTAATTGTGCTTGTATTTCGCAGGTAATTAGGCTTGCCTGTTGGAATTTTATGGATCAGCACAAAACGGATAAATTACTTAAATGCACATTTAAAGGATGTTGATAAATGTGCATAATTGCAATATTTTAAAATATGAATGTAATAAAAATTGGCTATCAATTTAAAAAGGGCTAATATAGCCAAACATGATATATTTTGATCTATAAACAAATTGTTTCTGTAAAATGGCCCGAAAAGTATCTCAAGTTACACAAATCCTTACGTGGAGTTTTTTTAATCAATTCCGTATAATTGAAAATTTCAAACTGAAGTATTCCTTGAATTTTAGGTTTTGGGTTTTGTACTGCAATCGTTTATCCTCTTTGGTTCTGTATGATAGACAGCTAAATGGTCCACTTCGACAAAATGTTGGACAACCCTGGTGGAATCAGGATTAGGCTCACCTGTGATCCCTGGTCTGCTCAGATAACATGATACTGCTTGTTGTTCCAAGTTTACCTCCCAGTTTTCCATGTTTTCTCTAATCTTAGCTCGTATGCTGTACTTGCCTCTTGCCACTAACTCTTCTGACCATGATCTCAGATCCACCTCTTGCAGAGTATGCTGTATCTCATCATGCTTTGTAAATCAGTTCTTCCCTGTTTGGAATATTGTAGCCAACTGAACCAGTTTCCCAGAATTCCTTGGTACCTTTCCCTGGTCAATCTACTGCTCTCAGCTTTCTAGCCTTTTTATTTCTGACAATGAATGAACTGATGTTCTAGCTGGCAAATTGTTGCCAGAAGTTACTAAGGTAGAAATGGGCTCACATTTGGTAGAAGCTTAATGCTATGATTATGATTTTTCGAGTTTTTGCACTGAGGTCACCATGTTGCACCTTGAAATCTCACAGCAGATTTTTCCATTTTGCTTTAGGTATGGGTTCTTGCCACTTCTGTAAAAGAAGCGCTTTACCTCAATATCAAGCCACAATGCCTGATGGAAAACTGTACAACTTCTGCAGCTCTAGCTGTGTGGCTAAATTTCAGGTTTATATGTTTTGCTCTTTTTGTTAAATTATTTGACATCAGTTTTGTGATCTATGTCACCTTATGTAAATCTTGGCTCATGTCAACTGTTTTAAAGCCTTTGAGTAAGTTTTCAGTTTTGCAGTACCTATATGATACAGGAAAGAATGTGTAGTTCAGATCCCCTCTTCCACATTAAATCTCACAGGTGCATATATGCAAGTATATGCATTGAACAAAGATGTTTGTATGACAGTTATTTTTGAAGTAGGTAATACTCATAAATAGCAGATTTTGCATCACTTACAAAGGTTGGCTTGTTAGATATCTTCTTTGCTCTGTGGTAAATGCATAATGTTGTTGAAAAGATCCATCCAAGATCTAAATAAATCATGCCATACCTGACATGAACATGCTGTCAATTTTATTACCTTTTTAAATGCAGTTGAAGCACATCACTCTTGTATTTCCATTAGATTAACCAATAGATCTTAGCCATAGCTGAAGCCTCTTTTTTAGTTTTTTCTACTTCAAAATGTTTACATTTGAAACCTGCAATCAATTTGAACTTCACCCAGTCATCACTATCATCCGGATTGATAGATTGGATGCTTAACAGTGGACTGATAACTGGACTATCATTGCTGTCAAAGCAATGGTCACACAGTCTTCTACTTGCATAGAGGCAAGGGCTCTTGAAAAAAACACCTGGAGAGAATAGGGAGAAGTTATAAATGTAGGCACAAAATTTATCATGATCATGCTTTAGTCTTACAGTGTACAAACAACAACAAATGGTCAGGTCATAACAAATGAGGTGCAGCTGAAGTGTACCTACTGCAAGACTGGATTCAGTGCTAAGCCAGAAGTGTTGGAATGGGAGGTAAGACAAAGATAAATTTTAAAATAGGTGCAATAACTAGATGCAAAAGGGTTCTGAGTAGTATTGTGGGGCAATGACACTGCTGATTCTCCTTTAGGAGTTCAAATTCAAAAATGCTGTATGAAAATTAGTTTTTGCTATAGCAAGGAGATGTCTCACAGTAAGATGAAACCAGATTGCAACAGGTGAAGTAGAAAGAGAATTGGGAGATAACAAAAGCATGTTTGGAGAGGAGGATCCAAAGTTTTTTCAAGGTTGGGAAGGAGTGGCAAGGCAGAGATTCCAGGAAATGAAGTTACGAGGAGCAGGGATAAGGTAGTTGAATTTTAGGTTTATACCATTTCTCCTCTATTAAGGATACTAGATGAAATAAGTTTGGAAAATCATTCACAACCAGCATGGAGCACTCCCTGTACAATTAACTTTAAAATTAGCAATATTGTTTAGAATAGTGACAAATAGAAAAATTCCCACTTGGGATTGTTATACACAGACTGGATTAATGAATCTTGTTTGGGAAGAATTTAGAGAACTTACATCAAGCACTGCTTTAAAAATGGGGTGCCAACAGTGCTTTCATCCTCAGTTCCTTCACTAATTTGATTCGTTTGTTTTGCCAGTGAAAAAATATATTATAGTAATTTAACTTTTTTTCAGAATCATGTATTTCAGTTCTGCAGCAAAATGTGCTGTGAGGATTACAAGAAGCTGCACTGCATAGTGTCTTACTGTGAATATTGTCAGGAAGAGAAAACTGTACATGAAACTGTGAAGTTCTCTGGAGTAAATAAAGCATTCTGTAGTGAAGGTAGGTTTCATTATACTGCCATATGTAGCTTAAATTTGAAGTTGATGGAAAAGTAATTTTGAATGTTTTCCCAAGATTTTTATGTTTGATTGGAAGCATCTTTTTAACCTTACACATTTAGTATCGGAGCATAGGAACAGGGGTAGCCCTTTCAGCCACGAGAGGCTGATTTACCATGTAGTTAAATCATGGCTGGTCAATACCTCAATTCCATTTTCCTGCCTTTGATCACATTCTCTTGATACTAAAATCTCAATCTCACTCTTGAAAATTTATATTGACTCAACATTTATAGCCTTTTGTGGAGAGAGTTTGGTGTTAATTTATACATTTTCTTGTTGGTATTGAGAAACTAAAGTGGAAGCATATATTGCAGTACATTGCCAAAGTTGAAAAAATTAAAAATAAGACTAGGTAAAGATTTCACCTCTTAGGTGGAAAAGTATTTTAATCACTTTATCCAGCCCTGGAATGTTGGGTTATTTTACTGAAGCTTATATATCTTATCTGTTTACATGGATTGAAGATTGCTTAAAAAACAACTCTGTTTTCAGGCTGTAAGCTTCTATATAAGCAGGACTTCGCAAAACGTTTGGGTCTACGCTGTGTTACCTGCAGTTACTGCTCCCAGATGTGTAAGCGGGCAGCAGCTAAAGAAATTGATGGAAAAGCAAGAGATTTTTGTAGTGATGATTGTTGCAAAAGGTTTATAGACTGGTATTTTAAGGTCAGTGAAGTCTGTTTTCTTCAGTAGATTTTTTTGTCTTCTTTATTTATCTTAAATTTGCATTTACAATCAAACATGCCATATAGATTGTAAACACTTAATACTTTTGAATCTAATCCTTAACTTGGAATAACTGGCAAAAGGTGGTAATTCATTAATGTGGAATACTAATAATTAAAGTGGATCAAATCGGTTTCCCTGGAATTAATGTGATCATGTATACACTATAGAGTACATGAAATAAAATTTACAGACTGTTGATGACCTTTCTGATGGTGACGAAGCCCTCAAGGATGCTTGTTCTTTTTCACAGTAGAAGTGTTACAAAATAAGAAATAACTAACTATTTTCTATATGTTACACAAAAGCACGTTGATAACATGATTTATTTTAACTTAGTTGCTACAGTGTCAATTTTATTTGCAATTTTCTGCAACACAGCAAAATTAGTGAAAGACAGTATCTGTATAATTTTGAAATAAATGTAACTGCAGCTTTCTTTCCCATGTTGCCTTGTAAAGTTCCATAAATTGGCATAAATGTACAGATGAATGCATAGTGTTATAATGGCAGTCAATGTGAAAGTTAGCCATACTCTATGAAGCAATGTAATTTTTGCATTTTGACATCTACTGGTCCGCTATAAGTTGCTTTTAGCGAGAACTCGTATTGTGTGTCTCTAATAAAATTAGTTATCCAGACAACGTGAATCCAATTCCTAGTTGGTGGCTTACATTGATGTCATAAAACCAGTCACATTACTTTCTAGACAAGTTTAGAGTCATAGAGTTATACAGCACAGAAACAGGCCCATCGTGTCTGTACTGGCCATCAAGCACCTATCTATTCTAATTCCATTTTCCAGCACTTGGCCTGTAGCCCTGTATGCAATGGTGTTTCAAGTGCTCATCTAAATATTTCTAAAATGTTGAGGGTTCCTGCTTCTACCACCTCCTCGAGCAGTGTGTTTCAGATTCCAGCCACCCTCTAAACCGCCTGCCCCTTACCTTAAATCTAAGCCCCCTGGTTATTGACAGCTCCAATTAGGGGAAAAGTTTCTTCCTATCTACCCAATCTATGCCCTTCATAATTTTGTCTAGCTCTATCATCCCCCCCTCAGCCTTCTCTGCTCTAAGGAAAACAACCCTAGCCTATCCAGCCTCTCTTCATAGCTGGAACCCTCCAGCCCAGGCAACATACTGGTGAATCTCCTCTGTACCCTCTCCAGTGCAGTCACATCCTTCCTATATTGTGGCGACCAAAACTGCACACAGTACTCCAGCTGTGGCCTAACTAGCGTTTTATACAGCTCCAACACAACCTCCCTGCTCTTATATTATGTGCCTTGGCTAATAAAGACAAATATCGCATTTGCCTTCTTAACCAATTTATCTACCTCTGCTGCTGTCTCCAGGGATCTCTACGTGTACACCAAGGTCCCTTTGAACCTTCTCGAAAAATTCAATCACATTCGTTAGACATAAGACATAGGAGCAGAAATTAGGCCATTCAGTCCATCGAGTCTGCTCCACCATTCAATCATGGCTGATAAGTTTCTCAACCCCATTCTCCCGCCTTCTCCCCGTAACCTTTGATCCCCTTTCCAATCAAGAACCTATCTATCTCAGTCTTAAATACACTCAATGACCTGATCTCCACAGCCTTCTGTGGCAATGAATTCCATAGATTCACCACTCTCTGGCTAAAGAAGTTTCTCTTCATCTCTGTCCTAAAAGGTCTTTCCTTTACTCTGAGGCTGCGCCCTCGGGTCCTAGTCTCTCCTACTAATGGAAACATCTTCCCCACGTCCACTCTATCCAGGCCTTTCAGTATTCTGTAAGTTTCAATCAGATCCCCCCTCATCCTTCTAAACTCCATCGAATATAGACCCAGAGTGCTCAAACGTTTCACATATGTTAAGCCTTTCATTCCTGGGATCGTTCTTGTGAATCTCCTCTGGACCCTCTCCAGGGCCAGAACATCCTTCCTGAGATACAGGGCCCAAAATTGTTCACAATATTCTAAATGTGGTCTGACCAGAGCCTTATAAAACCTCAGCAGCACATCCCTGCTTTTATATTCTAGTCCTCTCGAAATAAATGCCAACATTGCATTTGCCTTCCTAACTACCGACTCAACCTGCAAGTTAACCTTAAGAGAATCCTGGACTAGGACTCCCAAGTTCCTTTGCACTCCAGATTTCTGAATACTCTCCCCATTTAGAAAATAGTCTATGCCTCTATTCTTCCTACCAAAGTGCATGACTTCACACTTCCCCACATTGTATTCCATCTGCCACTTCTTTGCCCATTCTCCTAACCTGTCCAAATCCTTCTGCAGCCTCCCCACCTCCTCAATACTACCTATCTTTGTATCATCTGCAAACTTAGTGAGGATGCCCTCAGTTCCTTCACCTAGATCATTAATGTATAAAGAAAATTCCTTTTCTTCTCCCCTTGACAAAGCCAGGCTATCTACCCCTGATTAACACCTGCTTCTGCAAGTGGAGATTAATCTTGTCCTTCAGAATTTTTTCCAAATGATTCCCTACCACTGATGTTAGACTCACTGGCCTGTAATTACCTGATTTATCCCAACTACCCCTCTTGAATAATGGTACCATATTTACTGTTCTCCAGTCCTCTAGAACCTCTCCTGTGGCCAGAGAAGATTTGAAAATTAGTGTCAGAGCCCCTGCAATCTCCTCCCTTGCCTCACATAGCAGCCTGGGATACATCTCATCCACTTTTAAGCCCGTTAAAACCACTGATACCTCCTCCCTTTAAATGCTAATTTGTTCAAATATATCACAGTCCCCCTCTCTGATTTCTTCACCTACATCCTCCTTCTCCATAGTGAACACAGGTGAAAAGTAATCTTTTAAACCCTCACCTACATCCTCTAGCTCCACACACAGATTGCCACTTTGGTCCCGCATGGGCCCTACTCTTTCCCTGTGTATCTTTTGCCCTTAATATATTTATAAAATACCTTGGGATTTTCTTTTATGTTGCCCGACAGTGTTTTTCACGCCCCTTTTTCCGCTCTCCTAATTATTTTTTTAAGTACCCCCCTACACTTTATATACTCCTCTAAGGCTTCTGCTCTTTTCAGTCCTATGTATCTGCCATAAGCCTCCTTTTTTTCCCCTTATCCAATCCTCTATATCCCTTGACATTCAGGGTCCCTGGACTTGTTGGTCCTACCCTTCACCTTTACGGGAACATGTTGGCCCTGAACTCTCACTATTTCCTTTTTGAATTACTTCCACAGGTCTGATGTAGACTTTCCTACAAATAGCTGCTCCCAGTCCACTTTGGCCAGATCCTGTCTTATCATATTGAAATCGCCTTCCCCCAATTCAGGACCTTTATTACCAGTCCATCTTTGTCCTTTTCCATAAGTACCTTAAACCTTAGAGTTATGGTCACTATCCCCGAAATGCTTCCCCGCTGACACGCCTACCACTTGCCCGGTTTCATTCCCTAAGATTAGGTCCGTCCCTTCTCTTTTAGGACTTTCTACGTGCTGGCTCAAAAAGCCCCCCTGGATGTACTTTAAGAATTCTGCGCCCTCTAAGCCTTTCACACTAAGACTATCCCAATTAATATTGGGGAAGTTGAAATCCCCTACTATTACTACCCTATTATTTTTACACGTCTCTGAGATTTGCCTACATATCTGCTCCTCTATCTTGCCCCTGACTGTTTGGAAGCCTATAGTACACTCCCAGCAAAGTGATTGCCCACTTTTTGTTTTTAAGTTCTAACCATATGGCCTCATTTGAGGAACCTTCTAAGATACCACCACTCCTTACTGCAATAATTGACTCCTTGATCAATATTGCAATGCCACCTCCTCTTTTACACCTCCTTGTCACGCCTGAAGATTCTATACCCTGGAATATTGAGCTGCCAGTCCTGCCCTTCCCGCAACCATGTCTCTGTAATAGCAACAGTATCATATTCCCATGTGTTAATCAACACCCTCAATTCATCTGCCTTACTTGTAAGAATCCTTGCATTAAAATAGATGCAATCCAGCCTTCCATTATTCCCTTGTGCCTTAACTGGTTTATATTTGCTCTGCCTTCCAGATTAACTTAATTTCTCCTCTATATTTGATTGTGCATCACCCCTTACTGCAGCTGCACTCTATATCCCATCCCTCTGCCAAATTAGTTTAACCCCCCCCCCCCCCCCCCCCCCCCCCCCCCCCCCCCGCCCCCAAACAGCACTAGCAAACCTCCCTGCAACAATGTTGGTCCCATTCCGGTTCAGGTGCAACCTGTCTGACTTGTACAGGCCCCTCCTTCGCCAGAAACGGACCCAGTGATCCAGGAAACTAAAGCCCTCCCTCCACCATCTCTTCAGCCACACAGTCATCCTCTTTATCCTCCTATTCCTATACTCACTAGCATGTGGCACAGGGAGTAATCCAGAGATTACAACCTTTGAGGTTTTGCTTTTTAATCTGCTACCTAGCTATCTAAATTCTTGTTGCAGGACCTCATCCCTCTGTCTACCTATGTCATTGGTACCAGTGTGAACCATGACCTCTGATTATTCGTGCTCCCCCTTCAGAATGTCCTGCAGCCATTCTGTGACATCTTTGACCCTTGCACCAGGGAGGCAACTCACCATCCTGGAGTCAGGTCTACGGCTGCAGAAGCATCTGTCTGCACCCCTCACTATTGAGTCTCCTACCACTATTGCTCTTGCATTCTTACTCCTCCCTTCTTGTGCAGCTGAACCACCCACAGTGCTGTGAACTTGGCGCTGGCTGCACTCTCCAGAGGAACCTTAACTCTCACCGTTTTTCAACACAGAAAAATGCTTCTTGAGTGAGATGCACTTTGGAGCTTTCCTGACTATCTGCCTGTCCCCCTTCTGCCTGGTGGTCACCCATTCCCTCTCTGACTACACTTCCTCAAGCTGCAGAGTGACCACATTTAAAAACGTGCTATCCACATAGCCCTCAATCCAGCGGAGGCACCGCTGTGTCTCCAGCTGACGCTCAAGCTCCGAAACCCGTTGCTCAAGCTGGTGGCACTTCCTGCACATGTGGTCATCCAGACTGCAAGGAGTGCCTAAGAATTCCCATATGTTGCAGGCTGTACAACACACGGGACTGAGCTCTCTTGCCACACTTTTTATTTGTTTTTAATTAAAACATTATTTCCTTAAATTTAAGCCAAGTAGAAAACTATTTAGTTTTTCTTTAAAATAAAAAATGCTGAGACTCTTACCTTCTGTAATGTCGCTTTAAAAACAACTTACCCGCTACCTACCAATCAGCTCTCTCCCTTGCCCTGACTTCACTCCTTTCGAATTCCAGCACCACCGAATGTCTGGATGAGAACCGGCTCCCTCACAGGTAAGTTCCATTCTGCTGTCTATACAGCTCCCACTCCGCCAAATATTGCATTGTGCAAAAATACATAAATAGAGGTTTTACTTTCAACATTAGTTTCTGATACAAGTATCACATTGTGCAAAAATACGAGTTTTGCAAGACAGAAAAGTGTTAACAGTTGGTACAACCTAGACAAACTATTAGACAAGTAGGATGGTTAGAGTATTCAAGTTAATCTATTAATCAAATAGGATCTAAAATTGGCACTTTTATTTAAATTCAGTACACATGATTGATTGAAAGCATGTGTTGCCTAATCTTTTTATGTTACCTAAATTATAGAAGCATTGTATTTCAGATATTGCATTTTTCTTGAAGTAATAAACATTTTTCTTTCATTTTAGGCTGCCAGATGTGACTGCTGTAAAGCTCAGAGAGAGCTGACTGAATCAGTTCAGTGGCGGGGAGAAATGAAACATTTTTGTAATCAGCAATGCCTTCTGCAGTTCTATTGTCAGCAGAATGAGCCCAATATGTTTACGCAGAAAGGTCCTGAAAACCTGAATACGGGTAAGTGCTTGCTCCAGGAAAATAGATTTGCACTGTATTTAGAAATATTTACCCATATTTATGGTTGAATACTCCTGCCAGCTGACTACAGAGCACATTGAGACCGGACATTGTGAAGCCAGCAGTCCAGATTTGCCATATGCCTGTTTGCAGGAGTACTATCAAATGACAGAGTATGGTGAAATGGTATTTTCTCACTTCTATGTAATCTGTTATGTATGTTTGTTTAGTGTCTTATTGATCAGTCATTGCCATGTAACCAGTAATGTATTATTGGCCTTATTACCCAGGATTCCACCCATCCTCAGCTAAATGTTCCCATCCAATCATATTTACAACAACATTAAAACTTCTTTTTTGAAGCTACACATTTGCCTAACTCTATTGATATAAATGAGTAATGTTCATCATTCTGACATTGCTGCTAGCTAATGTCACTCAATGTGGCTTGCATGAGAACTTGTTTAACAGCAATACAAAATTGTAGAATCATACAACACGAGGCCATCTGGCCCAATATGCCCATGACAACTCTTGAAAAGATGTATCTAATTAGACCTACTTCCCTAACAATAGAGATAAAAACAAAAAACTGCGGATGCTGGAAATCCAAAACAAAAACAGAAATACCTGGAAAAACTCAGCAAGACCTACTTCCCTGCTATTTCCTCACTGCCATGCAAATTTTTCTTTTTCAAGTATATATACAATTCCCTTTTGAAAGTTATTAAATCATCGTCCACCACTCATTCAGGCAGTACATTTCAGATCATAAGACTTGGTAAACTTATTTTGTCTGGTTGTCCTTAAAAATCCATCATAATTTTGAGCACCTCTAGATATCTCCTGAATCTTTTCTGCTCTAAGGAAAATAACCCCAGTTACTCTAGTCTCTCCAAATAACTCAAATGCCTCTTCCCTCAATTTCAGTTCTTTTAATAGACCAAAGTTGATGGAAATTTACAGATAATGAGATAACTCATCATCTCACGTGATGCAGTAGTAAACTTGATTGTATATGCATTCTTTGCTCATGTGACATCTCTGCAATCTACTCACAATTTTCTGGTCAAACTATAGCCATGATATTCACAGGATTCCATTCAACAACATGCCGAAGCTTGGAAACACTCCTTAAATGGCTGAGACACTTCCAATGATAGGAGCATAACTACTAGACTTTGCTTTATTTCTGTATAACTCTTTTTTATTTACATATAAATGAATCATGAGTGTCAGAATATATTTGCCAACAGCTCATATTACATTTGAACCTCATGTATGCAGTTTCCCATTATTTTGCATTAATATAAACCTTTTAAAGAATATGGTGAAAAGCATGCAAGATGTGCATTCCAAAAGTGACTTTAGATGTTGGAGCAGGCTACCTATGAGGTGACTATTGAGCACTAGAGTTACGCTATTGCAAGTATATTGCATAACTGCAAACTCTATAGTTTGTGAATGAACTTGACTGTTGACCATTGAATATTTGCTTTTTTTTTGTACCTTTCAGTTTAGCGATCCTTTTTCAAACTTTGTAACTGTTAGATGAAAAAAAAAGTTTTCTTTTTTACTTTCCCCATTCTGTCCTGAAGCCTTTGCTTTGCTAGAATACATAGGTGCTGGTTATTTTACCACATGAGCACTACAACTGAACCAAATTCTGTCCCACAGGCATTCATTTAGGTTTACTTCTAGTAGAGGTATCTGGATAGCAAAGAAAAGGAGGAGCCATTACTGGTGATCTCCCTCCTTTCCTAGTTTTTCCACGACCACTGCCACCCAAAGCTGCCGGACACAGACACCTATTTTATCACCCCTGCTGCGGTATTAGCTGATGTCAGCTCATTCGCTGTAAACTGCCGATTGAAACTGGCAACTTCCTGATCTGTATGGGCTGGATTTTACATTCCCCCACTGCCAGGTTTGAAGTTGGGGAGGCACATTATAATCTAACAGGCAGCCTGCTTATCTGCCCAGCCCTGCAAGGGACCTGTCTGAAATTTAACGGAGGAGGGCAGGGTAGGCTTCAGGTGAACCACCTGCCTTAATGAGGCCCTTAAGTGGATAATTAATGGCTACTTAGAGCCTCATCCCACCACTGCCTGTATTTTACTCATGGCGGCAGGAGGCCCATGGCATCCGGGAAGCGCTGCAACTTTAGCTGCGTGGGCTGCTGTAAGGCAAAAAAGGGGGGAGCCTAGTTTGGAGGCCTGCTGGGCATATGGAAGGCATCACCGCCTCCCACTCCTGGTCTGTTGAACCTAGCTGCACTCATCCCTCCCTTGCCACGAGTCCTCGCCCCAGCTGGAGCTGCTTGGACTACAGAGCTGCTGGCCATCCAACTAGCTCTCTAAGATGGGGCTTCCTCCCGAGGTAGAGGGCAGAAGTCTAGCCTTAAAGCAATTAACGCTGCTGCCTATGTTAAATTACTGTGGGACAGCTGGGGGTGGAACCACAATGCCCCAGTAAAATTCAGCCCATGACTTCGCTGTTCACTGGATGTTGTTGGATGTAAAAGAATAAATATCTTTTGCTTGTATTTCAGGATAAGATGATGTAGGACTAAAATTTGCCCATAATTAATTGAATTGTTTCATTTGACTGGTGACTTTGCCTAATTAAAGTATTGTTCCATTTTTCAGTTTCAGATCAAAATGTTCAGACCCAAGTTTTCAAAGTCACAGTAAGTATTGTCCAAATTAGTAAATTTCAAATCTATAATTATATTTGAACACACTCTTCCAGGTTTACTCTACATACCCCCTTCCTTTTCTGTGTATTGTGTGTAATGATATTTTAGCAAAATGTGATAATTTGAATATTAATTACCACAACCAAATTCATGTGACTAAATTTTGGAATTGGATTATACCTGTGCCATATTATAGGATAACTCTGTAAACAACTGCATGTTCACAATTGAACATCTCATAGTAGATAGATACAAATCATTACAATTCATTTTTTATTGCTTATTCTGATTTGTTGACTGATTCTATTTTTAGCATTAATAACCTGGGAAAAGGCATTGGACTCCAAAGAACTTGGGTGAATTAGAAGAAAATTAAATGAAAGATCAGTTATTTGGAACATCACAGTAGCTCAAGAGATCAAGTTTGGGGTTTTATTTATAAAAAGATGCGATGAAGCTAAATAACCACCCACAATTTTTTTCAGTGCATTTTGCTCAGTGGCAATTCTAAAAGCATCTGCTCACAGCAGTTGTGTTATAATACAAATGCCAGGGTTATTTCATTTACAGTTCACTTTAGATGAGAATACAAAAGGCTGCAAAAATTTGGAAAGTTTGAGATTTTTTTTCAAAACTCAGTAGATGTTGCAATATTGTTGTTCGGAGCAGTCATGGCCTGGAATTGACTTTTTAATTTTGCTTTGTCTTCACCACAAGCCACAAAGGGGAATTTCACTGAAAAGATTACTGATGGAGACTGAACAACATTATCACCTTCCTGAATGAGGATTGAGCCTCAATTCTATTCCACTTCTCTGCTAGCTCAATAGAAAAAAGACTGGAACTCCTTTGCCAGCCTCTTCTGCACAGATACTGACAACATGGACACAAATGTGTTGAGCAATGTCATTTGTTCAGCAATAACTTTATACAGCCTAAATGCAATTTTTTTTTTACATTTGTACCACCAGGAGAAAAGAAAGATTCTAGTAGGTCCTGCACTTCATATAATGATCCAAAATTCATCAACTTCATATAATGATCCAAAATTCATCATTATAAATTGCAGTATTGCTGCAGATTTTCTGCTTTTGTTTACCCACTGCCATTTTCAAAAAAAATGACTTATTTGCTTTCGGTCTGATTTATTTAAATGGTGTGACAAAGCATTGTCTGCCTTAAATACATAATAAAATTTACTGTGGCACCAATAGCAGATAGTCTTTTCAGAAGCGTCACAAAACATGTCTCATCCTGTTTGCATGCTGGAAGACAGCATTCGTACTAATGACCATGCTTATTGGCAGCCTCGTAAATATGGCCCAAGCCATTTGCTCACCATGCAAGCTTGATGCTGAAATAAGGTACATCAAAGAATCCTGCAGGATAATGGCTAATCTGATCAGATCATTTTGCACTGTATATCGTGTAAACTCATGAATGGGCCTAAGGCCCTCACTTTCCACCCTGAAAAGTGCCCAGTCTACCTCAGATTACCCTGTAAGGGCAAGGTTTCTCAAAACTTTGAGCCATGGGTAAAGCTGTTTCACGCTGCTACTGTGCAGTAGCAACATGAGTGGTATTCACCACTAACAGGACGCTGCTGTCAAGCCAAAAACACATGCTGCCTATCACACAAATTAGTAACGTATATGAATTTCAGTGCCAGTGTGATGCTAGGCATGTAGGCCATATGTCCCAAAGGCTGGCGGATCATATCAAACAGTATGTCCCTTCTGTTGTCCACAACAGGCAAGGTACAGACTGTACCCAACCAGCCCATGCTAGCAAAACTCAGTGTCCAACATTAGATGTGCTTCCACGATTGGACAACACTTGCTAAATAATCCTCAATGTACTAAAAATTACACTGACAGCAAATTTAGGATTGTCAGTCAGGCTCACAATGTAGCGCGTTTGCGTGTACTGGGAGCTACATAAATTAATACATGGCCCTGTTCATTCCAGGCAGCGAGAACATGTACATACATTACGCCTGTTTCAACTAAACAAAATAAGTGACAGCCAATCGTTGGTTCATTTCTCAGGGCAATGCCTTGACTAAGCTGTCTGGTTTAAATTTCAAATAATGCTCAGAAGTTAATTGTCAGTCACCATTAGCTGCTGCATTCTCCATGGCAATGCCTCCACCAATCAGGGTCCACTTGCCAACCAATCAGCACTCTTCTCATACAGTATAAAGTTGTTGCTTCCCCAGACATTGATATTTTTGCGATGGTCCTGATGAGTGCAAGATAAAAAGCTTCAACAAAATGCCTTTTTACAGAAAGGTGTAAGCTTGTTTTCCCATTAATTGTGTCTTGTTTTACATTTTTAGGCTTCTAACCAGACATCAACACCTTCACCAACACCTGTAAAAGAGCTGAAAAATAAAGCATTGTTGTGCAAGCCTTTGACCCAGACAAAAGCTACTTACTGCAAACCTCACATGCAGTCAAAATCCTGTCAAACAGGTATGAATTTTCACCTTACTACTGTGATTTCCAGAGTGCCCAGTGGAATGTTAATTTGGCCAGACTGTTCAGAGTGGCTGGGCATCCAATTGAAGCTCTCAGGCAAGTTTTGCAGTCTCCCTCTGGCTTTGAGATCTCTGTTTATAACTTTCTTTCTATTATCTCATCGTTTGGTAACAATTTTGAACAACCATTTGAGGTAAACCTGCTCAGTTGCTGACTGACACTATGCATTTTAGACCAACCTCAATGGTTTGGCAGTTTTATATCCATTTGGATATTCACATGGCACCGCACGTGGGGAATGGAGACCAGTTGTTGCCTTCAGATAAAGTGGGGCTAGAGAGCAGATAGTAACTATGCCAGCCACACCATGTAATCCAGTCCCTAGTTGAAACACATTATCACTTGTACTTGGACTTGATATTTATAATTAAGTAGCAAAACTTGGACCAGTTTAGAAACAAAAGAAATAGAGCTGTATGGAGCATAGGAGTTTCTCTGCAGTATAGACACAGCACCTGGGAGATACAGAGCTGGGGTTTGGCAGTGCCATCACTGGCTTGTGCCTGTAATTACATTGTGGCACATTTACATTGGCAGATTCTATTATAAATTTGGTGAGAAGTATCATAATGTAAAACATTGATACCGTTAAATGTGACAATGGGAAGAGGACAGAAAGTGGCTGCATACATTACTACTTTTGAGCCTCAAAATTTGTCTCAGTCGCAACTGGGTTTTCGACACTGGGTGCTGTTTTGCCTCCAAAGTGGTGTCAGCAAACCTCCATGCTAGCCACATCAGGTGCCATTTTGGGGATGGTATTAGTGTATCTACTGGAAGCATGCAGCGTAGGCACACCATGATGTCATGGTGGCACTGCCATTTTAAAGCTTAACTTCAGCTTAACGTCCACTCTTAATGCCACATAGCTGAGCATGCATTCAGCAGCTGGAAGTAACCCCCACTATTTAAAAGGATTATCAGCTACTTTCTGGTAAGTTGCTGACTGATTCCCACTGGCTCTTGTTGTGATTGTACAAATAGTTTCCAGAATTGTTTGAAGTTGCTCAAGCCTACAGAGCGTGTTGCATCACATGCTGCAGGGCTTTGCCCTTATTTCAAGGATTCAGCACAAACCACATATTCTGAGACAAAAACAAAAAATGCTGGAAAAACTCAGCAGGTCTAACAGCATATGTGTAGAGAGAAACAGAGTTAACATTTTGAGTCCGTATAACTCTGCTTCAGAGCTAAAGAGAAGTAAAATTGTGATAAAATTTATATTGTTTAAGGGAGGTGGAGCAGGTGAAGCTGGATAAAAGGCCAACCATAGGTGGGGGCAAAGGAGAGATTGACAAAGATGTCATGAACAAAAGGATAAAGTGAGTGTTAATGGTAGTGATGAGGGCTAAAGGAGGTGTTGACAGTGGCATTAAGTTAAGAAAGCAGAATGTGATAATAGCAGGACAAGGGTAAGTACTCTGAAAAGAACAACATGAACAAGTGACAGATGGCCCTTGTGGGGGTTGGGGGAGGGGACGGTGGTGGGGAAGAAAGATCTAAAATAGGATAAAAGGTGGGGATAAAACAATGAATGAAAATGAAAATAAGTGGATAAAAATAAAAATGAATATTTGAAAAAAGGGATAAAAAAGGTGAGGATAGAGAAGAGAGTTCATGGTCTGAAGTTGTTGAATTCAATGTTAAGTCTAGAAGGCTGTAAAGTGCCTAAGTGGAAGATGAGGTGCTGCTCCTTCAGTTTGCATTGGGCTTCACTGGAGCATTGCAGCAGGCCAAGGATGGACATGTGGTCATGAGAGCAGGATGGTGTGTTAAAATGGCAAGCAACAGGAAGGTCTGGGTCATGCTTGCAGACAGTCCAAATGTGTTTCGCAAAGCAGTCACCCAGCATACCAAATGGAGACCAACTCTCCAATGTAGAGGAAACCACATTGGGAGCAGCGAATACAGTAGACCAAATTGAAGGAAGTGCAAGTGAAGCACTGCTTCACTTGTAAGGAGTGTTTGGACCCTTGGACGGTGAGGAGGGACTAGGTAAAGGGGCAGGTGTTGCACCTTCTGCGATTGCATAAGAAGGTGCCATGGGAGGGGGATGAGGTGTTGGGGGTGTTGGAGGAGTGGACCAGGGTGTCCTGGAGGGAACAGTCCCTACCGAATGTGGTGAGGGAAGATGTGTTTAGTGGTGGCATCATACTCAAGTTGGCAGAAATGGTGGAGGACGATCCTTTGAATGCAGAGGCTGGTGGGGTGAAAAGTGAGGACAAGGGGGACCCTATCATGGTTCTGGGAGGGAGAGGCGAGTGTGAGGGCAGAGGCGCGGGAGATGGGTCAGACACATTTGAGGGCCTTGTCTACCACAGTGGGTGGATACTTAAGGAAGACATGTCAGTAGCACGGTTTTGGAAAGTGGCATCATTGGAACAGATGCGCTGGAGGCAAAGGAGCTGAGAGAATGAGATGGATTGCTGTTAGATCTGCTGAGTTTTTCCAGCATTTTCTATTTTTGTTTCAGATTTCCAGCATCCACAGTATTTTGCTTTTATCAGTATGCCCTGAGACATGGGTGCAGGAGTATGCATTACCCCCTCCCTCAACTCCTGGGTAAAAGCACGTTAACTGGGCAGAGATCACGCATAGCAGGACAAGCTCCTGAAGAGGGTGGGGAGAGAGAGAAAGGTTCTAAACAGAGAGCCATATGTGCCAAGGGTGTTAAGGGAACAATTCTGTTACCTGAACCTCAACAAGGAACATTGTGTCATATGTCTCCGCTTCACTAAGGACATTCTCACTATGACCTGCAGCAGCCACAATTGCAGCCTCAGAGCACGGTGAGGATGCCATTCCTATTGGCTGTGAAGGTGATCATGACTATGAACCTTTATGTATCTGGCTTCTTCCAGGCTGGAACAGGCGATGTTTCTTGCATCTCCTGATTTACTGCCACTATTGCATAAGGGAGATCATTGATGCTAGCTATTACAAGACAGCTGAATACATTGCATTCTCTTTTTCCAGAAAGTAGGAAGTGGAATGAACATGTGGCTTTGCAAGGATTGCAGGCTTGTCCATGGTGCAGGGTGCCATTGACTGCACGCACAATGCTTTGGGAGCATCGCACATCTACTCTTGACATGTATCCCAGCTGGAGAAACTCCATTCCTTCAGTGTCCATCTTGTGTGCAACCAAACGCAGCATATCTGCAGTAGTCATTTTACCTTCATTATGTGGCAGTCTATCTTATGCCATCTGCAGCTGAGCTAGCATAACAAACTAGAGTTTGGCTAATGGGTGACAAGGGCCTTCAACAACATAGTCTGTGATTTTCGTGTGCAACCCACACAAGTGGACAGCATGCATGAAATTACATGTAATATAGTAGATTTTTGGTGCTTAAACAATGCTTCCGCTGTTAAACTGCTCCAGAGGAGCACTGCAGTACTTGACAGAGTGGATGCCAAAATTTGTGGTGTTCTGCTGCACATAACACAACCTCGCCATAATTAGGATATGCCCTTGCTACCAGTTGAATAGGTGAAGGAAAGGGGCAGGCAACCAACACAGGCCTTTTCTGTCTGATGTTGATTCATCCAACTACAATACCAGAACATACAAGCTAATACCTCATTCATCAGCAACCCCATGCCTTACCTCTCCTCTGTCAATGACCATCTGCTTGAGCACAATGCTAAAATAAAAGTTACTGCAAAATAAACATTCCAAACCAAATTTATGAATCAAATCTCGTCATATTGCATACAAACATCAACTAATCACCCTTGTGCATTCCTTTTCGCTTTTGTCTTCCATGTGCCTTTGCCTGTTCTAGTGCTGCTATGCAGTGCTACTCCAGTGGCTACAGCACGGCCTGGTGGAAGGCTCATGACTTTCAGTGGGGGAGCTGCAGGTGGCTTCGCAGCATGACCTTGACCAACTCGGCCTAGGAGGCATGGCTTTGGACTATACCATCTCGGCATGTGTAGCACCAATCTAGCTGGCCAACTTACATGCAACAGCAAGGGCAGTGGTGAAGTTTAAGTGGTGAGAGGACAGTTGCTCTCTTCTTGAGGGTGGATGGTAGGTTTGTGCTCCATGGAGCCACTGCCACTCCCCAGGGTGGCACTTCCGTAGTCTGAGTAATTTGTTGGACCGTTTGTTCAACTCCTATGATACCTAGCATGCCCTTTTGAACACTGGTACCTGCAGTTATGATGACAGCAGTATGAGCTTGCACGAGAGCTAGTTGAGCTCCATAAGATCATAAGAATTAGGAGCAGCAATAGGCCATTCAGCCCATTGAATAAGATCATGGTTGACCTGACTCTGGCCTTAGCTCCACTTTCTCACATGTCCTTGACTCCTTTGTCAATCAAAAATCTGTCTAACTCAGCCTTGAACATTTTCAAGCCACCCACTGCTCTTTAGGGTAGAGATGTCCAAAGATATTAATGACAGTCTAAGAGAAGACACTCCTCCTCATCTCCGTTTTAAATGGGAGATCCCTTATTTTTAAACTGTGGCCCCTAGTTCTGGATTCCCCCACAAGGAAACATCCTCTCATACCCTGAAAAGCCTCTCAGAATCTTGTATGTTTCAATACTCCAATGAGTATAGGTCTAACCTGCTCAACCTTTCCTCATAAGACAACTATAGCACTCAGACTTTTGGTGGATACTATTTGTGCTCCTGTGGAAACTGAGATATCACCTATCAGCTTCCCCATTGTGGTTGAGTCCGCAAGTGTACTGATGGAGTTAGCTACCACTTACACGAGGAAATAGGTGGGCTCCAAGCTCTCTGCAAAGCTCTGTGCCAAGTTGATGCCAACCTCTTCAATGCTCTTTGCATTGACACAGGCTTTCTGGAAGGCCTGCCAATGCACTAAGTGTTTGATTGTGCACACACATCAGTATTCTTCTGTAGGTTGACACATTGAAGTCCCCATCTGTGACCTCTGCAGCAGAGCACGTGTGTGACATCACCCTTTGGCAAGCTGACACCTGTATTACTCTTGTCCCCTGGCCTGACTGCAGGCCACTTCTGCCCAGTGTCTCAACACATGCAGATCCTGCCTCTAAGTTATCCTCTAAAGTATGTGCAGTGTCATATCTGATCTGTTGGTTGAAACCCTCATTCATGCCTTTGTTACTTCTAGATTTAACTATTGCAAGGCATTTCTGGCTGGTTCTCCCACTTTCTACCCTTTTTCAACTTAAAGCCAGCCAAAACTCTGCTGCCCACGTCTTAATTCACACCAAATCCCTTTCCCCTATCATCATTGTGTTTATTGACTTGCATTGGCTCCTGCTCAAGCAACGTCCTGATTTTAAAATTCTTGTTCTTGTTTTCAAATACCTTCGTCATTCCTTTCCCTATCTCTAATGTCCTCCAACCCCACTGCCCACAGAAACACCTGTGCTCATCTAATCCTGGCCTCTTGAGCACCCCAATTTTAATTGCCCCACAGTTGGTGGCCTTGTCTCCAGCTGCTTAGGCCCTAAGCTCTAGAATTTCCTCTCTGCATCCCCAACTCATATTCCTCCTGTAAAATATTATTAAAAACCTATTAGTTTGACCAACATCTACCCTGTAAAGCCCCGTCAGAATCTTATATGTTTCAGCAAAATCACCTCTCATTCTTCTAAACTCCAATGAGAGTATAGGCTCAACCTTTCCTCATAAGACAAACCTTTCACCCCAGTAATCAGCCTAGTGAACCTTCTCTGAACTGCCTCTAATGCAAGAATGTTCCTAGTTAAGTAAGGTGACCAAAACTGCGCACGGCACTCCGGGTGCTGTCTGTACAGTTATGGCAAGACTTCCCTACTTTTATATTCCATCCCCCTTGCAATAAAGGCCAACATTCCATTTGCCTTTCTAATAACTTACTGTACCTGCATGCTGACTTTTTGTGATCCATGTCTAAGGACACCAAGGTCTCTTTATTCTGCAGCTTTCTCCATTTAAATTATATTCTGCTTTTCTATTCTTCCTGCCAAAGTCGACAACCTCAGATTTTCTCAGATTATACTCACTTTTTGTCCATTCACTTAACCTATCTGTATCCCTTTGCAGACTCTTTGTGTCTTCCTCACAACTTGCTTTCCTGCCTGTCTTCGCATCGTCAGCAAATTTAGCTACAATGTAGTTGGTCCCTTCATCTAAATCATTAATATAGATCATAAATAGTTGAGGCCCCAGCTCTGATCACTGTGGCATGCCACTAGTTACAGATTGCCAACCTGAAAGTAACCCATTTATCCATATTATCTCTGCTTCCTATCCATGCTAATAGATCGGCCCCAATACCAGATGCTCTTCTTTTATGTAGTAAGCTTTTATGCAGCACCCTATCAAATGCCTTTTGGGAATCCACATATACTACATCTGTTGGTTCCCCTTTATTTACTCTCCTTGTTAAATCCTCAAAGAACTCTTGTAAATTAGTCAAACACTAATTCCCCTTCACAAAACCATGTTGACTCTGCCTGACTGTAATATGATGTTCTAAGTATCCTGCTACTAACACCATAATAATGGGTTCTAGCATTTTCCCAGTGACAGACATTAGGCTAACTGACCTATAATTTCCTTTCTTTCTCCCTCCCTTTTTGAGAGGGGTTACATTTTCGGTCTTCCTATCCGCAGGAATCTTCCCAGAGTCTGGGGAACTTTGGAAGATTACAACCAATGCGTCCACTATCTCTGCAGCCCCTTCTTTTAAGACCCTAGAATTCAGGCCATCAGATCCAGGGAACTTGTCAGCCTTAAATCCCGTTAGTATTCCCATTACTTTTTCACTGCTGGTGCTTGTTTAAAGTTCCTCCCTTCCTTCGGCCTCTTGATTTCCAGCTATTTTTGGGGTGCTTTTTGTTCAAAGTCTTTGCCATTTCCTTGTTTCCACTTATTAATTCCCTAGTCTCACCCTCTAAGGGACCAACACTCACTTTAGCTACTCTTTTCCTTTTTATATACTTGAAGCTTTTATTGTCTGTTTTTATATTTCCTGCTACTTTACTCCCATATGCCAATTTCTCCCGCTTTTTTTTTAAGTCGTCCTTTAGTTTTGTAAACTTTCCCAATCTTCTGGGTTACCGTTCATCTTCGCAGCATTGTACACCTTTTTCAATTTGATGGCACCCTTAAATTCCTTAGTTAGCTATGGATGGTGCATCCTTTTGGTAGAGTCTTTTTTCCCAGATGGAATATCTTTGTTGACAGTTATGAAATATCTCCTTAAATGTCTGCCACTGCTTCTCCACTATTTTAACTTTTAACTTATTTATCCAGTCCACTTTAGCCAATGCAGTCTCTTGTAATTACTCTTGTAATTTCCTTTATTTAAGTTCAAGACACTAGTAATGGACCCACATTTCTCACTCAAACTGAAATGTGAAATTCTATCATGTGTGATCATTCTTGTCTAGAAGATTCTTTACTACGAGGTCTTTAATTAATCCTGCCTCATTATACATTACCATGTCCAGAATGTCCAGGCCCCTGGTATGTTCCAGAACATATTGACCTAAGGGAACTGTCCCAAATACATTTTCAGTTATGCCTTAATTCTGCAGGCAACTGTTGATGTGATGTGAAGATCAAAGTCACTCACGATTACTGCAGTACCTTTCTTGCAAGCCCCCATTATTTCTTGAGGTATACTCTGTCCTGCTGTGTTGCTACCGTTAGGGGGTCTCTAAACTACCCTCCATCAGTGACTTCTTTCCTTTGCTGCTTCTTATCTCCACCCAAACTGATTTTACATTTTGATCTTCTGACCGAAGATAATTTCTCACTGTTGTACTGATCTCATCCTTTACTAACAGAGCTACCCTACCACCTCTTCTTTCCCTCCTATCCCTCTGAAATGTCATTCAGATAAAGAGCCTTTAATTTTGTGTGTTTTAAAGTTTTTGCCTACTCAGACCTTATTTGCTGGTGCACACTTATGTTTGTATGCTCTGTCCTTTCCTGTCACACTCTGGTTATCATTACCTGCAACATTTACCCACTATTGCCTTCTCCTTTCTCTTGAATTTTCCAAACTTACACTCATGTGAACCCTCCACCCCCACCCACCCACCCGCCACCACCCCAATATTTAGTTTAAAGCCCTTTCTGCAGCCCTATTTATACAACCCGCTAGGACATTGGTCCCAGTGTGTTTCAGGTGAAGGCCATCCCAGCAGTACAGGAGGTGAAGTGAGAGTTACTGCCCTGGACCAAGTGTGGTATCAAGGAACCCCAATAAAACTGGAATCAATGGGAATCAGGGGGACAACTCCACTAGTTGAAGTTATACTGAGCACAAAAGATGATGGTTGTGGTTGTGAATCATCTCAGTCCCAAGACATCATTGCAGAAGTTCCTCTGGGTAGTGTCCTAGGCCCAACCATTTTCAGCTGCTTCATCAATGACCTTTCTTCTATCATAAGGCCAGAAGTGGGATGTTCACTGATGATTGCACAATGTTCAGCAACATTCATGAATCCTCAGATACTGAAGCTGACCTTGTCTACATGCAGCAAGACCTGAACACATTCAGGCTTGGGCTGATAAGTGGCAAGTTACTGTCACACCACATAAGTGCCAAGCATTGACTATCTCCAACAAGAGAGAATCCAACCATCTCCCCTTGACATTCAGTGACAATACCATCACTGAAGCCCTCACTATCAACAACCTTGGGGAGGGAGGAGGGGGGTGGGGGGGTGGTTACCATTGACCAGAAACTGAACTGGACTAGCTGTATAAATATTGCGGCTACAAGAGCTGGCCGGAGGCTGGGAATTCTGTGGCGAATAACTCACCTCTTGACTCCCTAAAGTCTGTCCACCATCTACAAGGCACAAGTCAAGAGTATGATGGAATTCTCCCCACTTGCCTGGGTGCAGCTCCAACAACATTCAAAAAGTTTGGCACCATTTGGGACAAGCAGCCCACTTGATTGGCACCCTATCCAACACCTTCAACATTCTCCCTCTGTCAGTGTATCAATAATCACATTGGATGGCAATTACCTTGTTAAAGACCATTACTAGTTAAAACAGGTGATAGGCATTGGTTCTCCCACCTAAACAGTATAAGTAGATACAGCTGGAACACTCTTGGGTGGAAGCTACTAGGAAGTGTGTAGCAATAAACGAGCTTTGGATTCATTCTTCCACCACAAGCGCTTATTGTGAGTAACGTGATAGCAGAGGATGAACATTAAGCTTTGGTGATTGATTGCTATATATGAAGCTTTTTGTCTAAATGCTCTGAGGGAAAAGAAATGTACTGTTGTAGACAATTTAACTGGACTGGTGGAAGGATGTTGCAAAATTGCAAACTTTGACTATCCACCAATTTTTTCTGACTCTAAACCTCATCAGCAGTGGAAGGCTGAAGTTGAGGTGTGGTTACTTCCATACCCCAAAAGAAGCAAGGTATGGCTTTGGCGTTATCATCACCTGCCAAAAGTAAGATAAGGAGTAAGGTATTTTCAGAGTGGAAAGTGGATCATTTGGATCATGAAGAGGGATTGGACTTCTGTTACAATTTTTGGATAAATTTTACAAAAAGGATGAGTTATTGGAAGTAAATGAAGCTTGGACAATATTTGAAAGATTTAGGAAATCAGATGATCAGTCTACGGAAAAAGAAATTATTGATTTCGATAAATGATACAAGAGACTACAGAGATTTGAACTTGAAATTCCAGAGTCAGTATTGGCGTTTAAGTTACTGAACTGTGCTTGCATTTCCCACATTGATAATCATTTAGCAATAACAGGGGTTCAATTCCGGGGGAAAGAATCTCTCCTAGATCAAATGGATGCTGCCCTAAAAAAATTTCTGGGGAAATCAGTCGATCCCAGCCACTTTCTCAGCAAATACGAATAACTATGCCATGAAACAAAGGATGGAGGATTCTATGGTGGAAGAATTTCCAGTCAACCAGTTATTAGACAAAGATTCCAATACAAAGACTGGGTGAATGACAGGAGGTCTGAAAACGGTCATAACCCTAGCCAATTTGAGAGTCAGGACAAAAAGTGCATCTAGAACGGTGACCGTAGGCGTTGAAACCCAAAAAATACACAGGGAATGGTAAATCGGTGTTTTCGGTGTGATTCCCAGTATCATTATGCGATGAACTGCCCACAGCAAAATAATCACATTTTTGAAGTGACCCTCAAGATGGATTCTTTTAAGACTGAAAATGATGGTGACTGCCATGATGGAATTGCATTAGTCACCTGAAAGTTTGAATCTAGTGATGAGTATCTTGATGGCCAATTCCTTCAACTGTGCAGTCCTGGACAGTGGTTGCACTTCTACAGTGTGTGTCATGGACTGGCTTAACTGCTATCTGGGGTCTCTCGATGAGGCAGACTGATGGGAGATCAAGGAGTATGAAAGCTCTACCTGCTTCAGGTTCAGAGATGATAACACATTAACATCCTCCAAAAGAGTAGCCCTCCCTTGTAAGATAACAGGGATCAGTCTGTTTATCAGTATTGATTTTGGTTTTTAGCGAGATACCGCTATTGCTAAGTTGATCTGTGATGAAAAAGGCTCAGGAGACGTTAGACATGAAGAGCAGTCATGTTCTGGAAAACGTGGATCTACATTTTACTCAGGCCATTACTGCCTGGTACTAAGGAAGCCAGAGATTTCTCATCAAGAAGTTCATGAAATTTTGTTAACTGCTGGGAATAAGAATTTGGTGGACAAAACTATCATCTGGAAGTTACGTTGTTTGCACATCTGGCACAACAGAAACTGAAGACTCTACTTTTAGATGCGGGAATGGTTGATAAAGGATACAATGACCTTATTGAGCAAATCACTGCTCGGTGTGAAATTTGTCTTAAATGTCAGCACCACTGCAACCTGTTGTGAGCTTGCCACAAGCTCGGGAGTTTAACGACACAGTGGCAATCGACTTAAAAGGTTAGGGCAAGATTGGGGTATTTTTTCACTACATTTAATAGATATGGCAAGCAGATTTAGCCTATTCACTGTAATACATAGTAAAGACAAAAGGACCGTTGTCGATAAGGTCATGGAGAAATGGGTAGGAACACCATTAGCAACACCATTGAAGTTCCTGACAGAAAATGGTGGGGAATTGGCCAATGAGGAATTTCGAAACGTGTGAAAATTTGAACATCTTAGTTATGCAGCTGAGAGCCCGTTTAGTAACGGTCTTTGCAAAAAAATCATGTGGTAATAGATTGCATGTAACATAAAATATTGGCTGATTAACCAGATTGAAAATTGCAAACAGCGCTAGCATGGGCAGTGCATGCAAAAAGCTCTTTGCAAATGGTTGGGTGGGGGGACGTACAGAAGAAATCTTTGGTGTTATCAGGTGCTCCCACTGCTCTAAAAGGTGCTAGCATTAGCTCCACTTTTTCTGTTCATCTGAATGCTTTGCATGCAGGTAGAAAAGCTTTCATTAAAGGTGAGATTTCGGAGAAAATTCGGCAAGCCCTACGGTACCACAAGGACAAGGAGACTTGATATATCACCAAAGGAAAGGCTGGAAAGATCCTGGCAAGGTGATAGGGAGTGATGGAAAAGTAGTAATTGTACAACACGGCAATCAAACTGTTATGGTACATTCTTCAAGGTTAATTGGCCCTGACTATACTGTTACAGGTTATGAATAGGACATAGAAAGCGAGGAAGTACTAGGCACTTCACATCCACGCACATACACACTAGACAGCTATGAGAAGCAGACTATAGCAGGTACAGGGTTGACTGATGATGAACAAAGTAAAACTGAGATACAGGATAACGCTATTCGTTCAAAAGGGCAACTAATCAAAGTAGGAACAAAGGTAACATACATGCCAGAAGGGAGCAGTGTGTGGTGGGATGCCACCCTCTTAGGGAGAGCAGGAAAGGCCACTCAGGCTTTATACAAACATTGACTAAATGTGTAGTATGAAGGACAGGAGACAAGACCCATGAATTGGCAAACTGAGGTAAATATGTGGAAACCCAGAAGGAGCTGTATGAATTCTGACAGTGATCAATACCCCAGAATTAAATCACAGACTTGCAAACAGGATTCTGCTCTCATGGGAGAAAGATCATGTAGTAGTCCAGAAAGAAAGAGGAATGTAAGTAGAGGCCGTAGCTTAACAAGAACGAGGACTAAAGAGCAAGCTATGAATGTCAATAGAAGTAGAAGTCCTTATCACAAAGAGATTGTAGTAGCTGCTAATAAACAGGAAAATAGGCTGATAAAGGAAGCCAAACAGATTTGGAAGGAATTTATATACTGAATTACCTGACAGATGACAGCCAGCCTTTTCTCACAGGTGGATCTGTATAGAAAAGGTACTCCCAGACAGCATATATAAGGCTAAAGCGAGAGTAGTAGCCCGAGGCTTTGAAGAAAGACTCGGCGATCAGGATGTCAGAGTGGACTTGCCTACTGCGGGGAAATTGAGTTTGAAGGTTTTTTTATACCTATTTTAGCATCATATTCCTGGGAGTACAAATCAACTGACATAAAGGCTGCATTTTTATAGGGGAAGAAGTTTTAAAGGGAAGTGTTTTTGAAATGATCCAAAGAAGCCGTTGATGTAGGAGGAAAGCTGTAGAAATTGAACAAGTATGTTTATGGATTGAATGATGTGTCAAGAGCATGGTATTTTTCTATGAGGTCTGTCCTGTTGAAAATGGGTAACATTTAGTTAAAGACAGACCCTGTGATGTTCTACTGGTATCATAAGGAGAAACTAGCTGGAATCTTTATCATGCATGTTGATGATTTCCTGTGGGGAGGCTCTGTAGAATTTGAGCAATGGGTAATCGAGAAGATAAAGAAGGAATTCAAGGTCGGATGTCAGGCTTCAGGGGCCTTTAAATACATAGGTTTAGGCATTAAGCAGAGCAAGTCAGGAGTGACATTGAATCAACAATTTTATCTAGAAAATGTTAATCATATCCCAATAAGTCGGGTTAGAGGATTCTGCTTTCAAGGAAGAAACAAAACAATCAAAAAGCTTAATTGGGCAGTTGAACTGGTTGTGCACTCAGACTAGACCTGACGCTAGTTATGCTGTGTTGGAGCTGAGTACTATGGTGAAACACCCTACAGTTGAGGAAGTTCTGAGAGCAAATTAAATATTAAAGAAATTAAATTCAGAAAGATGCACACTCAAGTTTCCAGCTTTGGGTGGACCAGAAGATACGAGGTTGGTCATTTTTAGTGATGCTTCACATGCTAATCTTCCAGATGAGTATTCTAGCACAGCAAGGTTTATCATATTCTTAGTAGGAAAGAATGATAAATGTTGCCCTCTGGCTTGGGAGACCAAGAAAATAAAAAGGTTAATGAAAAGTACCTTAGCAACTGAAACACTTGCCTTAGTAGAAGCAATAGAGGGTTTACTTATCCAATATACTGGCAGAAATATTATATAAGGGGCTATGTGAGCAAAGTTTGCCCGTAGAATGTTATGTTGAGAACCGATCTCTTTGGGGCAATGTTCATTCCCCAAAAAGTGTTGCTGAAGAAAGGCTAAGAATAAACCTAGCTAGTATGAAAGAAATGTTAGAGAAAAGAGAGATCTCTAAGATATGATGGGTTGACACAAATCAGACAGTTTTATAAAAAGAAATGCCTGCACTAAAAAATTAGTACATGTATTAGAAGAGGGGCTTCTTATGTTATAATGATGAAATGAAATAAACCTTTTTTGCTTTATGAATGTTTATATATATTTGGTAAAGGAAATGTGGGATCCATAAATATGAAAATATGTGACAATTTTTCCTTCTGTTTGTTTAGAAAAGAATGTTCTTTAATTTTTCAAAGCTTTAATTTATAAGGAAAAGAGGGGGAATCTGTCAATGTATCAATAATCACATTGTATAGCAATTACCTTGATAAAGACAATTGCTAGTTAAAACAGAAGATGGGCATTGGTTCTCCCATCTAAATATAAGTAGATACAGCTGGAACATTCTGGGTGGAAGCTACTAGGAAGTCTCTAGCACTGAGGAGCTGTGTTGAGAATAAACCAGCTTTGGATTCATTCTTCCACCACAAGCACTTAGTGGCAGCAGTGTGTACCATCTACAAGATGTACTGCACCAACTAAGCTCTTTCGACAGCACCTTCCAAAACTGTGACATCGACCACCTAGAAGGACAAGGGCAGCAGATGTACAGCAACACCACCAACTACAAGTTCCCCTCCAAGCCACACAACATTCTGACTTGGAACTATGTCGTCATTTGCTTCATTAGCGATAGGTCAAAATCCCGGAACTCCCTTAGTACAGCACTATGGATGTGCTTACACCATATAGACTGCAGTGGCTCAAGGTGGTGGCTCACCAACACTTTCTCCAGGGCAATTAAAGATGAGCAATAAATGTTAGCCTAGCCAGTGATGTCCATATCCCATGAAAGAATGTTTTTTAAAAGCCTCTTCTTTCCCCTGTACTGCTGCCAGTCCAGCATGAATCACAACCAATTTCTCTCACACGAGTCTTTGAGCCACGCATTCAATCTCTGATCTTATTTACCCTGTACCAATTTGCACATGGCAATTCAGAGATTATTATCTTGTGGTTTTACTTCTTAATTTAGCCTCCATCTGGTCATTCTCCCTTAGCGGAACCTCTTTTTCAGTCCTTCCTAGGTCATTGGTACCCACATGGACCACTACAACTGGACCCTTCTCCCTCTACTCAAAGTTCCTTTGCACCCCTGAGAAAATGTCCTAATCCTGGCACCAGTTAAGAACAAAGCTTTTGAGGTCCTTGCTCTCGTCTGCAGAGAACAGTATCTATCCCCCCCTAACTATGCTGTCCCCTACTATAGCTTCTTTCTTTTAACTCTCCATCCAAGCCCTCTCCCCATTGAACTATCAACTCAGCATTACAATTGTATTGACTCCTTCCTACGTCCAGTCTCTACCAAGGGCAGGTGGCAAGATACCAGAAGCTTCCCCCCACTATCAACCAGTTTCCCTTCTCACCTCCTAATTCTATCCTCCCTTCCCATTTGCTTCCCTCAAGACCTGTTAGTTTTCAAATTTCAACATGTGCCTTTCTTAAAAGAGATCTGATTATGATGTCTGCCTTTCTTGCTTTATGTGCCTATGTGTGTTTGTGTGTGTATCGCTCATCTTAATACATATTCTGAAGTGCATAGAACGCAACATAAAAGCTACAATATTTGTATAATTACTACATTAATTAAGGCATCTGCTTGGAAAATAAAGAATCTTGCATCATTTAATCTTTTGAAATTTGATAATTTTGAAAAACAAGATTTGAAAAAAAGTTACTGAGCAGGATGTTGAAGATGCTGAAGAAAAATATTCCATTGGTACAGCTGACTGGAGAACCCTGATGCATTCTGGAAGATTAGGCATGTTACCCGTGCTCAGATTGTGCATTGCAGATTCAGTTTGCATGGTCCCAGGTCAAAATAACTCTTCAGCCCCAAAACTAGGCTTTTAGTAGAGGCCAAGGTCTCGATGTCAAAACGTAGACAGTTTAAAACAATTATGAGCATCAAAGACAAGATTTAACCTTTTTATTCACTGAAAATTAGTTGATGGCACACACTATTGCCCTCCTGCCTCTCTCTCTTCCCAGTCTTTGTCACTCATTTTCTTATACACATCTCTCTTTCTGAAGTTTATTTTTTAACTATATCTCTAACATGAAGATTTGTATATATTTCATATTTGCTTATTTCAGAGGAGGATTGGAAGCCTCAGTTGGTTCCTGTGCCTATCCCTGTGCCAGTCTATATACCAATTCCTATGCACATGTATTGTAACAACTATCCAGTACCTGTCTCTATGCCTATACCGGTAAGTTTAGTCTTCAAACATGTACTTAATATGTCGGAAGATAAGCCCTATGGGTAGTTTTTTAAAAAATTAGAAACACAGTTCGAGTAAATGAAATGGATAAATAGAACCGTTGTTTTACTTTTCTCTTTTCCCTCAATTCCCTAAATTTTAGCCACTCTTTTCTCTTTTCATATTGATAGCTTATTTGTCACAAGATGTGCAACAATTAATGAAATATGTCTGGAGCAGGTACCTGTTCCAGTGTTTCTGCCTACTACCCTAGGGAATGCTGAGAAGATAGTTGAAACAATAGAGGATCTAAAGAGGAAAGTTCCTTCAAATCCGATTGAAGCAGACATACTTGCAATGGCAGAGATGATAGCTGAAGCGGAAAGGAATCCTGTATCTATGGAATTCTGTGGTAAGATTTAATACTTGCTTGAAAGAGGGAAGGAAAGGGGAAAGGATGCAGTGTATGATTACTGTTTCCATAGATGGTTCTGGATAGTAGAAATAAAATTAAAACGGTAGCTTAAATTGAATGCATTACTGGGTTTGCAGTTGTACACACTACTACTAGAATGCCCCAGGAATACCAATGAAGTCTAACTGGATGAATGAATTACGTCATCCAGTACTAATTGTGAAGTCAGAAGATTAAAAGAACTCATTTTGTTATTTGTTACTGCCACAATTTTCTTCCTGTGCTCGCCCAGAAAAAATGTGCTTGTTGAAAACGCAAGTCGTTCATGATTTTAAAATATCTTTCACTGTTTCATATGCTTTTTAAAAAGTTATAAAATTGAAAAGAGGAAATTGAAAAGATTTAAAAATTAAGGTGATAGTGTAGCAAAGATTGAAGCAGCAAAATGGAAAAGGAAAATGAGAGCAAAGACCTTTTTATTATTCATTCATGGGGATGTGGATGTCCTTGGATGACTGCATTGTCCATCCCTAACAACCTTGGGAAGATGTTAGTGAGCTGCCTTGTTGAACCCCTGCAGCCTTTGTGGTTTAGGTACACCCACAGTGCTGGTAGATAGGAAGTTCCAGGATTTTGATTCAGTGATGATGAAGGAACACAACCTATTTCCAGGCCAGCAGGGATGAGAAATTTCCGCCAATTGACAGAATTCTGACTTTGGGGTCATGGAATTCTATCCTTCAAAATTTTTCCCAACTTCTGAAATATATTGCACTTTAAACATTTTAAAAGCAACTCTGAGCAACCAAGCCCAAAAATAGAAGGGGAACTGACTTGCTATTTCTGTGGAAGTGGGGATGTGTGTGTACACAATGTGCATGCCCTGGCTGCCTGTACATTGTGTTGACTGTGGCTTTGTCAGATATGGTGCACAGGCTGCTGGTTGAGGTGGGAGGAATTGAACACGGTATGTGAACATCATATAGTGCGGGGACCATTGTGAGATTGCATATGGCCTGGAGCACGAGAAGGTTGGGCAGGTGGGATACCCCTGAGTTTGGCTGCTGACTTGGAGGAAATCAGTGAGGCAGAGGCTTCGGGAATTCTGTGGCAAAGGAGGAGGCGTCAGGGGTTCTGTGGCAAAGGAGGAGGCGTCAGGGGTTCTGTGGCAAAGGAGGAGGCGTCAGGGGTTCTGTGGGAAAGGAGGAGGCGTCAGGGGTTCTGTGGGAAAGGAGGAGGCGTCAGGGGTTCTGTGGGAAAGGAGGAGGCTTCTGGGGTTCTGTCGGAAAGGGAGAGCCTTCGGGGATTCTGTCGGAAAGGAGGAGGCTTCAAGGATTCTGTGGGAAAGGGAGAGGCTTTGGGGATTTGGTAACCAACATCTATACAGCTCAGTTTGTGACAGTGCAGCTTTTATTTCCCCTTTCCCCCTGCCAATGGCACCTTTTTTAAGATAACCAATGCATTAAAATATTTTTAAATTATGTGTCACATCATAGCTTATCAATAAAATTGTTTTTTCTGCTTCTTTGAGTGTCTTCAATAAAATTTTATTTGGAAGAGTCATCCTGTTCCAAAGCCTGTGCATTTCAGTTAGAATTAACAAGTCGATTCAAAAATCTTAAAGCAGTGCCCAATTAAAACCCCAAAGGCCCAGAATTTCTCTGAGCAAATTATGCCGATCAGGAAATTCCTACATTCAACCTTTGGATTCTTCTCAACTATATGATAGCAGCTGGGGTCAGCATTCCCAAGCTTGAGTGAGCATAGTTCACAGTCTTAATGATTATCCATTGTCAACTTCCAAGTCAAGCCTACCCTGGGGAGAGAAAAAAAAACTTTGCCCAATAACCCCAGACCCCCTGTAGGTAACAACTGGCGAGAGCCCCCCTTTCAGACTGTTGTCCCTGAAGGCCTCATCCTTGGACCAATATGAGAGAGTTTAGGGTTGGGGGACAGTTTTGCTGAACCTTTGTGTGTCAGACTCATTTTCTTGTTTATAAAGCACCAAGTAGTAGGCCTTTCCTCTGCTTATGCCCTAATCTCTGTATCCTATAAAACTGCTTAGCTTTATTGATCAGTAAGAAAAGTTGAACGTGGCTGCATCATTGAAAATTAACAAACAGTTGCTTTGACAGAAGACATAGAGCATTCAATTTGTATTTTTTTCAGCAAACTTTGCAAAACAAAAGTATTTATTTTAGAAATTAGCTTAAATTAGTTTGGACATTGTGGCTGCCACCATATGTTTGGAGAAATTAGTTCCAGTGACTCAAAGTTCTTATGTACATAATAGCAATTTGTATTTATAAAAGGACTTTAATGTAATAAAATATCCTAAGGTGCCTGTCCTGTCCTGTTTGTAGCTACTCCTACCAGGAGATTTGCTTGTCATGTGGAGGCGTTGCATAACTGGGAACCATTATAGATTAGTGAGCATAGGAGTGATAGGTGAACAGGATTTGGTATGATTAAGGATGTATGCAGCAGAGTTTTGGATGACCTCAGCCTGTCAGAAGTGCATTAGAATAGTCAAATCTAGAGGTAACAAAGGTATGGATGTGGGTTGCAACAGCAGATGAGGTGAGACAGAGGTAGAAATGGGCAATGTTACAGAGGTGGAAATAGGCAATCTTTGTGATGATGCAGATATGTAGTTGGAAGCTCAACTTAGGATCTGACAGTCTGGTTATACCTCAGAGAGGGATGAAATCAGTAGCTAGGGAAAAAAGTTTGTCCTGGGGACTGAAGACAATGGCTTCAGTCTTCCCAGTATTTATTTGGAGGAAATTTCTGCTCATCCAGTACTGGATGTCAAACAAGCGGAGGAAGTGGAAGGGTTGAGGGAGGTGATGGTGAAGTAGAGCTGGCTGTTATCAGTTTACATATGAAAATTGACATGTTTATAATAGATTACAAGTTATATAAAGCCTTACTTAAGCTTGTGATTTCAACATCTGCCTTTGGAACTGCAGTATGTTCAACTGTTTAAATCGGGCGACGAAGGAAATCAAGTTCAGCATGTTATATCATGGCCTGGAGTTCCCTCCATGGACATAATTGAGAAGTTGGATCCAAAAATGCCCCTATTGCTGGTGCCCATTTTGCCAATGTCATGTCACTCTGAATTATCTTACCAATCTCGTTTGACAACACCAAAATTTAAAATAAACAAAAATCAAGTTAAATCTTCGGAGCCCAAGGAAAGCACTAAACCTGCACCTTATTTCTTCTTCAATTACGAAAATTTAAGTTGAAATTGCTTCAACCATCATTCATGCACAAGATAAACAGAGAGAAATAGGTCGTGTTCTGGTATTTATTCATGTACTTACATCACCTTGTTGTACTAATTACATTAAATGCTGAGATCACTTTGGTGATTTGATTAAAATGCATTTTTTCAGAATCTTGACGGTAATAGAAGACAAACACAGGAAAGACTAATGTTTCTACACACTTGAAGTCTAATAATTCCACCCATTGGAAATGATCTAGAAAAATTTGCATTCACCACAGATCATAAAAAGTGCTGTAATTACATGATTCCTTGTCACAAAAAAATTTCAGACCTCTTTGGCCACTAATTTTGTCTTCAGCCGCTCTCATCCCTGAGGTTAGGATGGTGTGTAACATGGAGGTGAACTTGCAAATAGTAGTATTCCCATGTGCCTACAGCCCTTGATCTTCCAGGGGGCAGTGATCAAGTGTTTGGAAAGCACTGTCAAAGGAACCTTGGTGAGCAGCTGCAGTGCATGTTGTAGATTGCAGCCACAATGTCTTGATAATGGAATAATTAAATGTTTAAGGTGGTGGATAGAGTGCTAATCAAGCAGGCTGATTTGTCCTAGATGGTATCAAGCTTCTTGAGTGTTGTTGGAGCTGCATTCATCCAGGCAGATGGAAGGTATTCCATCACACTCCTCACTTGTGCATTGTAGGTGATGGATAGGCTTTGGGGTACTCAGCCTCTGGCCAATTCTTGTAGCCCCAGTGTTTATGTGCCTGCTCCAGATAAGTTTCTGTTCAATGGTGACCACCCCACCCCATCCCCAGGGTGGTGTTGGTTCGGGATTTGACAGTGGTAATGGAATTGAATGTCAAAGAGAAGTGGTTAAACTTTTGCGGTCATTTCCCGATATCTGTGTGGCACAAATATTACTTCCATGAGTGTTACTTGTTTAGACATTGCTGGGAAGAAATCAAACAGGAGCAACAGTTATGTTTGAAGCCTTCTGTTTGAGAGAATATTATAAACTGGGTTGTCTTTAGAACATAGGAGCAAGAGTGGGCCATTTGGTCTTCAAGCCTGCTCCGCCATTCAATAGGATCAAGTCTGATCATAACAGAATAGACCAAAAGTAGTGTGAGGTGTTGTTGAGTCAGTAACTCAAAAGACAAAAGCCTTGTTTTTAAAGTAGTAATGATTGCAATACTATCAGTATTTACCATCGTTATTTTGAATTTCGCAGCAACTTTTGGAATCCACACATGCACAGTGAAATGCAGATGTCCAGAAGGTGTTGTCAGTGATACAATGTTTCTTCAGAGGGTGTGCTGTTGCAATCCTCCTCTCCACACCCCCCCGAATGCAATCAATTAGGAATCATTGAACTGCTGAGAATTTAGGCTCTTAACCTCACTGTAAAAACCCTTGAAAAAGTTGCACTTTGTTAAATGATGTGTAAGTTGGATTCTAACGGCTAGGTTAATAATTATTGCTAGACAACCTCACTGGCTCTGAAAAGGTAATTTTCTATTTGTTGAATGTCTTAACTGTTCCTTTATGATAAATACACATTTTGTTACATTTTTAATCCCATTTGTATGTTCCAATCATTTATTTTGCTATGTAAAAATCAAAAGTGATGGGTTTATTGGTATTTACTACTTGGTCTGCTGTCAGTGAGAACACTTCAGTGAGGTTGGCTGCTTACCCTACTCGATGACATCATTGTTGCTGGGAGATTCCTTGTCTTGACTTGAAACTAGGAAAGTCTGCATCATAGAAGTCAGTAGACCCTTGTGTGCATTGTTCTTCGAGTTCAGCACTAGTACCCTTGCTTCTCTCATACTGCAAAATGCAGCACATAAATTTAAAGTAATCAAAAGGACAAAATTTAGAGAAATCTGTGCCAGAAGTAGTAATGGAAACAGAATCCATAATTAGTTTTACAAGGAAGATGGGTAAGTTGAAAATACAAATTTTGACAGGTATGGTGAAAGCGTTTGGGACTAAATAAGTAGCTCTTTTGGAAAATGAGAGATATAGTGAGCAGAATGAACATTTTTGCTGTAAAGTTCTATGATTCCAAATTGACTGAAATGAACGGCCTGAACTTCCTCGGAGTGGCACTAAGCGTCAGATTGCCACTCCGTCCCCAATTTCTCACCTTAATTTTTCTTTGATCTTATCTCGCCCGGGGTTCTGACTCAGGCCGGTCGAGATCCAGGCAGTGCAGCGCATCCCCAGGGCCTAGCATCAAAGTGTGGGAAAGTCGAACTGAAGGAGGCCATGCCCCAATTTTATGGTACCAGCTGCCGTAAACCAGGGAAGTTTAAAGGTCTTTGACTGTCCAGGGAGAAGGTTAGTGTCTAAGGTAAGTGGATAGGATTCAGGGGGATTGGGGGGATCAGAGGTTGGGGGAGAATTGGGGGTGTGGGGGGAATCGGAGGTTGGGGGAGGGTGTTGGGCCCTGAGGGTTGCAGGGAGTTTGGGCCTCGGGTCAAGTTGGGGCCTGGTGGTTGTGGAGGATGGGGCCTGGTGGGGGGGTGTTTGGACCTTGGGGGGTGTGGGGTCAGGCCTTCAGGGGTGGCGGTGGGAGGGGTCAGGCCTGAGGTGGCGGTGGGGGGATGTCAGGCTTCTGGTTAGGCCACGGGGGTGGGGAGAGGGTGTTGTGCCTCTAGGGGGCATGGGGTGGCAGCGGTGAGACTCAGGCCTGCCAAGGTTGTGGGGAGAGAAGTCCCATTGGGAGGGTGGGGGAGACCCCTGGGCCGTCGGGGGAGGGGCTGGTTGGAGTCCTTTGGGTGCGGTAGTTGGAGGGGGATGGGGTGGTTGAGTGTGTCCCATGGGAAGTGGTAGTCGGGGAATGCGGGGAGTCCTCTGGGGTGTCATGGGTATGGAGGTAGGTGTGGGTTGGTCTGGGTCTATAGAATAGTTACCCAGAAGTGTTAATCCTTCTAACAATAGTTACCCAGAAGTTAGAAGTGTTTTTAATCCTTCTAACCTTTTGTGGGTAACTACTGGTGTAACCCAGCCAGGACCAACCAAAGTCTGCGATTTAAATCGCATTTTCAGATAGCTTCCAGTGCAGGGCAATTGCCCAGGGGAAGTTTGCACTTCAGGGCAATTGCTGTGCAAACTTTACCTGGAAACATCCGAGGAGGATTCCCCAGCACATCTTAGGGGTACCCCTCCACCCCCAGTACAACTCTGGGGAACTCGGAAGTTACAGCCCTAAAATGAAAATTATGTGCAAACAGAATTCTGGGGAGACGAGAAAGATTAAAGCTGAAATCAGATACATAAAATATTTTAATTTAACAATAGTAAATTAAATTAAATGGGAGATGGTTCCAGTGCTACTGCACAGACACGGAAATAGAGAAGCAGAGGGAGGACATTGAATGACTGTCTACAGCCAGTGCAGGAAGGGGTAGAAGTGAGAATGCACTTGTACTAGAGTGTATTAAAAAATTGATAAAAATTAGATTTGGTCTGAAAATGTTATTGTAACTTGAGTGGATAAATCACCGGGTATCAAGAAGCTAGACAGATTTTGTGCAAATATAAGGATGCTGCAAAATCATACATTAAAAAATTCAGAATAGGAAGAGGCTATTTGACCAATGTTTGCGCTAAAGCTACAACTGATCTTCTCCACAATACCTGTTGCCCAGTTCCCTATTTCTATTTATAATTCTTTTTCAAAAACTTATCTAGCTCTTACTTCACGTATATTGGGAGTGAAGTTTGACTTAGGCAATAGCAAATTGATAGCACATTTTTACCTTGAACGGAAGAGTGTAAAAATGGACTGCCGATTAGCTGCCGCTCGTTTCCATAACTATCCAAGACAAATTTCACTCCAGTATAGATTAAAAGAGTTGGAAAAGGGGTCAAGGTAAATTACACTTCCATTATCTCTGTAAACCATTTCACTTTAATTACCATCCAAAGGCCAAGGGAGAGGCGCAAAATTTCTAACTTCCCCCTTCAAATTTCCAAAGATGATTTAAAGATTGTGTCTCCTTACCAATTTGCCAGCCGGTGTGATTGAGTTTTCATTGCTTCCGTCTCAAAACCTTTAATAGATTCTTCTTTAGCCACTTTCAGCATTCAGGTGAAAATCCCAAATATTTTCATTCTTTCTTCATAAACTATAGCCTCTAGTTCATACAAATTAGGAGCAGGAGTAGGCCATTCAGCCCCTTGAGTCAGTTCCACCATTTGATAAGATCATGCCTGATCTGCCTGTGTCTCAACCCTGTAACCTTTGATGTGGCACCTTATCAAATGCCTTTTGGAAATCCAAGTACACCCCTTTATCCATGCAGGTTTTCCTTTATACACATTGCCTGATATTCTCAAAGGACTCCAATTAATTAGTCAACCATGATTTCTCTTTCACAAAACTGCGCTGACTGCCTGATTGCTTTGAGATTTTCCAAATGCCCTGCTATAGCCTCCTTAATAATAGATTGTAGCATTTTGCCTATGACAGATGTTAGGCTAACGACCTGTAGTTCACTGCTTTCTGTCTCCCTCCTTTTTTGAATAGAGGCGTTACCACCAAGCCCACTTTGCTAATTTCCAAGCTGATGAGACTTTTCCAGAATCTAGGGAATTTCGGAAAATTACAACCAGCGCATCTGCTATCTCCGCAACCACTTCTTTAAGACCCTGCGATACAGGCCATCAGGTTCTGGAGACTTGCCAGTTCTAATTATTTTCTCAGTACCCTTTCCCTGGTGATTGTAATTGTTTTAAGTTCATGTCTTCCTTTCACCTCTTGATTTATATGTATTCCTAGGATGTTATTTGTGGCTTCTACAGCAAAGACAGACACAAAATATCTATTAAATGCTTCTGCTATTTCCTTATGTCCCATTATTAATTCCACAGTCTCACTTTCTAAACTACCAATGCTCACTTTAGTTACTCTTTTCCTTTTTAAATACTTGTAGAAACTCTTTCTATCTGACTTTCTCTCATACTCTAATTTGTCCCTTTTTTTTCGTGATTCTTTGCTGGTTTTTAAATCTGTCCAACCCTCTGACCTACCATTCGTAGATATAATGCTACCTTTAGCTTACTTAATTAGCCACAGATAGTGCATCTTCTAGAGTCTTTCTTTCTCACTGGAATATATCTTTGCTCTGTGTTAGGAAATATTTCCCTAAATTTCTGGCATTGCATCTCTACTGAACTATCCCGTAACCTAACTTCCCAGTTCACTTTAGCCAGCTTTGTCTTCATACCTTTGTTTATTTAATTTAAAAACACTAGTCTTGGACCCACTCTTCTCTCCCTCAAACTGAATTAACTCATGTTATGATTATTGCTGCATAGAGGTTCCTTTATTATGAGGTCATTAACTAATCCTATCTCATTGCACATTGCCATGTCTAGAACAGCCTCCTCTCTAGTTGGCTCTAGAATGTCCTACTCCAAGAAATTGCTCCGAAAACACTCTATGAACTTATCTTCCAAGTAACCATTACCAATCAGATTTGTCCAATTTATATGTAGGTTAAAATCACCCATGATAATTACCATGCCTTTCTTACATGCTCCATTATTTATTCCTGTATACCCATTCCTACAGCGTAGTTACTGTTAGGGGACCTACAAACTACTCTTCCAAGTGACCTTTGCTATTTCTTATCTGTACCCAAACTGATTCTACATCTTGATCTTTGGAACTAAGGGTCATTTCTCATATTGTACTAAGGTCATCCTTAAATAACAGAACCACATCACCACTTTTTCCTAGCTTCCTATGTGAAAGGTCAAGTATCCTTGAATATTCAGGTCCCAGCCTTAGTCACCATGCAGCCACTCCTCTGCAATGTCTATCAGATTATACAAATTTTTTTCCATTTGAGCTGACAATTCACCCATTTTGTTACAAATGCTACGTGCATTTAGGTATAGAGCTTTCTTTTAACTATTTTTGTAAACTCTGGTCTTAACTGCTAGTGCACGCTTAAATTTGTACACTCTGTCCCTTCCTACCATGCTCTGATTATCGTTATCCTTATCGCTATCTTGTTCTCTTGCCTTGTCCTTTCCCCTTAGTTTACTACATTCTCCCTCGCATGATCCCTCACCCCCAGTATTTTGTTTAAAGCCCCTCTCTACCATCCTTGTTAAACAACTCACCAGAGCACAGGTCCCAACACGGTTCAGATGAAGAGCATCCCAACGGTACAGCTCTTGCTTTTCCCAGTACTGATCTCAGTGCCCCATGAATCAAAATCCATTTCTCCAACACCATCTTTGAACCATGCATTCAAATCCCTAATCATATTTATCCTACCATTTTGCTCGTGACTCGGGCAATAATCTAGATGTTATTAACTATGTAATAGGTTGTTGATACCTACGTGGACCATGACAACTGGATCCTACCCCTCCTATTGCAAGTTTCTGTTCCACCCTAAGCAGATACCTTGAACCCTGGCACTGGTCAGGCAACACAGCCTTTGGGACTCTTACTGACTGGTACAGAAAACTGTGTCTACTCCCTTGACCAAACTATCCTCTACTACCACTACATTCCTATTCACTCCCCCCACTTGAATGGCTTCCTGTACTATGTTGCCATCATGAGTTCATTCACTCACCTTGCATTCCCCAATCTCATCCATACAAGATGCAAGAACCATAAATCAAAAGCTGCAGATGCTAGAAATCTGAAAGAAAAACAGAAAATGCTGGAAAAACCCACTAGGTCTGGCAGCATCAGTGGAAAAACGGAGTTAATGTTTCGAGTCCAATATGACCTTTGAAGAAGAGTCATATTGAACACAAAACATTAACTCTGTTTCTTTCTCCATAGATGCTACCAGACCTGCTGAGTTTTTCCAGCAACCTCAAACCTGTTGGGTAATTGCAAAGGCTGAGGATCCTCCATTTCTACCTTCTCGATCGCCATACCTACTTACTCATAGTCACACCCATCTGTCCCTGACCATGGACAAAATCAGAAGACCCTAGCCTTAGGATTGTGACTGCCTTCTGGAACAAAGCGCCCAGTAACTTTCCCCCCTTCGATAGATCCAAGTGTTTGATGATTCAGACTCCAGCTAAGTAACTCTGAGGTGAAGTTCCTCAAGCTGCAGGCACTTACTGCAGATGTGTTTGCCTTGGATCACACTGATGACCACCAGCTCCAACATACTGCAGTTATAGCACATCAACTGCCAGACATCGCTATTCTGTTATAATTAGCTAATTAATTATTTTCTTAATTAAATTTTTATTAATACGCCTAGCCTTGCTTATACTTATATTATTATTTCAATTAATCTTCTTACCCCAATTGAAATTCCTAGTTTAGATTACATAAATAGAAAATACTCAGCAGCCAATCAATCTACCTGTTTCCCTGTGATGTCATACCTTGATATTTCATTCTGAGCTCTGACTGGTTCCTGACGACGGTTAGCTGTTTTATCTGCTCGGCCCCGAAGCCCCGCTGCTTTAGCCCCGAAGCCCCGCCGCTTTAGCCCCTTGGCCCCGAAGCCCTGCTGCTTTAGCCCCTTGGCTGCTCTGTTTTTTCTATTATTATTGTTTTTTCTGTTTTAACTGACTTTAACATGCTTTCTATATAGTGCAACCCCAGAACTGCAAGTACTACTCCCAACTGTGGCCTACCCACTATCTTGTACAATTTCCAACATCAGTTTTTTTTCTTTTAATTTCAATACCTCTAAGCTTGTGTCCTTTCTACTTGGTCTCAATTTTAACCATTAAGAATCAGGCATTGAAGTTAGTTGTGTGACTTACCTGAATATTGATACTTTTAGCATCTTAGTAAAATGCTAATAGCGGAGGATGGCCAACATGCAAACATATGAAATAGGAGCAGACCTAGGCCATTCGGTTCTTCAAACCATTTATTAAGATCATGGCTGATCTGTTTGTGTTTTGAAACCCATGTTCCCTTCTACCCTGATAAACTTAGATTCTTGTTAGGCAAGGGAATCAACTGCCTCTGCCTTAAAAATATTGAATGACCCTGTCTCCACCAACTTCTGAGGCAGAGTGTTCCAAAGTCACACAACCCTCTGAGAGAAAAAAAAATTCCTCTCATCTCTGTCCTAATACGGCAACCCCTAATTTTAAAACAGTGCCCCCTAGTTCTGGACTCACCTAGGAAAAATCCTTTCCACATCTACCTTGTCAATACCGTTCAGGATCTTATATAATTCAATCAAGTCACCCTTCACTCTTCTAAACTCCAATGGAAGCAAGCCCAGCCTGTCCAAGCTTTCATCATAAGGCAACCCGCTCATTCCAGGTATCAATCAAGTAAACCCCCTCTGAATCGTCTCCAACGCATTTGCATCTTTCCTTAAACAAGGGGTCCAAAACTGCGCGTGCGCACAATATTCGAGATGTGGCCTCACCAATGCTCTGTATAACTGAAGCTTAACATCCTTACTTTTATGTTCAACTCCTCTTGTAATAAGGGATAACATCCCATTAATTCTTAATTACTTGTTGTATCTGCATATTAACTTTTTGTGACTCATGCACTGGAACACTTGGATCCCTTTGCAGCTCGAATTCTGCAGCCGTTCTCCATTTAAGTGATACTCTGCTTTTTATTCTTCCTACCAAAGTGAACAACTTCATATTTTCCCACATTATGCTCCATCTGCTATACTTTTGCCCACTCAATCAACCTATCTATATCTGTCTGCAACCTCCTTATATCCTCTTCACAACATACTTTCCTCCATGTCTTTGTGTCATCTGCGTATTTAGCTATCACGCCTTCACTCCCCTCATCTAAGTCATTAGTATTAATTGTAAAAAGTTGAGGCCCCAGTCCCTGCAGGACTCCACTCGTCACATCCTGCCAAAAAAGAAAAAGACCCATTTATGCATAACCTGTTTTCTGCCAGCCAGCCAATCTTCTGTCCATGCTAATATGTAACTTCCACGCCATGAGCTTTTATTTTCCACAATAACCTTTGATGTGGCACCTAATCAAGTGCCTTCTGGAAATCCAAGAGCAGCACGTCTATGGCTCCCCATTATCCACAGCGCATGTTACTCCTTCAAAGAACTCCAATAAATTGGTTAAACATGATTTCCCTTTCACAAAACCATGCTTACTCTTCCCGATTACCTTGAGTTTTTTTAAGTGCCCAGCCATAACCTCCTTAATCATCGATTCTAACACTTTCCCCGTGACAGACATCAAGCTAACTGGCCTACAGTTCCCTGTTTTCTGCCTCCCTCCCTTCTTGAATAAAGGGGTTGTATTTGCTACTTTCCAGTCTGATGGAATCTTTCTAGAATATAGGGAATTTTGGAAAATTAACACCAACGCATCGACTACCTCAGCCGCCTCTTCTAAGACCCTAGGGTGAAGTCCATCAGGACCCAGAGACTTGCCAGCCTGCTCAGCTTGCTCAGTAACGCTTCCCTAGTGACTGTAATTTCACCAAATTTCCTTCTCCCTTCCACCTTCTGATTTACAGCTATTACTATAATGTTTTTTGTATCCTC
This sequence comes from Carcharodon carcharias, assembly GCF_017639515.1. Lineage (NCBI taxonomy): Eukaryota > Metazoa > Chordata > Chondrichthyes > Lamniformes > Lamnidae > Carcharodon > Carcharodon carcharias. The sequence continues at coordinate 58,893,283 of NC_054477.1, read as the reverse complement.
TGTGGTGAAGAAAGAAGCAAATTACTTGTTCATTTTATCAGCCATTTTCTTATTATCTATTATTAACTCCCCATTGTCACTCTCTAGAGGACCAACACTCTCTTTACCCTTTTCCTTATAAAGTACCTGCAGAAACTCTTGCTATCCATTTTTACATTTCTAGTTAGCATCCTCTCATAGACTAATTTCTTACTCCTGATTAACCTTTTAGTCATTCTCTGCCGTTCTTTACATTCTGACCGATCATCTGACCTGCCACTTGACTTTGCACCGTTAAATGCTTTTTCCTTAAGTTTGATGTTTTCCTTCGTTAGTTAATCACGGATGGTGGGTCCTCCCTTTAGAATTTTTCATTATCTTAGGGATATACTTATTCTGAGTGTTTTGAAATATCCCTTAAATCTCAGCCACTGCTTTTCTATATGATTTATCCCGTAGCCTCGTATCCCAGTTCACTTCAGCTTTCATGTCCACATAGTTGCCCTTATTTAAGTTTAAAATACTAGCCTTAGACTCACTCTTCTCCCTTTCAAACTGGATGTAAAATTCAATCACATTGTGGTCACTGCTACCTAAGGGTGACTCTGAGGTCATTAATTAATCTTGTCACATTATACAATACCAAGTCTAATATAACCTGCTGTATGGTTAGTTACAGAACATGTTGCTCTAAGAAACTATCTTGAAAGCATTCTATGAACTCCTCATCCAGACTATGACTGCCAATCTGATTTTTCCAGTTTATAGGTAGACTAAAATCACCCATGATTATAGCCGTCCTTTATCACAAACTTCCAATATTTTTTATTGTACTTTGTCCTAAATTGTGTTTACTGTTATGGGGTCTGTAGACCACTCTCACCAGTGACTTCTTTCCCCATTATTCCTCCCCTCCACTCAAACAGAATCTACATTCTGATCTCCTGAACCAAGGTCATCCCTAACTGTTGCACCAATGCAACATGATTAGCAGTACTACCCCTCCACCTTTACCTAACTTCCTATTCTTTTTGTTATCTTTGTAACGTCCAGTCTTGACCATTGGTGTATTGTTAGGTTTTATCTTCCTGCCCCTTCCAGCTATTCTATGACCCTCATTTCCCTTATTGCTATTATGGTTTCCAGCCTTGAATCTACCCCTTAATTTGCCAAATCTACCCAAGCTTGACTACTCAGCCTTCTTGTCTAGTTGAAAGACCTCCCTACTTCCCTAATTATGCGATTTACTAGAACACTCGTCCCAGCATGGTTCAGGCATAGACCATCACAACGGTACAGTTCCCACTTTCCCCAGTACTGCTGCCAGTGCCCCACAAACTGGAACCCATTTCACCCACACCAGTCTTTTGAACCATGCATTCATCTCTCTAAGATTATTTGCCATATGCCAATTTACACGTTGCTCATGTAATCCAGAGATTATTACCTCTGAGGTTCTGCTTCTTAATTTGGTACCTAGCTACTCATACTGACTATGCAGAGCCTCCTTCCTTGACTTACTTATGTCATTGGTACCTACATGACAGCTGGATCCTGCCCCTCCCACTGCAAGTTCCTCTCCAGCCCTGAGCAGATGCCCTGAACTCTGGCACTGGGCAGGCAACACAGCCTTCTGGACTCTCACCCTATGGTGCAGAGAGCAGTGTCAATCACTATACTGTCTTCTACTACCACTGCCTTTCTGTTTGCTCCCCCTGCTTGAGCCGTTTCCTGTAGCATGGTGCCATGGCCAGCCTGCTCATCCACCTTGCAGAACTCGCTTTCATCCACACAGGTTGTGAGCACCTCAAACCTGTTTGACAATTGCAAAGTCTATGGCTCTTCCACTACTGTCTGCATGCTGTCATTACCTGCCTCACTCATGGTCACATCCTCCTGTCCCTCACTGCTGACCAAAACAGACAACCTTATTCTAAGATGCCTGACCATCTTCCAGAATAAAGTGTCCTGGTGCTTCTCCTCTCCCTTATGTTGCGCAGTATCTGCAGTTTGGCTACCAGATCAATAATCCCGACCCGGAATTCCTGTAGCCGCTTACAATTTCTGCAGAAGTGATTGTCCTGGATCGCCTTGGGTGTCCAAAAGCTCCCAAATTCCAGAGTGCAACATAACACCTGTCTTTCCATTATTACTTATGTTATTTAATTACTTAATTAACTGAGGATAATTCCTATGTATACCAGACCTCTTTACCCCAAGCACCGAAATCCCATGTAAACTTAATTCGCTACTCACCTTGGTCTTCGTCTCACTGCGGTGTAGTCGTCTGTCTCCTCGTAGGGCCCTAACTGAGCTGAAAGAAGAGGACGTGCAATGATTTGCAAATATAGACCTACAAAAAGAGATGAAGTGTCTTTATTGATGCAGCATGGCTTGGTCCTGGAGATTAATTTGCACTTGGGGTCCCGTGATCATTAAATTCAATATTGTTGTCAAAGCTAAAAACGAAAACAACTATGTTGAGGGAACTTTAAAGAAAGGGAATATAAATAGTTCATTTTAAAGAAGGTGCAGGAACGGGGAGACCTGGGGATTCATATGAAATAATTTTTGAAGCTGGCAGGAGCAGTTGATACGGCTGCTGTTTTAAAAGAAATATGGCTTTATAAATAGAGGCATGGAGTACAAAAGCAAGAAGATTATGATAAACCTATACAATTCACTGGTTAGACCTCAGCCTAAGGATGTTGGGGTCACTGTGCAGTGCCACAGCCGTTGATATTGGATTTAAATCTGGTGATATCCCAACACAGCTGGTTACTTTGTAATACCTGAACAAGTGGTTACACATTACAGATCACTGTTATGGTTTAATATGTGTCTTCCAAAGGAACCAAGTTGTAAATGATAATACTACAGACTTAAAGAATGTTCTTATAGGTGTATTTTTCTGTAGTGGCTGTGAACTAAATTAAAGGTTGAGTATTGAATGAAACGAGCAACTTTAGAGGTTCCCTGATTTTATGGTTGATTGCAGAGAATATTTGAGAAAGTCAGGTACAATGGGAATGCTTAAAGAAATATCTGACAATCACTCAAGTGATTTAAATTCCATTGTGCACTTTTTTGTTTAAATTTCTATGTTTCCATGTTGCATAAATTTAAAAACTTAGTTAACGAAATCCTGTTATTTGTAGTGCTTCTCACCCAACTACAAGTCTGAAATAGAAGAGAGGATACAGAACAAAGACCTTTTCCTGCCATTTTTAATGTATCCTGCTCTACTTTGGGGAGGCAAATGGTTCTCTGGGCCCTGAAACACAGGTTCTACAGATGCCGTGGCCTGGCTGTTATGACTTGCAGTTAGTCAAACCATTGTCTGAGTCCTGTGGTCTTTCCGCTGTTCAAAATGCAAACTTTGATGCTGGTTGTTGTAGAAACATGCTCTGGGAGGCTTCTTAGTCAAACAAAACGAACTTTATTTACACGAGAGCTTCCGTGGCTGCTTGTATCCAGCCAGCTCTACATAAAGCCATCCCTTCCTAGGGAACCCCTCCCTAGAATTTATTTCCCTGCGCTAGCCACACAATGGTTGTATAAAGCACTTGACCCCTGACTCAGTTGAACTGATCTTAAAGTGACAGTCATCACAGCTGTGAAGTTGACAGCATTGGGGCCAACAAAAATTGCCTGGAATCCCAAAAATCCACTGGGGTGGGGGAGAGAGAGAGCAACCACAACTATTTGGAGAGTTCATGTTGGCCTGTAGTGTACGCTGTTGTTTTGTTCTAGGAGTCAGGCAGCTTTTCTACTTCTCCCTGAGGACTGTGCTTTAACAGTGTGGTGTGGGAATCAGTGACTGAAATAATCACATTCTGAGATCCACAGTCAGTGCCATGCGCCGCCATATGAACACAACTCGACCTCTCCCTCCAGCAGCACTGCTGCAACCTTTTTCAAAGTTGCACGTGCCCCCAGTTTCATTTTATTCTTCGTCTCATCCGACGCCTCAACAAGAAACTTTTTCTCTTTCTCTTAAGTGCTAAGGAACGCAAGCTCCAACAACTCATCAACACCAACCCCCATCTAGGACCCTCCACCCCTGACTGTCCCTCCATCCCGACCCCATCGTCCAATCCCAGCCCTGGCTGTGTATTCACTATACCACCGACCTTCCCCTCTCCAACGCTGAACGTTCAGTGCTCAGCAAAGGACTTAGTTTCATACCCTTACGCCCTCATCTCAATGAATTTTGGGCTCGGCACGATGCTGAACTCTTCTTCCGCCGTCTGCGTCTCCATGCTCACTTCTTTGGGCAGGAGTCCTCTCCCCATTCAACGGATCCTTTTACCCACCTCCAATATTCTCCCTCCACCTGGACCCCTTCCTCTGGATTCTTACCCTCTCTTGATCTTTTCATTGAGAACTGTCGGTGTGACATTAGTCGTCTCAATTTCTCTGCTCCTCTCACCCATTTTAATCTGTCTCTCTCTGAACTTACTGCACTCCGTTCTCTCAGGTCCAACCCCAACATTGTCATCAAACCCGCTGACAAGGGTGGTGCTGTTGTTGTCTGGCGCACTGACCTCTACCTCGCGGAGGCTGAGCGTCAACTTGCAGACACTTCCTCCTACCTCTCCCTGGACCATGACCCCACCACTGAACATCAAGCCATTGTTTCCAGGACTGTCACTGACCTCATCTCCTCTGGAGATCTTCCTCCCACAGCTTCCAACCTGATAGTCGCCCAACTTCGGACGGCCCGCTTCTACCTCCTGCCCAAAATCCACAAACAGAACTGTCCCGGTAGACCGATCATGTCAGCCTGTTCCTACCCCATGGAATTCATTTCTCTTTATCTTGACTCCCTTCTCTCTCGCCTTGTCCAGTCCCTTCCCACCTACATCCATGAATCCTCTGACACTTTACGTCACATCAACAATTTCCAATTCCCTGGCCCCAACCGCTTCCTCTTCACCATGGACGTCCAATCCCTCTACACCTCCATCCCCCACCAGGATGGTCTGATGGCTCTCCACTTCTTCCTCGAACAGAGGCCCGAACAATCCCCATCCACCACTACTCTCCTCCGTCTGGCTGAACTTGTTCTCACAGTGAACAATTTCTCCTTTAACTCCTCTCACTTCCTCCAAATAAAAGGTGTGGCTATGGGTACCTGCATGGGCCCCAGCTATGCCTGTCTCTTTATGGGGTATGTGGAACATTCCTTGTTCCAGTCCTACTCCGGCTCCCTCCCACAACTCTTTCTCCGGTACATCGATGATTACTTCGGTGCTGCTTCATGCTCTCATCGGGACTTAGAAAAATTTATTAATTTTGCTTCCAATCTCCACCCCTCCATCATTTTCACGTGGTCCATCTCTGACACTTCCCTTCCCTTCCTTGACCTCTCAGTCTCAATTTCTGGTGATAGACTGTCCACCAATATCCATTACAAGCCTACCGACTCCCACAGCTACTTCGACTACAGCTCCTCACACCCCGCTTCCTGTAAGGACTCCATCCCATTCTCTCAGTTCCTACGCCTCCGTCGTATCTGTTCTGATGATGCTACCTTCAAAAACCGTTCCTCTGACATTTCCTTCTTCCTTAACCGAGGTTTTCCACCCACGGTCGTTGACAGGGTCCTCAACCATGTCTGGCCCATCTCCCGCGCATCCGCCCTCACGTCTTCTCCTCCCTCCCAGAAACATGATAGGGTCCCCCTTGTCCTCACTTATCACCCCACCAGCCTCCGCATTCAAAGGATCATCCTCCGCCATTTCCGCCAACTCCAGCATGATGCCAAAACCAAACACATCTTCTCTTCACCCCTCTGGCGGCATTCCATAGGGATCATTCCCTCCAGGACACCCTGGTCCACTCCTCCATTACCCCCTACTCCTCATCCCCTACTTATGGCACCTCCCCATGCCCATGCAAAAGATGCAATACCTGCCCCTTCACTTCCTCTCTCCTCACCGTCCAAGGACCCAAACACTCCTTTCAAGTGAAGCAGCATTTCACTTGCATTTCCCCCAACTTAGACTACTGCATTTGTTGCTCCCAATGTGGTCTCTACATTGGAGAGACCAAACGTAAACTGGGCGACCGCTTTGCAGAACACCTGCGGTCTGTCCGCAAGAAAGACTCAAACCTCCCTGTCGCGTGCCATTTTAACACTCCACCCTGCTCTCTTGCCCACATGTCTGTCCTTGGCTTGCTGCATTGTTTCAGTGAGTCCCAACGCAAACTGGAGGAACAGCACCTTATCTTCAGACTAGGCACTTTACAGCCTTCTGGACTGAATATTGAATTCAACAACTTTAGATCTTGAATTCCCTCCTCCATCCCCATCCCCTTTCCGTTTCTTCCCCTTTCCTTTTGTTTTTTCCAATAATTTATATAGATTTTTCTTTTCCCACCTATTTCCATTATTTTTAAATCTTTTATGCCCTGCTAGTCTTTCCACCCCACCCCCACTAGAGCTGTACCTTGAGTACCCTGCCATCCATTCTTAATTAGCACATTCGTTTAGATAATATCACCACCTTCAACACTTCTTTGTTCTTTTGTCTGTGACATCTTTTGATTATCTGCTCCTATCACTGCTTGCATGTCCCTACAACCACACCCTCCCCCACCCCACACACACACACACAAACACACCTTAAACTAGCTTATATTTCACCCCTCCTAGCATTCACTTAGTTCTGTTGAAGGGTCATGAGGACTCGAAATGTCAACTCTTTTCTTCTCCACCGATGTTGCCAGACCTGCTGAGTTTTTCCAGGTAATTCTGTTTTTGTTTTGGATTTCCAGCATCCGCAGTTTTTTGTTTTTATCTCTAGTGATTGAAATAATTTTGGTTTTTATTATTATTATTTTTGTCACTTGTGTATTGTAAAAAAAAGTCATAAAATTGTACAGAAACTGTAGTTAGATGTTAGTTATATCAGTGATATTTTTATTGAATCAGTGGTATTTATTTGATGTTTCTCCTACCAGTCAACACAGTAGAAATATCACAGTTCTAGTTTTTATTTAAATCTTTCTGTTTTTTGATTTATAAATTGTTGAGGTTTGATGAAACTGAGACAATCAACTAGAATAGTTGATCATCTCAGGTAAGTCATCTCTACTCCAGGACATCACTGCAGGAGTTCCTGAGGGTAGTGGCCTTAGCTCAGCCATCTTCAGCTGCTTCATCAATGGACCTTCCTTCCATCATAAGGTCAGAAGTGGGGGTGTTTGCTGATGATTACACAATGTTCAGCACCATTCGTGACTCCTAAGATACTGAAGTAGTCTATGTCCAAATGCACCAAGGCCTGGACAATATCCAGGCTTAACCTGACAAGTGGCAAGTAACATTAGCACCACACAAGTGTCAGGCAATAACCATCTCAAACAAGAGAGAATCCAACCATCGCCCCTTGACGTTCAATGGCATTACCATTGCTGAATCCCCCACTGTCAACTTCTTGGGGGCTACCACTGACCAGAAACTAAACTAGACTAGCCATATAAATAATGTGGCTACAACAGCAGGTCAGAGGTTAGGAATTCTGCGAAGAGTAACTCGCCTCCTGACGCCCAAAGCCTGTCCACCATCTACAAGGCACAAGTCAGGAGTGTGATGGAATACTCTCCACTTGCCTGGATGGGTGCAGCTCCCACAACACTCAAGAAGCTTGACACTAACCAGGACAAAGCAGCCCACTTGATTGGCACCACATCCACAAACATTCACTCCCTCAACCACTGACGCACAGTAGCAGCAGTGTGTACCATCTACAAGATGCACTGCAGGAATTCACCAAGGCTCCTTCGACAGCACCTTCCAAACCCATGACCACTACCATGTAGAAGGACAAGGGCAGCAGATAGATTGGAACACCACCACCTGGAAGTTCCCCTCCAAGTCACTCACCATCCTGACTTGGAAATATATCGCCGTTCCTTCACTGGGTCAAAATCCTGGAACTCACTTCCTAACAGCACTGTGGATATACCCACACCACATGGACTGCAGCGGGCAGTCACAGCTACAAGGAGCTCACCACCACCTTCTCAAGGGCAACTAGGGATGGGCAATAAATGCTGGCTCAGCCAGTGAAACCCACATCGCATGAATGAATAATAAAAAAAAAAGATGCAATATCATTTGCAAACACTGAGCACCTGTCACAAGATCAGGTGCTATATGATCAAATTGCCAGGAACACGTCAAATCAGCATTGGAATTGGATTTCCCTCAACACATCTAGCATCAAACCAACTGAGTTCAGGGAAAACCAGGTCCACATGTAGCCAACAGACTGTCATTAAAGGCACTGTTGCAGGCCACAGCTAACAAAGTATGTATTTAAAGTGTACTTGCTTGAACGTGGAGCCAGAAGGAGTAGACCTTCTTGATCCTGGCCATGACCCACCCTCCATAATTGCCACTACCTCCCTCCTGGTCATCCCTTTTCTCAATCCCTTTTGAAGACTTGCTTGAGAGCCACTACTGGTGTCACAGCAGCCCAATTTTCCGAGTCAGCAAAATGCCTGGTGACACTCATTCAAAGCCAAGGTCTGTACCTGCATGCCTGTTGCTGAATGCACTCTTAATTTCTAGTCCCTGTTTTCTAAAGATTAAATAAGAATTGCTTCCTAGCATCTTGTTCAAGAGTCAATTATCAGAAACCTGGGAACAAGTTTCTCACCTAACCTTTCACTTGCTTTTAGTGTACATCAAACAAGGAAGTTGAAAAACTAAGCATTGTCATTACAAGTTATCCAAATCTGACCCAATTCTTTTTCTTGTTGCAATACATTTTCTTTATTTTGCCCATTTGACTGCCTGTTAGTGTGGAAAATTTTGACTTGAATTTGTGTTCCCAACAGCATTTTATCTATACAAAAAGAATTGATTAAATTTCAGGAAATCTGGTTTGACTACTATGTCACCTGAAAATTGGTTCAAAAGTAAATAAAAATGTAAAATTTTGTCTTAATAAACTGCAGCATCTATGATGAACTATTGTGAAAATCTGTTCTTAGGTATTGACAATGATGAGAATGGTGAAAGTTTCTTGGATGTTTTTGGGACCATTAAAGATGATCTGGAAGAGCAATCCAATATGCCTGGTAATCAGTATGAACTTGCACTGGACTTGGAGATTGATTTTCCAAGAAGTAAGTTCCTTAAGTAAAATTACACTAATCATAAATATTTTATTTTCAAACATGCCTTTGATTAGATATTTAAGAATATTTTCTCCTAAATCTAATTTCAGTGTTGCAAGCAAATAGTTTGAGGTATAATTATGAATGTTGCATGTTTTTATCTGCTTGCATGTATTCAACCAGATTGATTAGGTTATGAAAAGTCAGAACACAAACTAGAAGGCAGATGTAAAACCTGCTGCCAGATCACCTTGCAGTTCAATGCAGGAAAATGTAAAAGTAATATGTGTTGGATATAAGAATAATGGAAGAAAATATACCTTAATTGGTAAAATTCTGCATAATGTAGAGGAGAAGAGATACTGAGTATGCATAAAATGCTGGTCATTAAAGGTAGTAGGTTAAATGGGGAGGGGACACAAAAGGTTCTTTAATTTTGGGAATAGTGACTTTGGTTGCAAAAGTACTGTTGAAATTGTACAACTCCTGCATTTGGCTGCAATGTCAGTAATCTATACAGTCTTGAGTACTCAATTATTTAGAAACTCGTACAATACATGGTATGGCACAGAATCACCAGGGTGGGGGTTTTTAGTCATGAAGAGCGACTTGAGAAGTTGAGTCTTTTTATAGTAGACCTGATGACGCCCTTCAAGATTAGTGATAGATAAATTAAATAGTGACTCATTCATCCTTTCCGGTACCGGAAATGGTATTGGGAGGGCAAAAATGTAAGATAATTACAAAGCGAATTAATGGGTATGTTAGAAAAAAAATTCTTCACATAAAACCTAATGTGGATTTCTCCGCTACTTGCGAAGCAGAGTCTATAAATTCTTTTTTTAAAAGAGAGCCAGATGTCTATTTGAAAAGAGTGAGCAGAGAAGTAACTTATCAAAGAAAAACACTGGTGTAGACTGCACCAAATAGTCTGTTTTTGTGCATTGCTTGTGTTGGCAAGTAACAAATGATTGAGAAGCCTGTTAGAGTAGCCATTTAACTTGTCCTTGTGAAGTCTCCACTTGCTCTCTCAATGAAGCCAAGAATCTTGAGATGTAAGGAATGTTAACCTGGATCTCACACCATTTTCTATTGACAGTAAGTATTTCATTACTAACTTGCATGGCAATTCATTTGATTTCTAGATATTAAAATATAAATGTCTAGGCTTGTTTTTAACTTTGACTTCATTCAATCTTTGCACGGAAAACAGAAAATAAATATTTTCTAACTAGATATAACTTAGTATGCTCCTGACATAATGGTCGAAACACAGTTATTAAATTAATGAGCCAAGCTACAATATCATCTCTGAGTTAACCAGGTGATGCAAGGTCCAGCTAGAAAAATTAAAGTGGTCATATCTTAGGTCAACATGTGTAGAGCTCCCCTTGAAGCTGACTGGGAAGCGAGCTGCTTGGTGGTTGATCCAGAAACCATTAATCTTTATTTGAGGTATAGTGCAACTTTTGGCATGTCAAATTGTGCCCATTGTTGCATTGCAGTGTTACCTCTCATTGATGGAGAAGTGAGGTTTTGGTTTAGAACGAGTTCCCATAGGCACTGGAATTAAAGACAACCATCTGGCCATTCAGTGGAGCAAAATTCATAAAGGGTGTGTCCAAATGATTTCTGTGCCATAGGATTGGTGATGTCTATGGTACTTTTTTGTAAAGATCATCCATCATGTACACTCAAAGAGAAATGTGTTTGTTAATAGCTGCAGAAGAGTTGGATACTGAGAGTGAATATCTGTTACCTCCAGTGTTTGGAGAAGAATATGAAGACCAGCCCAGACCTCAATCTAGGAGAAAGGTATGGGGATATTTCCTTCAAACTAGTCACAATTTTTCCTGATTTATACTTTAATATGTAAGTTTAACTTCACAATCTTCCATTTTTAACAATATAGTTAAAAGTGTTATTTTAATTATTTTATATATATATATATATATATATATATAAAATCTTAAATATCTAGTTTAAAGAAACTTTACCCCAGTTACCTGTAGGTATTAGTTTCAATATATAATATATCCAGATTTTCTTTGCCTCTACGTTGCCTTTGCTTCATCATTTTGATGTATCTGTGACATCCTACACCATTAAGACCACAAAACTATCTTGTTACTTCCGTTTTAATTAACAAATTGCAGATTTGATCCCTATGCGGGATAATTTATATTTTGTAAACTGCCATTTGTGTGCTTATTGGCTAGAGCTAACTCAGACATTTATTAGATTAGTATTCTGTGTTTGATAAATCTTGCCCTATAGCGCCAAATTACTTTTGTAATGTCACTGATAAGTTCTACTTTCATAGGGTGCAAAGCAGAAGGCACTTTCTGATAATCATTCTCAAGATGGTAGCCTTGTCGTTCCTGAGATTGGTTTTACATTAAGTTACATTTATGGTATAAATGCATGGAAGCATTGGATTGTAACCAAGAAAGCAAAGAGTGAGGAAACCTTCGAAATGGATGGAATTAACTCTGCTTGTAAGTTGCATCTTTTTTGGTCAAATACTTCACATGTTGATAATCTTTAGTTACGGATTTTCAGTGAGCAGGATAAATGAGCTGCACTTCAGTCTGCAAACTGATAGCCTGGTAGGTATCAGGAAATAAACACAAAGAAAACAAAGCAAGAGTGAAAAACAGGATATCAAAAAACATGAACATTAAACAAGAAACAGCCCAAGAAGTAAAAGGGGAAAGAAAGAAATGAGAAACAATAGTAAGAGAACAAAGCAATGAAAACCAATAAAAGGAAAAGAATTAAATTAAGAAAAAAATGCGAAAATAAAACAAAAATTTGGAATGCCAGCAGTTACATTTTACAAGTATCGCAGTAATTACTCCTTGTACTGACAGTTGCTACAATTACACATGAATGGGGAACCATCTCTACATCATAGCTAGCAAAAATAAGCTACAAATATTTATCAAACTTAGAATTCTGTCAGTGGTTCTGGTCGTTATAAATGAAATTCTTTTGAAGAAATTCATTTATCTTGCAATTTTATGCCAGGCCGATGATTTCCCTATCACCCTTCTAGCAGTGAAACGAACTGATATGGATTTCTACATGTGTATTTCTTTTATTCAATCATTGGATATGGGTGTCACTGGCTAGGCCAGCATTTATTGCCCATCCCTAATTACACTTGAGAAGCTGCCTTCTTGAACCGCTGCAGTCCATGTGGTGTAGGTACACCCACAATGCTATTAGAGAGGGAATTCCAGGATCTTGACCCAGCGACCGTGAAGAAACAGGGATATAATTCTAAGTCAGGATGGTGAGTGGCATGGAGGGGAACTTCCAGATGGTGGTGTTCCCTGTCCTTCTAGATGGTAGCGGTTGTGGGTTTGGAAGGTGCTGTCTAAGGTGCCTTGGTGAGTTTCTGCATTGCAACTTGTAGATGGCACACACGACTGACATGGCACGTCAGTGGTGAAGGGAGTGAATATTTGTGGATGGTGTGCTAATCCAGCAGGCTGCTTTGCCCTGGATGATGTCAAGCTTCCTTTTTTTAATTCATTCACAGGATGTAGGCTTCGCTGGCTGAGCCAGCATTTGTTGCGCATCCCTAGTTGCCCTTGAGAAGGCGGTGGTGAGCTGCCTTCTTGAACCGCTGTCGTACATGTGGTGTAGGTACACCCACAGTGCTGTTAGGAAGGGAGTTTCAGGATTTTGACCCAGCGACAGTGAAGGAACGGCGATATATTTCCAAGTCAGGATGGTGACTGACTTGGAGAGGAACTTCCAGGTTGTGGTGTTCCAATCTATCTGCTGCCCTTGTCCTTCTAGGTGGTAGTGGTCGTGGGTTTGGAAGGTGCTGTCGAAGGAGCCTTGGTGAATTCCTGCAGTGCATCTTGTAGATGGTACACACTGCTGCTACTGTGCGTCACTCGTGGAGAGAGTGAATGTTTGTGGATATGGTGCCAATCAAGCGGGTGCTTTGTCCTGGATAGTATCAAGTTTCTTGAGTGTTGTGGGAGCTGCATTCAACCAGGCAAGTGGGGAGTATTACATCACACCCTTGACTTGTGCCGTGTAGATGGTGGACAGACTTTGGGGAGTCAGAAGGTGAGTTACTCTCTGCAGGATTCCTAGCCTCTAACCTGCCCTTGTAGCCACAGAATTTATATGGTTAGTCCAGTTCAGTTTCTGGTCAATGGTAACCCCAGGATGTTGATAATGGGGGATTCAGTGATGGTCATACCATTGAACGTCAAGGGGTTTAGATTTACTCTTGTTGGAGAAGGTCATGGCACTTGTGTGGCGCAAATCTTACTTGCCACTTCTCAGCCCAAGCCTGGATATTGTCATTTGAACATAGACTGCTTCAGTATCTGAGGAGTTGCAAATGTTCCTGAACATTGTGCAATCATCAGCAAACACCCCCATTTCTGACCTTACGATGGGAGGAAGGTCATTAATGAAGCAGCTGAAGATGGTTGGCCGAGGACACTACCCTTAAGAACTTTAGCAGTGATGTCCTGGATGTGCGATGACTGACCTCCAATAACCACAACAATATTCCTTGTGCTAGGTATGATTCCTACCAGTGGAGAATTTTCCCCCTGATTTCCATTGACTCCAATTTTGCTAGGGCTCCTTGATGTCACACTCGGTCAGATGCAGCCTTGATGTCAAGGGCAGTCACTCTCACCTCACCTCGGGAGTTCAGCTCTTTTGTCCATGTTTGAACCAAGGCTGCAATGAGGTCAGGAGCTGAGTGGCCCTGGCGGAACCCAAACTGGGCGTCAGTGAGCAGGTTATTGCCACCCTCAGTGCTTCCTCCAAGCAGTGTTCAACATGGAGAAGCACTGATTCATCAGCTGAGGGAGGGTGGTACATGGTCAGGAGGTTTCCTTGCCCATGTTTGACCCGATGCCATGAGACTTCATGGGGTCCAGAGTCGATGTTGAGAACTCCTAGGACAACTCCCTCCCGACTGGATACCGCTACCTCTGCTGGGATGGTGATGGTGGTGTCTGGGACATTATCTGTAAGGTATGATTCCGTGAGGATGACTATGTCAGACTGTTGCTTGACTAGAAATGTAAGACATTTCTCCCAATTTTGGCACTAGCTGACTCCCGCCCCGCCCCAGATGTTAGTAAGGACTTTGTAGGGTCGACAGGGCTGAGTTTGCCATTGTTGTTTCTGGTGCCTAGGTTTAATTCCGTTTTGTGACTTTGTAGCAATTTGATACAACTGAGTGGCTTGCTAGGCCATTTCAGAGGACATTTAAGAGTCAACCACATTATTGTGGATCTAGAGTTACATGTAGGTCAGACCAGGTAAGGGCAGCAGATTTCCTTCCCTAAAGGACAGTCATGAGCCAGGTGCATTTTTACAACAATTGACAATGGTTTCATGGTTCACTGATTTTATTTGCCGTGGCGGGATTCGAACCCGGTTCCCCAAAACATTACTTTGGGTTTCTGGATTAGTAGTCTAGCGGCAATACCACTACGTCATCACCTCCCCTTTCATCATCTTACTGATGATCGAGAGTAGACTGGTGGGGCAGTAATTGGCAGGGTTGGATTTGTCCTGCTTTTTGTGGGCAATTTTCCACATTGCTGGGTAGATGCCAGTGGAACAGCTTGGCTAGGAATGCGGCAAGTTCTGGAGCACAAGCCTTCAGCACTATTGCCGAAATATTGTCAGGGCCCATAGCCTTTGCAGTATTCAGTGCCTTCGGTTTTTTAACGGTGAACCACTCGAAGACCATGGAGGAATTTGGTGTCCAATTCTGTGGCTGACCAATCAGCTACAACCCCAATAAAATACCTTGGCATCGCCCTTGATCATGCATTGACCTAATGTTTAAGAAAGATTCTTGCGTATTGAGCTTTTTTCTTCTTCTGCAATGGACAAGAATTCTAACATCTTGCATTTTAAAGCTAATTACATTATAATATCTCACTGAATAAAGGAAACTTGTTTGTGCCTTGCAAGCCTAGTACACCAGAGAGAAAGTCAAGACAAGAGTGAACCCCATACGGAAATTGGTGCATACTACGTGGGGCAGCAGAGCCAACATGCTACGCACTGCTTCATTCGCTCTGGTTTTCCCAATGGCAGAGCACTGCTGCTCAACATAGTTCAGGAGTCATCACACAAGCATGGCAGATATCTACTTCCAGGAAGTCATGAAGATTATTTCTGGGAAGATGAGCCCAACACAGCTCTAGTGGCTTTCTGGACTAGCACACATTGAACCTCCTTATATCTATAAGGAAAACATCTTCCTCAAAGCAGACCACCAAGTGACAGCAACAAAGCACTCTCGTTGACACAGGAATTCAAACAAAAAAGCCTGAGTCGCACAGCCTGGAAAATCCTTGCCAATAGCAAGATGCAGTTTGCTGCCGACTGCTTGGAGCCATGGGTTTCGGTGGCTGGGGGTAGTAGTGGAGCCCAAGACTCATTGGGGTTCAGTTGGCCCCTGGGGTGGCCGGGGGGTGCGTTGGAAGAGGGACCAGTGGAGCCTAAGCCTGATGTAGAAGTCTTTTTCTATGGAAGGCTTGGAAACAATGGCTGCAGAGGATGTAAATGAAGATGTGTCAAAACTCGAAATTCCCAAAGTTAATGAGGTAGATTCTGCACTCTGCATTATTTATTGATTTGCTTCAACTTGTACAGTGGAAGGGAAGATGTGAAAGTTGATGACTTCTGATCTCTAGCAATAAAAGAAATTACAGATTTCTTCACTGCTTTAAAAAAGCTCACAAGACACAAACAATTTTCTTTATTCAATGAGATATTATACTGTAATTGGCTTTAAAATGCAAGATGTTACAATACTTGTCCATTGCAGAAAATAAAAGGCTCAATACAAAAGAACCTTTCTTAAACAATGCAACATCATATTAAGAATCAAGCATGCAGTTATTGTCAAAAGTGTTATTCATTAACCAAAGTACTTTTAGAAAATAGACCCTAAACAATATTGCTTAGATTAATTATTATTCTAAAATTAATTTGACAACTTGCCTGCTGCGAATTCAGACTAGTAGATTGTGCATGAGTTTTCATTGAATCAAGTCCAGTGTGCATGAGTTTTCACTGAATCAAGTCCAGATGAGATTTTTTGCAAAATAGGATAAAACTGATGAGGGACATGCTTTGATACAATACAACTAGCTATCTAGGAGGAAGCAGTGGGGCCCAAGTCTTAGGTAATTATAGCAAATTGGTGCCAGCTTTCAGTCACAACCTCACCATGAAGCTTGGTGTTGCTGTAAGGCTGTTGGAAAATTTGGTTGGGTATGTTTGGGAAGAGAGGCTTACTAGTGAGTGAGTGAGCGGGGGGGTGCAGGAGTGTTTTGAAGAGGGACATGCGCCTGGTTGGGGGGGGGTGAGGTGGGGCTGATTACAATGTGTGTGTGGGGAGGCGAAAGGAGCTTCACCGAGTCTTCTGTCACCAGGGAATATGGAGAGCTTGGCTGAAATGTATATGACTATACAGTAGAGTGTCTCAAATCTGGCTGTCCAAAAAACCGGAGTTGTCTGAAAACTGGACATTTTTAGAAGGTACCATGCATCAAGTTTAATTAAGTAAAAAAAATTTTAAAACTTACCTGCACAATTTGGCTAAGCGTAATATTGGCGTGGAGTGACACCTGACTAGATATCCCCTTTGCCTCTTGCATGCCAGTCTATTCCCGCAGTCCGAGGGACTCTTGACCCTACCCGCATGGCCTTGGTCCTGATGTTGCCGGTTTTGAGACACTGTACCTGTACTTTAAAAACCCAGATTTTCAAATTTATATCATGTATTATATATTGATCTGTAATACTTGAACTTTAATAGTTATATGCTGAATCTTACTATGCTGCCTTATTGCTTTTATGCTTTTGCTGGCATTTGGGGCCATGTTAATTTTCGAGATTTTTTTTTATATATTTGTTCATGGGATGTGGGTATCACTGACAATGCCAACATTTTGTTGCTCATCCTTAATTGCCCTTAAGAAGGTGATGGTGAATTAAAATGGGGTCATATTGAAAAATAGTTTGCAAAACACTGCCATAGTCCTTTGCTTCACTTCTCATATACGTAATCCAGAAAAGTCATGTTCGTTGTTAGTATGGATTTCATTCTGTATGACAGGCACTAACTGCATTGAATGCTGAAATGCTGAGGTTAGTTTGGATTTAATACAAATGCATTGGTCTGCAGTCTTGATGGTAATAGAAGGTAAACAAAGAAAACTAATGCCTCCACCCACTTGAAGTATAATAATTCCACCTATTTGAATTGGCCTAGAAGTATTTATACTCACTAAAAAGTTCTATAATTACATGATTCCTTGTCACAAAAAACTTTCTCTGCAGCCAATAATTTCCAGACTTTTTGTCTTCAGCCACTCTCACTACTGCATGATGGACAAGTGGGACTTTAGTGTGGAATAGTATAAGTATGGTCGAGTTTTGTGCAAAATGCAGTTTATGGAGCATGGGTGGATCATATTAATGTAGTTGAATCAATAACAGGCAATGTCACAAAAGTGAAAGTAAGCAATCTTAATGACAGATTGGATGTGTGGCTTAAAACTCTCATCTTATTGTCAAACAGAACACCAAAATTATGACTGGTTTAATTTACTTTAGCCTGAGAGTGGGGTTAGAACGGGAATGGAGTGGCTGCACAAGAGTGATGTTTGTGGCAGGGACCTAAGCTTTCAAAAGGGAATAGGATAAATGCTTCAAGGAGAAAATTTGCAGGGATACGGAGAAAGGATCCCAGAGAGTGGGATTAACTGGATTGTTATTTGAAAGTGTTGCCAGATTCAGTGAGCCAAATTGCCTGCTTCTATAACAAAAACAAAAATACCTGGAAGAACTCAGCAGGTCTGGCAGCATCTGCGGAGAGGAACACAGTTAACGTTTCGAGTCCAAATGACTCTTCAACAGAACTAAGTAAAAATAGAAGAGAGGTGAAATATAAGCTGGTTTAAGGGGCGGGGGGGGGGGTGGGACAAGTAGAGCTGGATAGAGGGCCAGTGATAGGTGGAGATAACCAAAAGATGTCACAGACAAAAGGACAAAGAGGTGTTAAAGGTGGTGATATTATCTAAGGAATGTGCTAATTAAGGGTAGAAAGCAGGACAAGCAAGGTACAGATAGCCCTAGTGGGGATGGGGCCTGCTTCTATGCTGTACTATTGTATGAAGATAACGATATATTGATCTAAAGGAAGTTGTGGTCACCAGTTGTGCACCAAAGTAGAGAAATGAAGTATGTGAGTGAAGGGCGTCCTTGACAGTTGACTATCTTCATTACCAACAACAACAATAAATTGCATTTGTACAGCATCTTGTAATGTACTTAAAACATCCACAGCAACACCAGGTCACATAAGAAACTATTAGACAGCTAAACATTACACCAGGCTACATAAGAAACAATTAGACAACATATTGGCCAAAGAGTTAGGTTTTAATGAGCAGAGCATGGTAGAGAGATGGGGATGTTAAGAGAGAGAATTCCAGTTCTTTGGGCATAAGCAGCTGAAGGCAAAGCCGCCAATGATGTTAAAATCAAGGATATGCAAAATGCCTGAATTGAAGATGTGCAGAGATCTCAGGTGTTGCAGTGTGTAGGAGATTAGAAAGAGGGGGAAAAGGGTGAGGTTATGGAAGGATTTGAAGACAGATGAAAGTTTTAAAATTGAGCCATTGGAGTGAGCTGGAATATGGGCAGCAGAGTTTTGAATTAGCTTAAGTTTATGTAAGGTGGAAAATGAAGGCTAGCCAGAGAGCATTGGAATAATCAAAAGTGTTAAACTTAGTAAAAAAAAATATTTTTTTTCCACTTTTAGTATTAGCAAAGTCTGCACACTTCAAAGAGGAACTATTGTCATATACTGCAGCAGAGCTTGACTGTGGATTGGCTGAGTTTGTCAAGGAAGTTCGGAGACCAAATGGGGAGTGTTATGCGCCTGATAGCCTGTACTATCTATGTCTTGGAATCCAAAAGGTTAGTTAAATACAGAAAATTTGCTATAAATAAATTTCTTCACATTGTATTTGTTTTATTACTGAGTGTGTTCTGTTTTGTGTTTACTATTTGTAAGTAGAAAATATATTTCATTGGTTTTTTTTAATCCATATATCTTCTGTTACAAGTGCAGCGTTTCAATTAGTTTCATCATGTCAACACTTGGTTGACATGCAGTATTTCAGTTGGATATAATGCAATTTGATAATTCTTCAAATGCAAGAGTTTCACTACTTTAGATCAATTTTCTCTTTTGTCAGTATACATCAGAATAGAGGAACATAGAGCCTGGTTTACTTTTTTATTAACTATTATATTTTTGCTAAAAGACAAAAGGAACTATTAAAAAGTGAGGTCCAGAAAAGAACATGTCAGTATTTCAGCCATTTGATCAGAGCTGAAAAGCTCCAGGGATCTTTTCTTGAGGGAAAAGCAGAGGGCAGCAGAAAGAGAGGTCGACCTAGGTGTAACTGGATGACAGATATTGCAGAACAGTTGCAGACGAACTATAGTGGATGTGTGAGGATGGCGCAAGACAGATGAGTGTGACATACCATGACAGCAGATCTGGTAGGAGTAGCTATCAGGAGGAGTAGGATATTTTTGCCGCTCTATATTTTGCTGTGAATTCCCTGCTAGTTTGCCAAATCTTTACTTCCTAAGTAAATATCCATCTTTTGTTTAAATGCCGAAATTAATTTTTCACCCACGGGCTTCTTGAAGAGGGTTTTCCAGATTCCTCAGTCCTTAGTGTAAAAACATATTTAAGCAGTTTGATACTAATTCTAAGATTATATACCCTCCTTACCCTTGTTCTGGATTCTCATACTGGTGGGAAATTAGTCACCACCAATGCTATCCATTCCTTTGATTTTTTTAAATATATATAAGTACCTCAACCAGCTCAGCTCTTATATTTAAGTTCTTTCATATCATGTACTGAAGTGGATTACCAATCTGCTATCTCCAAAGCCAAGAAGGTGGCCCACTCAAAACTGAATATAGCACCCTAAGTGAGATCTGTCCAACACACTCGTAACTGCAGTTTTACTTCCTTGTTTTTATTTTCCATATTTTTTGAATGCAGCTAAGTTCACATTAGTCTTTTTTGATTGCTTTTTGCATCTGTTTTTTTTATGTCCTGGCCACTTGAGTCTCTCTGTCTAATACTGCCTGTGCCCCTCCACAACCTGTGATTTTCTTATTGGATTACGCTCCCTTCTGCCATTCTTATGTCCAAAATCTTCTTGCTTTATTGAAAGTCCATCTGCAATCATTTCTATCCACTCATTTGATCTGTTTGGGTGTTTTTGAATTTTTTGTTCTTCACAGTTCGCCATATCTCTGAATTTAGTATCATCACAAGTTTGGTATGCCCCTCTCTATTCTCAAATTTAGATCTTTTATGTGTAGAATGAAAAGTTGTGCCCTAGGATTGATTCCTACAGAAGATGGTTTCTGCCAATATGCCTTTTAGCCAACACATTGCTTCCTATCTCCAAACCAACATTCACATGAGCTAAGTTTCCAGGATCAAGATCAGGGCTTTTGCATTTTATGACAATTATTGTACTACGGCAAAATACATAACTGTCATACATTCCTTGATAATGGCTAAAATGTTATAATACAACATGAGGACTCATGGGATTGGACATAATAAATTGGCATGGATTGCAGATTGGTCATGGACAGAAAAAGGAAGAGGAATAAATGGTAAATTTTTGGTTGGCAGATTGTATCTATCGAGAGTACTGCAAGGATCAGTACTTGGGCCTCAGCTATTTACAATCTACATTAATGAATTAGATGAGGGGACTAAGTGCAACATATCCAAGTTTGCAGATGATACAAAGTTAGGTAGGAAAGTAAGCAGTGAGGAGGAAGCAAAGAGGCAGACGAGAGACATAGAAAGGTTTGGTGAGTAGGCAAAAATATGGCAGATGGAATACAAAGTAGTGAAAAGTGAAGTTATCCACTTTGGTGGGAAAAATTAAGAAACAGATTTTTTTCTGAGTAGACTTGGAAATCTTTTCATTCCGAGGGACCTGAGTTACATGAATCACAGAAAATTAACATGCAAGTTCAACAAGTAGTTAGGAAGGCAAATGGTATGTTAGCTTTTGTTACAAAAGTATTAGAGTACAAGAATAAGGATATCTTGCCACAATTATACAGGGCATTGATGAGGCCACACCTGGAGTAGTGTGTCTGTAGTTTTAGCCTCTTGAATGATCAATATATTGTGCCTAGTGTGTGTGACTCCAGAGGCAGTGTGCTTTTCACTTTTTGTGTTCTAGTTTGCTTCTCTTTTTCAGCCTATACTGTTGGCTGGCAGCAACACGAAAAGGAGAGCCAAATATGTAACATTCTCCTTGTCAGTATACAGCCTCTCCGTCAGCAAGTCCACTGCTGTGCCTTAACATGGTGACGCGCAGAAGCTCGAAGACCAAATGGATCTGAAGCTTCAGATGAATACTGAAGAGGTTTGGCCCCCAGATATGCAATGTGCAGACCCACCAGCATGCAGACACGCCCAGGCACTCATGAACCAAATTCCCAGCTATAGGCAAGCTGCCATATTGCCTTGTGGATACCTTAGGAGAGGTGAAGGCTAAGGGAGTAAATCCTGACAAAAGAACCTGGAGTGGATCCCCAAGGTAGACTAATGCCTAAATATGTCATCCTTCCAACAATGCCTTCAGTCAAGTCAGTAGAGGACCCAGATGTTTGGGCAGTCCAAAGTCTCCAGAAATTTTGCCCAGGCTTGCACCCTGGAGAATGCGTTAACACAACCTTGGTGGCAGCAATTAGTGATGAGCCCAATTCGATTGGTGTACAGAACGGCCTCTATGGACTGTCTCCAATATATTCCACTAGTCAGTTACCACCCACCTTAAATCAGACAGCCCCTAACTAGTGAGGTGCTGACCTGCCACAATCCACCTGCTTAGTGGGTGCATGGAGCTTTGTATCACTGCCCAACAAGTAGACCAAATCCATTGCACCAGGCAAACAACAAAAAGAAAGAAGACATCAGCTCTTTGATTGGTAAGCTGGGACATCAGGACCATGTGCACGGAAATGACAGATGACTTGCAAGACTGCAATGACAGACATGAAACTTGATAGGTTGAATATTAACATAGCTTCCCTACAAGAAATAAAACTCACAAAGTGTGGGCCATTACATCAAGCAGGGGAACGGTTCAGAGGAAATGTGTGACTTAAGTGCTTCATTAGATGTAAAGCAATTTGAGACACCTAGTGATCATAAAAGCCATGATATAAATGAAAGTCTTTTTGTTTTTTTTCTTTTTTTTTTAAATCTATGGTGAAAATGCTTCCTGGGTCTGTACTGTAAATTCTCAGTGGCCATACTAATAGCAGCAGTTAATTTAAGTTAAAGATTACCTTTTACTTTTTTGTGACCTAGACTTCATTTTGTCATCATACTTAAAAATCTAAAAATCATAAACAGAAATCCAGGTAAATAGAGTGTGCGCACTCTTTAAGTATACAGACCATTTGTTTAAGCCCAAAGAATTTTAAAGCCCCAGCATTCACCTGGGGTTTAAATCAACTAATACTCAAAGTGCTGGTCTACTTCCCACTCCTAGCCCAGCTAAGATAATCCTGCTGGAGCATTGACTTTTACAGAGTTATATAAAATCAATGGAAAAGAATCCCAGCACGCAATTGTAAGCGCAATTCCTTCATCAGGGATCCATGCTTGCCAGCCAGTTATCAATAGTATTAAGATCCTGCTGATCTGCTTGACTTATGTATTGGAATACCAAGTCTGCAATAAAGGTTCAACTTAGTTTTGATCTCCTATTATTAAGCATGTCACCATGAGGTCCACTTGTGTCTATATCCTTACTTCCTTCCCAAGGCGAGTAATCACTAGCTGGTTGTGTAAATGTTATACCAATTCCAGTAAAAGTACCAATGAGTGCTTCCAGATTTCCTTATGTGCGTCCCCATTTTTTATCCTTGCTGTAATTTATAGAAATATTTCACAACAATTTGACTGATTAGAAGCTTTTGAATCATTTGAATTTAGTATATGATGTATTTCTGTGTTATAAAGTAACTAGCTTCTAAGATAATATCTATATTAATGGAATTTAAAGTGTATTTCTCGTTTGCACTTCAACTTGCACTTGCTTTTGTGGTAAATATTTTCACCATTCGCTGGCTGTGTACATAAATAGCTCTAGCTTGAAGAATGTTGTGGTTCAAAACCTTAATGCAAGTACTTAAAAAATCTTTATCACTGAAGAGGTCATTATTTTGCTTTCTAGCAACAAGCCTGTTCTGCTGAGATAATTGTGAAGTGGAATGTTTAAGAACTCAGTCACACAGTTTCTTGGAATCAATTCCAGGGAAGTTGTTATCATTTACAAGAGCCATCCCTAAGATTTATTCCTGGTACAAGTTCAGAAGAGCTGTCTTTCTTGTTTAGATGATCAACAAACTGGAGAAAACCCTGGAAATGGACAGCCTTCTGGTTATACTTTTACCAGACTACTAGAAAGAATTTTTCTTTTGATTCTGATTTATTTCAAGAATCTGTTTGTGTGTCTAGTATGTATTGAACGGTCAGTCTGTTTTCCATAATGCTTTAAGCCTGACCGAACTACATTCCTATGTTCATATTGTTTTGACACCACAGTACCAAAGGGCTCATTTGTAATCTGTTTCATTACAGAGCAAAGTTCTGACACCATCTAACACCATCACTCTTGTTTGATAGATTATGTTTCACAGTTCCATCTATCTTTGACATTCTGGGTTTTTGCTCACAGAATTATTGCAGTTTTATTTTTCCTTCCACAGTATCTATATGAAAATGATAGGAATGATGACATATTCAGTGACCCCTGTTACCACACCTTTAATGAAGCATTTAACACAATCTTGAGAAGCTGGCGACCAAGTATTCTACCAAACGGTAAGAAACTAAGTAACATTTATGTATATTTCTCTAATAATGCCTTTCCGAAACAAATGCGCTAAACTTTTCATGTAATATATACATTCATTTTGCTAAGTAGGTATATGGAAAGATTTAGAAAAATCGATGTACTTCTGAAAGTCAATAAGATACAGGCATTATTTAATCTGTTAAGATTTTGGGTCACACTTGCACTCTCAATCAAAATTTTACTAGTATGTAATTGAGCATATATTTCATTAGAAATTAAGACCATGATTGATTAAACTGACTTCCTTTTCTGAGATTTGCTAAGGAAGTTCCATTCTGCAAACTTCTATGGCAAGCAAGAATTTAATACTGTCGCTTGTGGAAAAGTGGAAAAATAGCTAAATGCCACTGTTCTTGATTTTCTGTTTTTCGCAATAAGAAAGCATTTAGCTGGATAAAAAGAAGTTCTGAAAATAACTGCAATGCATTACTTTAATGTCCGCTTCAAAGCGCTTGCTGCTCCTGGGGCAAGTTTGTTCAGTAGAATACCCTACCTATAATAGCAATTTATCTATGTGACATTTTCCATACTTTGTTTCCCCAATCAAATGCCTGACCATCATTCACTGTTCTTTTCTGTATTTCCATCCTGCAGTTAGAGCCTGGACATTCACAATCATACTGTGCATTATCACATTAACATCCATGCTTTGAGGGAAAATGGACTCTCCTGACGCTGGGCCTACATCTTTCTCTGAAGAACAGAAAGCCATTCAGCTTCTTGAGCCCATTCCACCATTCACTGAGATCATGACTGATGTGCAACCAAGCTCCATTTACCCAATATAGTTCCACATCCCTAAATATCTTTGGATAGCAAAAATGTATCACTCTTACAGATTTAAATTTATTAATTGAATTAGCATTAATCACATTTTATGATCAAGAGTTCCACACTTCTACCACCTATTGTGTGAAAAACTTTGCTAACTTCTTTTTTGAATGGCCTGACTGATTTTTAAGATTATGTCTCCTTGTCCTAGACTCCCCGCCAGCAGAATGTTTTTCTCTATCTACTTCCTATATTGCAAAGACCATAAGTTTATAGTTTATAAAACAATGAAGTCTATAAACTATAGTTTATAATTATACCAGTTTATATAATCCTTCCTTAATGTAAGACCTGGTAATGTTTTGGTGAACCTTCACAGCACTCCTTCCAAGGCCAATCTATCCTATCTAAGGTGCGATGTTCAGAATGGTGCACAATAGCCTGGTTTCCTATCTCACAGAATCACACAGTGCAGAAGAAGCCCTTCGGCCCATTGCGTCTGTACCGACACATGAGAAACAACTGACCTACCTACCAAATCCCATTTACCAGCACTTGGCCCATAGCCTTGAATGTTATGACGTGCCAAGTGCTCATCCAGGTACCTTTTTAAAGGATGTGAGGCAACCTGCCTCCACCACCCTCCCAGGCAGTGCATTCCAGACCGTCACCACCCTCTGGGTAAAAAAGTTTTTCCTCACATCCCCCTAAACCTCCTGCCCCTCACCTTGAAATTATGTCCTCTCGTAACTGACCCTTCAACTAAGGGGAACAGCTGCTTCCTATCCACCTTGTCCATGCCCCTCATAATCTTGTACACCTCGATCAAGTTGCCCATCAGTCTTCTCTGCTCCAACGAAAACAACCCAAGTCTATCCAATCTCTCTTCATAAGTTAAGAGTTTCATCCCAGGCAACATCCTGGTGAATTTCCTCTGCACCCCCTCCAGTGCAATCACATCCTTCCTATAATGTGGTGACCAGAACTGCTCACAGTACTCCAGCTGTGGCCTCACCAAGGTTCTATACAGCTCCAACATGACCTCCCTACTTTTGTAATCTATGCCTCGATTGATAAAGGCCCATATGCCTTTTTCACCATCCCACTAACATGCCACTCTGCCTTCAGAGATCTATGGACAAACACGCCAAGGTCCCTTTGTTCCTCAGAACTTCCTAGTGTCATGCTGTTCATTGAATACTTCTTTGTCAAGTTACAACTTCCAAAGTGTATCACCTCACACTTTTCAGGGTTAAATTTCATCTGCCACTTATCTGCTCATTTGACCATCCCATCTATATCTTCCTGTTCCCCTAGACACTCAACCTCACTGTTAAGCACCTGGCCAATCTTTGTGTCATCCGCAAACTTACTAATCCTACCCTATTCTCTCTCCCCATTCCAGGCTAATGACCCAACTTACTTTCACAGCTACCTTGCTAGCTTGCTAACTAACATTGTAAGTGATTCGTTCTCCTCAGGTGCTATCCCCCTCCCTTTCAAAACCACTTTTGTCACCAGCTGCTCAAAAACTCACTTTCGATTCCTCTGCCATTGTAAACTATTACCCTATCTCTCCTTTCAAAACGCCTTCAGTATGTTTTTATTTCCTGAATCCATGCCCACCTTTTCTACAACTTTCAAGTTTGAATCTTTCCAATCAAGTTTCACCCTGCCACAGTACTGAAACAGCTCTGATCAAAATTGGAAATAACATCCTCTATGACTGATACGTTGATGCAGCCTTTTACACTGGTTGACCACACCATTCCCTTTCACTGCTTCTCTCAATCTCAGTGGGACTATGATCATTTTTTCCCATTCCTGCTTATCCAAGTTTAGCCAGAGCACCTCCAGCAGTGGGTTTTTTTCCTGCCTGCATACTATTGCCTCTGGAGGCATACAAAATAGGAACAAAAATAGGCCATTCACCTCCTCCAATCAATAATGTCATGGCTGATCAGTTTGTATTTCGAATTCAACATTCCCATCTATCCCCAATAACCTTTGACTCCCTTGCCTAACAAGATTCTGTCTACCTCCTGCCTTATAAATATTCAATAACCTCACCTCCAAAGTCGCACAACCCTCTGGAAGAAAAACTTTTTCCTCACCTCTGTTGTAAAATGGCAACCCCCTAGTTTGAAAACAGTGCCCCCTAGTTCTGGACTCACCTATAAGAGAAAACATCCTTTCCATGTCCACCTTGTTGAGACCATTCAGGATCTTATATATTTCAATCAAGTCACCCCTCACTCTTCTAACCTCCAGTGGAAACAAGCCCAGTCTGTCCGACCTTTCTACATAAGACAATCTGCTCTTCCAGATATCAATCTAGTAAACCTCCTCTGAACCACCTCTAACACATTTACATCTTTCCTTAAATAAGAAGACCAAAACTGCACACACTGCCCTGTATAACTGAAGCAGAACATTCTTGCTTTTATGTTCAATTCCTCTCATAATAAAGGATAGAATTCCATTAGCCTTCTTGATTACGTGCTGTACCAGCTTACTAACTTTTGTGACTCATGCACTAGGACACTTAGACCCCTTTGCACCTCGGAACTCTGCAGTCTTTCTTCGTTTAAGTAATACTCTGGCTGTCCACTTTGGCAGGAAGAATAAAAAAGCAAAGTCAACAACTTCACATTTTCCCACATTATGCCCCATCTGCCAGATTTTTGCCCACTCACTCAACCTCCTATGTCCTCTTCACAACATATTTTCCTACCCATCTTTGTGTAACCTGCAAATTTGGCTACCATGCGTTCGCTCCCCTCATCTAAGTCATTGATATAAATTGTAAAAGGCTGAGGGCCCAGCACAACCCCTGTTGGACTCCACTTGTCACTGCCAGTCAGAAAAGGACGCATTTATCCATAGTCTCTGTTTTCTGCCAGCCAGTAAATCTTCTATCCATACTAGTATGTTACCCCTACACCATGAGCTTTTATTTTTCGCAATAATCTTTGATGTGGCTCCTTATCAAATGCCTTCTGGAAGTCCAAGCACAGTATACCTACAGGTTCCCCTTTATCCACAGCGCATGGTACTCCATCAAAGAACTGCAATAAATTGGTTAAACATGATTTCCCTTTCACAAAAACATGCTGACTCTTCCTGATTACCTTGAGTTTTTCTAAGTGTCCAGCTATAACCTCCTTAATGATTGATTTTAACACCTTCCCTATGACAGATGTCAAGCTAACTGGCCTATAATTTCTTGTTTTCTGCCGCCCTTTCTTATAGAATAGAGGTGTTACATTTGCTACTTTCCAGTCTGATGGCCCCCACCTCTTCCTTATTGATATACAATCTACCTGACAGTAGCTATTCACCTCATAAGAGGTCAACTGCCCGCTGTTTAATACTGTTTAATGGGAATCCTTTAATCTCTGTTGCCTCCATACCAAAATTAAACTGACCACCATAGATATACATGATCTACAGTTTGCAAACCACATTTGATCTCTTCAATTCTATGTACAAGAAACTCGAAATGTTGCCAAAAGAAGCTCATATATCAACCCACACCTGGTCATCAAAATATTCCAACTCCTGTATGTTGAAGGAGAGACGCCGGAATATGTTGAGCACTTCTCATACCTCTGCAGCCACCTTTCTCATTAGGCCATCGTTGACGAGAAGATCAGCTGCGCCAGTTCAGCCATTCACAAACTACAGCAGCAAGTGTTTGACAACAAAGACCTCCACAAGTCAACAGTAGTCCTAGTGTACAGAGTGGTTATCATCACTATGCTCCTGTATCGCAGTGAGACATAGATTGTGAATCAACGAAACTTAAAGGCACTAGAGAAATTCCATCAGTAACGTTTCTGCTGCATCCTCCAGATTCAGTGGAAGGACCATTGAACAAAATACTAATGTCCTTGAGGCCACCTTCCCAAGCATTCAGGCAAAACTTCTACAAAATCAACTTTGATGGACTAGATATTGTGTCCAGATGGCTGAAAACCATCACTGTCGCCAGGTCCCATTCTTTCAACTCTCAAATGGCCAACATCCTAGGGCCAAACAAAGAAAACACTCCATAGACACTATGCTCCTTGAAACAGGGTGAAATTGACCTTAATGACTGGTAGGAGCTTGCTACCAAATATTCAGAATGCTGATAATTTGCCCATCAAGCTGTATCGCACTTTAAGTCCCAACGTCTTAATGATGAGACAGAGCGGCAGCAGTGAGGGAAAGAAAATTAAATGCTACATTCTGGAACCCACTACCTCTTCGGATGTCCTGCCCATGTGCCCAAAGATATGCGGGTCAAGAATCGGCCTGTTCAGTTACATGGAGACCCATGACAGAAACTTGTGACCCCGAGTAGAAGCCGCCCTCGAATCGAGGGACTGCTGACAGCTGGCCCTCGGTGACATTACCTGAAGACTAGGTCAGACGATGCACAACTCACTCTCTCTCTCTCTCAACCCCTGCATTGCCTCTGTTATCATTGATTTCCGTCCCTGCTCCAAACACCTCCCATTACTACCGACTCCAATCCTCTCCCCGGCAACAGACTTGCCTTAGGCTAGTCTGTTCACAACCTTGCTGCCACACTTAATCCCAAAATGAGCTTCTGACCTCATTCATGCCATCACTAAGATTGCCTATTTCATCTCCGTAACTTCATCCCTTTCTCAGCTCATCTGTCGCTTGAACCCTCATTCATTCCTTCGTTAATCCTAGACTTGACTTTCCCAACATGCTTCTGGCTGGTCTCCCTGCATTTTACCCTCAATAAACTTGAGAGCATTCAAAATTCTGTTGCCTGTGTTTTAATTTGTCTCATTCCCCTATCACCCCTGTACTCACTAACCTACATTGGCTCCCTGCCAAGCAACGTCTTGATTTTAAAATTCTTGATCTTTAAATCCTCCCATGGCCTTGCCCTTACCTATTTCTGTAATCTCCTCCAACCCCACAACCCTACATGTTATCTTAATCTTCTAATTCTGGCGCTTCAACTGTGCTTGGTGGAACATTGATGAGACTTTTCAGTTACTCATTTGGGTACGATAATTTTTAACTGAGCTTTGAATATTGTTTGAAGCAAATGGATGAGCAGAAACACATCTAGTCAAAATGGCGACACAAAAGTTTGAATTTCTTGAAGCAACTGTATCCCTAAATGACTAATAACCTCCATGCACCACTTCTTGGGTGAATGAATGCAAATTGTAAGTGGAAGTTGCACTTGATTTAAAGAATACGGCGATCATTTTTGTGGCAGGTAATTTCGCATAGAATGCTGCAGTTTGACCCAAAGATAATCATGATTGAAGAAAGCTTGTATGGTCTTGAACGGGAAAATTAGTTTATTTTTCTTTCATGTGTAATCTCAATTGCAAATTAGCAAAATTCTTGGATTAAAGAAATATCAAATGGGTATTTTACATGCTTCTAATGTTTAACAAAGTAAATTATCTTTTGGTTTATTGGACATATATGATTTGTAGATATTGTGCACGAGAATCATATATATATGCCCTGTTGCATAATTTGTAATTTGTTTTCTTTTGGCTGTTCTTTAGGGTCAATATTTTCACGTGTTGAAGAGGATTATCTATGGAAGAGCAAGCAGCTAGGGCCTCAATCACCATTTGTTCTTCTTAATACTTTGCTATATTTTAACACTAAATACTTTGGGTTAAGGACCATTGAGCAGCATCTGAGACTTTCCTTTGGAAATGTTGTCAAGCAATGGAATAAAAACTCTGACAATACTGTATGCATTCGATACGAGGTACCTGCTTTGTGTACAAATGACAATCAAGGTAAGGTTTTAGTTTGGATAATAAACGATTTTCTGCATATTTTTGGAAGACTTTATTGCCCGTTCAATAATGTGTTAATGGAAATCAATTATATGTTGCGCAAGTTCATTTTATTAAAAAAAACTGCATTTTGTTTGCCCTCTGGTGGGCTGAACAGTAAAGATCATTCATAGGTTATCCACCATTGAAAACATATTGGGTTGATTTTAGCTTTTGGGTTAACGTCAGAGCTGCCGGCCAAAGCTCTTTGTAGAATAATGCATCATTTAAATGAAACCAGCAAGTTGTGAGGGCACTCTGGAGCTTGCTGGAGTCGAACCACCTCAATAATTCATGGCCTGGAGTCTGGCAACAAAATAAATCCAGGAGGGGGCTGTTGCTGTCGCTGAGTGGGTACAGAGACTGCTTTGCCCAAATTATTTTTGCTTTTTCTAAGAGTGCCAAAATAATTTGAACTTTACATTTCCAGGGCCTCTTTGATGCCATCACTTGTGAAACTAGAGAATGTATGATACATGCTCCAATGAATTCTGATTTAAAATAGTGATTGGGGACCTTTGGACATCATAGAGCCCTGATTTGCATATTAAAAGGGTCCTACTGCTACCCAGTGAATAGGCTGTTGTGAAAACAGCAGCTGGCTGATGGTCAGCATTAATAGGTGGAGAGTTTACCAATTCTATTTTGAATCTATCAAGAATTTTAAGTTTGTGACAATAACAGAAAATACAGAGGACTGAATGCTGTAGTACTTTAATTTTAATGGTGGTAATGAGTTTGAATCTCTCGTTAAAAACCACACTTGTAGCTGTAATGAGGTGTATGCATATGATAGGTTTTCTTGGATTGAACACTGAAGCCTACAGGAATCCAACTTAAAAATTGGAATATAGTGAGATACATACCAGCAATTCTCAAACTTTGGATCTGAATGAGAAAGTAAGAAGTAACAGGCTATGCAGCCTCATAATGATTCATTTGTATAAAAACGGCACTTCGGAAGTATCTTCAAACTTAAATCATTATGCCGTGATTTCAGATAAAATTACACCAGGAAAGAGAAAACGTGAGGAGGATGATCCTGTATTTGAACAAAGGGAAAACTCGGCAAATCCATCAAGATGTCCTGTAAAAATGTTTGAGTGCTACCTCGCAAAATGGTAAGTTTTTTGACTTCATTGCGTATGTTCTTTTCTACACTTAACTTCCTTTAAAGCAAAGCCAATTGTTTTTTTTTTTATTCTTGGGGTGAGAGCGTCTCTGGCAAGGCCAGCATTTATTGCCCATGGCTTGTTGCCCTGATACAGTTGTAAATTAGTATAGACTTTTCTTTTTGTATTCTTTCATGGCATGTGAGTGTCTCTGGCAAGACTAGCATTTGTTGCCCATCCCTAATTGCCCTTGACAAGGTGGTGGTGAGGTGCAATATAGCTCCAAGTCATGATGGTGGGAAATTTCAGGTAGTGGTGTTCCCATGCATTTGTTGCCCTCATCTTTCTAGACGGTAGAGATTGCGGATTTGGAAGGTGTTGTCGAAGGAAGCTTGGCAGATTGCTGCAGTGCACCTTGTAGATGGTACACACTGCTGCCACTGTGGGCCAGTGATGGAGGGAGTGAAGTTTTGAAGTGGTGGATGGGGTGCCAATTAAGCGGACTTTTGCCCTAGATGATATCAAACATCTTAAGTATTGTTGGAGACGCACTCACCTGGCAAGGAGGGGTATTCCAACACACTCCTGACTTTGCCTTGTAGATGGTGGACAGGCTTTGGGAGTTGGGAGGTAAGTTACTCACCACACAACTCCCAGTCTCTGACCTGCTCTTGTAGCTACAGTATTTATATGACTGGTCCAATTAAATTTCTGGTTAATGGTAATCTTCAGGATGTTGATTATAGGAGATTCAGCAATAATAAAGCCATTGAATGTCAAAGGAAGATGATTAGCTGCACTCTTATTGGTCATTGCTTGACACTCAAGTGGCAAGTAACATTCGTGCCACATATCAGCCCAAGCCTGAAAGTTGCCCAGACCTTCCTGCATATGGACACGGACTACTTCGGTTTCTGAAGAGCCGCAAATGGTACCTAACACTGTGCAATCACCAGCGAACATCCTCTGTTCTGACCCTATGAAGGGAAGTTCATTGATGAAACAGCTGTGAAGCGTTCCACCCATCTCTCCCATAGTTTATTGCAGTCATGATGACCTCACCTCCCCTTTGTTTTCAATGGAGTTGTTTTCTTTGCTAATGAACCTGTTGCCTTTTTGACTCCATCATATGTGCCCCTCACATTCCCTGTGATCAAGAACATCTGGATATTCTGGCAACATCATAACCAGCAGTAATTGGTGCACCACTTAGCAGTCTGTTGGACTTTACTTTGAGCAGCTCTTAGTGCATTCAGAGTTTTCTTGCTCAGATCTCTCATAATTAATGAGAGTGGGCCTTTTGGTTCAATGACAGATTCCATCACAGTGATGTTAGCCTTGAACCAGTCAGCATTTTCCACTCTTGTTTCCCATATGTTGAGAGTGCGGTATTGAAGACGGTGTCTTGAAGTCACATTCCATTTCGCTTCTGCACTCTGTTTGGGAATGCCAGATAGTGCCTGTTCAATCGATTCACAGTTAAGACCTTTCTTCCTTTATTAGACTTGTTGTGACCACTTCACAGTCATGTGCCGAGACTTGTGCAATTCACATCCACTTGAGAAAAACCTATCCATCTTGTGGAACCAACACAGTTGACTGTAGGTCCACCAGTCAGAGGACGGAAAGTGATACTTTTTGCAATTTTCTGTAATTGCATGTTCTTTGGCTCAGTACTACCCACCAGGGCAGGCAACAAGCAGCTAATGGTTTGGATTCAGCTTAATATGGCCTAAGTACCTGCAATCTCAAAACAGATTTTAGTCTTCCCCCATACAGAGCAATAGAAGGATTGATATGCCTTGTAAGCAATCACTCTGGAGTGTTCATTCCTTTATTAACCAATTATTATATTGTCTTATATTAAATGGAGAAACATCTTTATTGATGATTGTAACTGGAGTTGGGCTTTGGCTTTAAACCAGTGTTTCCCAAGCTGTTTTCTGGTGTGACCCTATTTTAATGCCTCAGACTGTGTCTGACCCCAGAGTGAAAGTTTGAGGGGTGTGAGAGTTGTTGAGCCAGGGGTGCAGAGGGGAAGAGGAATAGAGGGTTGGGTGGGGCGATGGTTGGCATTGATGAAACAGATGTCTCTTCCCCAATATCATGGTTTTGTTCCTTCCTGATAACATTGTCTGGCTTTACTAATCTATCACAGCTTAGTAAATTTTTTTTAAACTGAAAACTAAAGGTTGTCCCTTCAATTCTGTCCACAATTTTTCTCAGGGCACCATGGTTATTTTGGGCAAGCCTCAGCATTAGTTCTTCCAGCACAGTCACTTCTGTCTTTCAACAGATGCTGCCAGACCTGCAGCATTTTCTGCTTTTATTTCAGATTTCCATGACCTGCAGTTCTTCGCTGTTGTTAGAATGCAGCATTGCTTCATTTAGTTCTGCAAAATTAAGTCTGGCAAATAACTGATGAGATGTGGAGAACAACTAGGATCATAATATAAGCAAGTTCGACATAGGAACAGAAAAGATAATAGTGGAAGATAAGAGAACTGAGCAGAAAGTTCAGCAAAGAAGCCAACGGATTCACAGTAGGGAATCTAAATTGATTACAAAATAATCCTGTCCAGTGAAAAGGGGATGCATCAAGTAAAGTAACACCGCTCAGTACTGCACTGAAGTGTCAGGCTAGATTATGCACTTGACTGTGACCTGAACTCTGAAGCAACCATGTTAAAAGTAATGCTCGTTTGGCGCAGTGTTAATAATTTAGAATTCTGGAATCTTGCACAGAGCATTGAAGATGTTTCAACACATCTGGGCTGTGCTGGCTCTTTGAAAACTATTCAATTAGTTGTGCTCCCATTTTCCCATGGCCCTGCATTTTTTTCCCTTTTCAAATATATATGCAAGTCCATTTTAAAAGTTGCTATTCAATCTGCTTCCACAAGCCTTTAAATTTGGGTTTTTCATTTCATCCTATTTTCCCAATTGTGTACACCAGCTTCTTTATAAGCGGAGTGCATTATATCTAGAATATAAGTAGGGGATGTGAAAATAATTAATTTACTGTTTTTATCTGAATCTATTCTGTATTTGACTCTGTTTTATAAATTACTCTTCGCTCCATAGCCCTCCAAATCTACAACAGAGAACAGACCTCTTTTATCTGCAGCCAGAACACTCCAGTGCCCCTGATGGTCCCATTTGGTACTCCAGTATCCCTTTGGACCGCAACATCTTGGAAAATATGCTTGTACGGATCCTTGTGATCAAGGATATATATGAAGAAAATGAACGGGACAATTCTGAAGTAGACGAAGATGACATTGATTGAAGTTTCCCTATCTTGCAAAGAATCATGACACTGTAATGTCAGGCCACTAGAGTTTAATACAGGAAAACAATGGTGTGCATTTCCTGGAATGATCCTCTATAACTGAGCTTGTAGCAATATACCCAGATTGGGTATTATGTAAATAACCCTAAATGAGAGGAGAATAGCGGATGTTAGCAATCTCCCTAGTGACTTTTAGGATATGTATACTTCAAAACAATTGCTTTCACTTAAGTTTTTTTTAAAGATTATTTATTGAATTGGTTTGTTGTCAGAAAGCATTTCCATTTGTAACTTTTTACATTACAAACTAAGGATCTCAAATGTGTCATGTGTAATTTTTTTCTGATTTGAGGAATTTGCATTAAAACAAACTACAGTGTTTTGAAATTTCCCTGCAGAAGGGATAATTTTAATGGGTGCTATCTCCCCCCATAAGGGTGTGCATCTATGTAATTAATATAGTCTTAGCACTATAAATCAATTTAGAGCTAGCCTCCTGATGGTTGTCCTTCCACAAATGTACCAGTTGGTGGAGTTTTCACCACAGATTCTGTAAGCATTAATTATTTGTTTTGCTGATGGATGGTGCAGTCTATTTTAATTCTCTGTAAAATAACTGGTTTTATGGAAAGAAGACCTGAAATAAAGAATTAAGAGGATTACTGAATACTGGCTAAATGTCATAGTCGAGGAAAAACTTAATAACCTCAAGGAGGAATCTGTATACATCTGGTGCCATGGAGAGGGAAACAAATTAAGTATGATTGGTTGATATTTTTCAATTGTTCAATTTACAGTAAAAATGCAAATCAAAAGCTATGTTATACACGTTTTGAATGGTACATGTACATCTCATATTTGGTGAGTGTTGCATAGACCTGATTTGGAGATAACAGTTCCTGTCTCCATGTGCCATTGTTTATCTGCCATGTGATTACTCTCTGGTCCTCTACCAAGGAATATCTGTTTCGGAGCTTATTCTACTCTGATTTTCATTGCCTTACTGCACTGAGTACCTGAGCTTTATGTTTTCCCACATACACTTGTTTTTTTTTTTGTCTTCCATCAATTAAGCTCTGAGTTCCCTGCAGTAAAACTGAGGTGCAATACTAAAGCTGGCAGGAGGGCACACCGTCAAGTCTGGTGCCTGTTTGAATCATATTTCTTGCAGGAAGAGCGTCAGTAATTCTGGCCTTCCCATCTTATGCCCCACATTTAGATGTTGTACTTATATGTGTGGAGGGTTTATTTGCATTCAGATATAGAGCAGAAAAACAGCATGCAATACCAAAACAAGGCCTTATTTGTGGTAGGGGTTTAAGATGCATTATTAATCAACATAAGAACAAAAATTGTGAAATTGCACTTTTGAGTTGAGAACGGTTTGCAGCAGGATATCCACTCAACTCCTTGCACACAGATATTTCTGCATGAATTGCTATGTTCATCCCTATTTATCTATGCACATATCGGGCTATCTAGAAAATTGAATAAATTTCACAGGTCTTATATGAAGTATTCTTTTGAGTTCAATGTCATCAATCATTTATTAGGTCGACCTTGTGTTGCCTATGATGCACGTTGCACATTTAGGCCACTTTTTAGCCAATGATAGTATGACAGACAGGAGGCATGCCATGGAACCCTAGTTTGTGCTATGATATTTTGACATGTTCTACAATGTGTATTAAGTTTTTATGGAAGGTGACAATATAATTATAAAGCATCAAGTTGGTTTATTTTATATAAAATATGTGCATGAACAGAATTCCATTTTCAAAGTAAGATTCACCTTTTCTGTACCTATTATTGTACAATTTAAAACAAAACAACTCCACATTCATTCTAGGAAGGAACTTCACTAATGCGAAGCTAACTGATCCTATGTTCCTCTGCTATCAGCTCTAGTTGTTTATATACCAGTTTAGAATGCCTCTGCGTTTACCTCGCTGACTAAAGAGAGAGATCCTCAGGTTGCCTAGATCTGAATGTGGTCATGGGTCCTTTTTTAATTCAAAAAACCTGCAATGCGTTTTACAACATTGACTTAAAACAAAAAATGCTTGAAATACTCAGCAGGTCAGGTAGCATCTGTGGAGAGAAAAACAGTTAACATTTCAAGTTGATGACCTTTCATCAGAACTGGAAAATGTTTGAAATATAAACAGGTTCTATGCGAGTGCAGAGGAAGTGGGGAGGGGAGAAGAGGAAAGAATGGAAGAGAAAGTTGTGGTGGGGACAAAGGGAGAAAAAGGATAATGGTGCAAAGCAATAGGGGTGATAACGGGCCAAGAAAAACAAAAGATGAATTTCAAGAAGCTGTAAATGATGACCACAAAATTGTTATCAGCAGGATTTGTCTTTTTTTTTAAAACATGGGAGCAGTGGATCTGAAATTGTTGAACCCAATGCTGAGACCATCTTTCTTTTGGCCAGATGTGGTATGGTAATGAATTGACCCTATGATGCTTCTCTTGTTTGGAAGCTATGGCAATATACAAAAGTAAATATTCTTGATATCTGTTCAAAATCAAAATACTGCGCATGTCAAATCTGGAAAAAAAAAGGAAATACTCCAGTAAACCTAGAATTTCAAGCCTTCTAGGTATGCTGGAAATACACAGCAAGCAGCAACTATGGCGAGAGAAACAGTTCTGATGAACCTGACATCTTTCTCTTTCCACAGGTGCTGCCTGCTCTGATAGCTGTTCAGGCTGATTTCCCACCTGGTAAGAATTCTGTTACTGGGGTGCAAACTGATCTGGAATGGACTCAATAATTTCTCATTAATCCTAATTGCATTCTGAATGGCTATGGCAATCTAGATTTAATGTTGTCTAGCTTTAAGTTGTGTCAAAAATGCTGCATTTAATATAGACAAAATGTTATAAAGTTCTATTTTAGCAAAATAGGTAAAACCACAAAATGCTACATGACATATGATTTGCATTAGATATTTTGAAACACTATTTAGAAGAGAACATTGCTAATTCTGCCTAGTTTGGCACTGCAGGCAACTATTCTCAAGTGAGAAAAATGCAGTGTCTAGAAGGAGTGGAGGTCAGAATCAATATCACCTCCAAAAACCATGGAACTGGTAAACAAAATAACATACCCAAAGAATTCTGAAAAGGTAAGACAACCTAATTGTACCCTAAATACCAAATAGGTAGCTCAAATATGAATGCCACATGTTCTGTCAAATTGTTGCATTTGAGCACATTATGACAAGTCATTAACATGCAAGGACTCTTTGAAAAGCTGCCTATAACATCTATTCCTCTTTGTTTTATTGTAGATATGCCACAGGAACTACCTACCAGGCCCAGTGTCACTGCCACAAGCAACATCTTGCAACATATGCAGACCTTAGAAAACAGTATCTTTGGCACTTTACAGCATTCTGGACTTAACATTGAGTTCAACAACTTCAGACCATGAACTCTCTCCTCCATCTTCACTCCTTTTTCAATCCCTTCTTAAAATTTATTTTTACTTTTTATCTTATATCTATTCATTGTTCTATCCCTTTTTCTATCCTTTGTTCCCCACCATCGCCCCCACCCCATGTCCAAAAGGACTATCTGTTACTTCTTCCATGTTGTTCTTTCACAGACCCTTGTTCTGCTATTAACACATACTGCTTTCTTACCTTTATGCTACTATCAGCACCTTCTTTAGCCCTTGCCACTACCTTTAACACTCCTTTTGCCTTGTGTCCATGACATCTTTGTCAATCTCTCCTTTGCCCCCACCTATCGCTGACCTTATATCCAGCTTCACCTGCTCCACCCCTCTTAAACAGTATAAATTTCATCACATTTCGACTTCTCTTTAGCTCTAAAGAAGAGTCATATGACTCAAAATGTTAACTCTGTTTCTCTTTCCACAGATGCTGTCAGACCTGCTGAGTTTTTCCATTTTCTGTTTTTACTTTAGAAAATGGTATGTTCAGTTCCCATGCCTGACCACCTTGCAGCCATGTCTCAGCTACCATGTCATACCTTCTAACTTGAATTTACACCTGCTATTTGTTCCTTATACTCCTTTATACTTTGTAAAAAGACTTCTAATTTAGGCCACACGCCCTCATCAGTGTTTCTGCTTTAATGTTTTTCTCATATTTCTTGTTCCTGTCGCCTGACCTAATTACACCTTTTACTTTTCCCTTTACCTGTAGTGCCTAAAGCACAATTTTTAACTACTCTACTTTCATTTGTTTTAGAATAATTACTTACCACCTGAGCTCCCTCACCACTCAACACCATTTAAAGTCCCGTGACCACCCAATAAATTGTTTATACCAGGACTCTTGTCAGAATCTGTCTCAACATTACAGTTCCTTCCTGTTCCAGTACTGGTGTCAGTGTCCCATGAGGTGAAACCCCTCTTTCCAATTCTTCACCTCCCTAATTTGCTTAACCCTGTGCCAGTTTACACATCATTCAGGTAATCAGAGATTTGTCACAACCACATAAAAGGCGTTTCCTTAAAGTGGTCCGTGAGCTAAGAATCTGTGTGTGTGTATATGTCAGCCCCCACCCCTCCTTTAAATGTAAGTGGTTCAATTGAAAAAAAACACCAGACAAGCTTTAGTCTTAAACAAGATAAAAAGGCTAGTTTATTACAAAAACTGCTGCTGAAAGTTACTTGGGTAAAAGTGATAAAGTTTTTAACTAATACAAAGATTAAAAGCAGTTAAAGATAAAAAGATACTTAAAGATGAGATTTCAAATCAGTCCCAGGTATCATTACGGGCCCATTGCTTGAATTCCTTCTTCCCAAAGTGAAAAGGTTGAAACCTGAGGTTTTGTTTGGCAGCTCTGATGGCTTCTATAGTTGAAGAGTTGGAGTTTGCCTTTGCAGGTGGACTCAATAAGCAGAACAGGCTCCAGGAGTGAGTGAAGGCTCTTGTTTTCACTTTTACTGTACTGCTGGTGGAAGCTCTTGATAGCCTGATTTAGTCCAATAGCTGTTTCTGGAAACCCTCCTCTGTCTCTCTGCTGAGAAGCAGTTTCTGTTTCAAGGTGTCTCCTCATGATGTTCAAGATGGTTCTGCAAACATAATGGCTGTTCGCAGAGTTTCAAAACTTAAAATGGCTGCTATCCCAAACTGCTGAATCATGCTTCCATATTAGGTATTGGGTTAGTTTGGGGAACACAGTCCCAACCATTTTCTTTTTAGCCGAGGTAATTAACTTCTTA
Source organism: Carcharodon carcharias (assembly GCF_017639515.1). Taxonomy (NCBI): domain Eukaryota; kingdom Metazoa; phylum Chordata; class Chondrichthyes; order Lamniformes; family Lamnidae; genus Carcharodon; species Carcharodon carcharias. The sequence goes on along the minus strand of NC_054477.1, from coordinate 58,852,944 downwards.
ATGGTGTCAGCCCTTAACTTCAAAGGTTCCCATTCTCCCACATTTTTCCCTTCAGGGAAGCCACAATGAGTTTCTGTTTGCCCTGGTGGAAATGCAAATTGCATTTCACATGTCTACCTGCTGTCCACTTGGCGCTTTCTAGAAGCTTGACCACATTGCAGTGGAAAAAGTCAGGTGACTTTTGACAGCTATCTTTAAGACTTCTTGTGTCCATTTAAAAAGGAAAATTAACTTCTTTACAAAATCTATAATATCACAATTACACTTTTGTGTCAATTACTAATCTTTGAGGTCCTGTATTTTTATTTAGCTCCTGGTACAGAACCTCATGGCTAATAGTTTCTGTGTTGGTGGTTCCAACATAGACCACAACAATTGCATCCACCCTCCCTCTCCAATATCCTTTTCAAGCTGGCTCGAAATGTCCCTCACTCTGACAGGCAACTTGCCAGCGGAATCTTGTGCCAGCAATGGGGGTCTCAGCCACCTCTGGAGAGCAACAAAACTGTCTTGCCTCTTTCCAAGAAGGCCCAGCAGTAGTATATGCAAATCAGGCACTTAATGGGCCAGTAGGCCTTTCCCTGGGATCAGGATCCCTATTGAGGACCTATTGAGTAGTGACACCAAACAGAGGATGATAGCTCTTTTGAACGGCAGCACCACTAGGGAGGCAGTGGCTGCTACCAGAACAACAACCACCCAAAGCCCAGGACCAAGGCCAGAGGTGAGGGAGAGCGGGATGGGGTCACGGGGTGGAGAGCAGGGGAGTTAGCAAGGGCAGGGCTGGTGACTCTCTGTGAGCTCCCTCTCCTGGTGCTGGGTCCCTTGATTAGGCACTTGAGGGCCTTTGAACAAGGGAACCCTCTGGGAGTTGGCAAGCAGACATGCCAGGGATTGTTTTGTCATACATGCTGCATGGCAAGCCCCCCATCCGCCATTGGGTTAATACCAAAGGCGGCAGGATGAGGCCCTCAAGTGGACATTAATTGCCCAGTTAAGGACCTCAATTGGCAGCATGGCTGGAAGGCCATCCACGGACCTTCCCACCACAGACTTAATTGGGGTGGAGGCAAGAAGATGGTGGGGTCCCCACCTGCTACCCTCCCCCTGATTAAATACCTCCCCACCTCTAAGGGGGAGGGCAAAAGATCCCACCCACCATGTGAGACTCTCGCTTACCCTAGTTATTGAATTCCCTACACCTACCACATTACACTTCCCCATCTCCTATTGAACAACACCCTGCTCCAAAGTACCATAGTCGGCACTCCTGGCTGTCCTTATCCTCAGAGCCTGCAGTTTTATTAGGCTCAATTTCTGCAGATCCTCGTTTTTCTTTATAACTACTTGTTTCCCTTATTCAGTACTCTCTATTGGCCACACCAACCCTATTCTGGTCCTGCACCTCTCTACAAGATGTGGCCGCAATCTGAAGCAAACCGCACGGGTACTTCTACCTCCCTTTATATGTTGGAGTACCTCCAAGGCTGTCATTAGCTGTGACTAAAGAAATTAGTCTTGTCCTGAAATAGCTATCCTTGTAGTTATCCTTTGCCTCCAAGTATAGGTATTGATATACCTACAATGCTGTTAAGAAGAGTGTACTAGGATTTTGTGCCAGCACAGTGAAGGAACGCTGATATAATTAAGTCAGGATGGTGTGTCGAGAGAGTTTGCAGGTAGTGGTGTTCCCATGCATCTGCTACCCTTGTTCTTCAGTGTGATAGAGTTCGCAGGTTTGGAAGATGCTGTTGAAGGAGCCTTTGCAAGATGCTGCAATACATCTTGTAGATGGTACAGACTGCAGCCATGATACACCTGTGATGAAGGGAGTAAATGTTTGCGGTTGTGGAGCAGCTGCCAGTCTAGCGGGTTTCTTTACTCAAACGCTGCCTTGATGTCCAGGGCAGCCACTCTCACCTCATGCCTGGAATTCATCTCTTTTGTCTGGATTTTGAACCAAGGCTGTAAAGAGGGCTGGAGCAGAATGGTCCTGGCAGATCACAAACTGAATATCGGAGAGCAGGTTATTTTAAGTGTTGCTTGATGGCACTGTCTTAGAATGGAAAGATTGGGACTGATGCCAAGAAACTTTTAAACTTCTTGATTTGTTGTTCCTGATTGCTCACCAACTGCAAAATGATGGAATAGCTCCCTTTGGTATTATATCCAGGCTTAGGATAACATTAGTTTCTCCTCAGGACATCAAGCCAGTGTCATGCTGCTGTCAAAAAAATGAGTGGAGTAGATCAGTGGATGGAATCCTGATACAAGAAACATCAGTTGTGCCCCACCTTGAATGTTATGTGCAATAAAAGAATCTGAACTAGAGTAAGAATATAAATAAGCTGGAAAAGGTACACAACTCAAAGAAATGATTTTTTCACATTGGAGAGGAAAAATTGTTTAAAATTACAGGCTGTTCAGGTCAGCCAGTTCATGTTGGTGCTTATCTTCCATGTGAACAGTAGTCCTAATACCATGTGCCTCCAAACCTCTGACTGAGCTTTTGGTCATCTGTCCTGATATCTCCTTAGGTAGCTTGGTGTCAAATTTTATTTGATAATTCTTCTGTGAAGCACCTTAGGATATTTTACCAAATCAAAAGTGCTATATAAACACAACTTCTTGTTATTCGGCCTGTTCCATCAAACTCAAGGAGAAATAGCATTGATTCTATACCTGCAAATGACAATCCAATTCCAGCAGTAATTTATGAAGCAGTCCAGTTTTAGGAAACTATTTGCTGAATAAACAATGTGATTGGTCTTTGATACACATTTTAAGGGCATGGTATAAACTACAGGCTTTTGAGCATTTAGCTTATTTGTTTGCTTATACGAGAGGTATTTAAATACTGTACAAGAGCTACAAGGAGAGTTTGGATAGATGGGGTTATTTTCCTTAGAACAAAGAAGGCTGAGAGCTGACTTGATTGAGGTGTACAAAATTATGAGCGGAATAGATAGAGTGGGCAGGATAAAATTGTTTCCCCTTGATGGAGAATTCTAGAACCAAGGGACATAGATTCATGATAAGTGTCAGAAGGTGTAGGGGGGATATGAGGAAGAACTTTTTTATGCAAAGGGTAGTGGGTGTCTGGAATTCGCTGCCCAAGTTGGTGGTAGAGGCAGAAATTTTGAACCTGGATCTGCACCTAAAGTGCTGTAAGCTGCAGAGCTATGGGCCAGGTGCAGGAAGGTGGGATTAGAAAGGGCACCTGGATGTCCTCGGCCTGGCATGGACAAGATGGGCCAAATGGCCTCCTCCTGCACTAACTTTTCTACGGCTCTAAGAGGAAACAGTACACACAACCAGATTGTGAAATATGTGTGATGCGCTAGAATGGAGGTTCCAAAATTCTTTTGTTGAGCTTTTCTTTGGTGACTAATGTCCATCACATCCCCTCTTATTAATAAATAGTATTTTCCCTGGAACAAGAGGATTTTGAATTGTTGGCTAACATAACCTGTTGTTTAAGACAGAAAGCAGTATAAGTGCTAGTTCTTTACTAATGAATAAACTTGTACATGAAAGAACACTTGAACATAAGAGAACTCTTGAGGACTTGCCGTTATTGCAGCGAGTAAGATGATTGTTTGCTGCCCATGCACAATTTGTGGAATCTGTTTCAAGTGTAAATCAGTCATTCCAGACTTCAACAATAAATAAATTGCATAACAATTAGATCTTGTGAAACTGTCCATTCTACCCTGAATAAAACCTGGATTTTAGTAATAGTTAATTATTCTTGGTATTAAAAGTGCTGACAGAAATGCGTAAATTCTTTCAAATTTTATATTCACAAATGAGCTTGCCATAGAAAATCACTATTGAATCCATATAGATCTAAAATTAATAAAATATCTCGTTTTGTTACATTTTACCACCATGAATTAAATGTATTCCTGATTCTAAATTGTTTTGTACTACTTTTTTGCTATAAGTACATTACTTGGCGTATAATAAAAAGAATGTGTATTGTAGACTCCCCGGGGCCTACTATCACACATGCTGCCTATGTCTAAGGTCGTGCCAATAGACTGCTACTGCAATGAAAACTCTACACTTAGAGACGATCTGTTTGTCGCAGCTCCATGGAAATGGGCAAGAAGCTGCTCACAGGAAAAGTGGCCAAAAGCCCAGCAAGCAACAAATAAGATTCAAATAAATAAAAGCAAAATACTGCGGATGCTGGAAATCTGAAATAAAAACAGAAAATGCTGGAAAAATTCATCAGGTCTGACAGCATCTGGAGAGAGAGAAGAGACTTAACATTTCAAGTCCCTACGACTTCTTCAGAGTGTTCAATTAAAATCGAAGATTCAAATAAAATCCAATTACAGGGGAATGGGGCAGACAGCAGCCGGCAGCTGAGAGTAAATGAAGTTCCAGCTCCTTGCATTCTTTCTTCCCCCTGGTCCCACCATGGAAATCTGTAGCTCATGGAATTGGCAAGTTCAGAAACTTCAGATTTCTTGACACCTATGCAACTAGTTCCCTCCGGTGTAACTATTTAAGTGGTTTGGAAATTCCAGCCATTATTAACTGAAGCACAAAATATTTCAAGAACTTTTTTTTACACAACAGTGCAGAATTCAGCATGTTGATTTTACAAAGATTTCACAAGGATTATAGTGATGCTGCACAGAAGGAGACCATGCCTGTGCTCTCTGGTATAGTTATCTAATTAGTGCCCCTCCCATGTTCTTTCACCATCACCCTGTAAATGTTTTCCCTTCAAGTATTATCCATCTCATGACAGTTACCTCTGAACCTGTTTCCACCAAACTTTGAGAGGCAGTGCATTATAAATCACAACTCACTGTATGTAAGAAAAAAATTTCTTCATGCTGCCTCTGTGGTTCTTCTGCCAGTCACCTTAAATCTGTATCCATTGGTTGCTGGCCTTGCTACCCCGCTGGAAATAGTTCTATTTATTATATCAAAACTCCTCATGATTTTGATCACTTCTATTAAATCACCTCTTTCTCTACTCTAATGATAACAACATCATCTTCTAGTCTCTTCACGTAACTGAAGTCCCACATCCCTTGTATCATTCTGCTAAATCTCTGCACTCTCAAAGGCCCTTTCCAAAAGTGTAATGCCCAGAATTGAACCCAGTATTCCACCTAAAGCCAAGCCAGCGTTTCATAAAAGTTTAATATAACTATAAGTTTGAATTCTATACTTTTATTAATAAAGCCAAGGGCCAATTAATTTTGTCCTGGATTGTTTTCTCTAAAAGATGGCCCAACACTGGCATTAGGCTGACTAGCCTGTATTGCTGAGTTTTATCCCTCTTTCCTGTTTTGAACAGGATTGTTACAATCCTCCAGTAATAGGTACATAGGACTTAGGAGCATGAGTAGGTCATTTGGACCTTTGAGCCTGATTCACCATTTGATAAAATCATGATTGATCTGGTTGTAGTCTCGACTGCATTTTCCTGTCTGCCCCCCCCCAACTCTTGACTCCTTGTCAATCAAAAATCTATCTAACCCAGCTTTGAATAAATTCAAAGATCCAGCCTCCTCTGCTTTCTGGGGATGAGAATTCCACAGACTAATGACCCTTAAAAACAATTTCTCCTCATCTCAGTCTTAAAAAGGAGACTTTATTTTTAAACTATGTCTCCTAGTTCTAGTCGCCCCCACAAGAGGAAACATCGTCCCGGTATCCACTCTAACAAGTTCCCTCAGGATCTTTGTTTCATTAAGGTCACGCTCATTCTTCTAAACTACAATGGGTATAGCCCAACCAGTTCAACCTTTCTTCTTAAGATCAGCCCTTCATCCCAGGAATGAGCCGAGTGAATCTTCTTTGAATTGCTTCTAATGTATTTGAACACTTTTTCAAATATGGAGACCAAAACTGTACACAGTACTCCAGAGATAGTCTCATGAAAGCCCTATATAACTGTAGTAAAACTTCCCTACTTTTATACTCCATTTTCCAACAAATGCCAACATTCCATTTGCCTTCCTAGTCACTTACTATACCTGCATACTAAGCTTTTTGTGATTCATGTATCAGGACAGCCAGATCACTCTGTGCCACTAAGTCCTGCAATCCCTCTCCATTTAACTAGTATGCTGTATGCTGCTTTTCTATTCTTCCTGCCAAAGTGGACAAGTTCACGATTTCCCATATTATACTCCATTGCCAAATTTTTGCCCACTCACTGAACCTGTCTATATCTCTTTGCAGACCCTCTATCTCCTCTTGACAACTGACTTTCCTACCTATCTTGGTGTCATTAGCAAATTTAGCTACCATACATTTCGGTCACCTCATCCAAATCATTGATAGATTATAAATAGTTGAGGCCGCAACACTGATGCCTGTGGCACTCCACCAGTTACAGCATGCCAACCTGGAAATGACCCACTTATCCCAACTTTCTGCATCCTTCTAGCTAACCAATCCTTTATCCATGCAAATATATATTACCCTCTACACCCCTTACTTTGTGTAGCAATCTTTGACGTGGCACCTTCCCAAATACCTTTTGGAAATTGTAGTGCATCACATCTACAGGTTCCCCCTTACGTTGCTTGTTACTTCCACAAAGAATTCTAACAAATTTGTTAAACACAATCACAATAAAAGACAGGCATCTGGGACCATCCCATTACTATGGAGGATGGGGAGATTGTGGACACAGCCTTCCCAATTTCCACCTGTACTTCACTCAGTAATCTAGGATGAACTCATCCATACTGGGTGACTTTTCTACTTTGAATACTGCCAAAACTTTAACTACGTCTATATTTTTATCCTATCCAAAATCCCTACTTTACTGCTATATCAGCAGCATCCTTTTCTTCAGTGAAGACAGCTGCAAAATACTCATTTAGTACTTAGCCATGCTGTCTACCTTCACAGGATCTCTTTTTTAGGTCATTAGTCAACATCATCAGACCTTTGATTACTCCTTTTACTGTTAATATCTTTATAAAAACACTTTCTGAATTCCCTTTATATTAGTGTTTTCCAATACGCTCATCATTCGTCACATATAGCAAATCGGCCACAGACGTGGCGAATTAACGCTGTTCATTTTTAAAAGTCACACAAACTGAGTTGTGTTAAAGTTGCAGCAGTGGGTGTGAGTGTGGGTGTCGCTCGCTAAACCACTATTTTTCATCAATCTCTAGTTGAGAAAAGAAGAATCAGCCACATTGCCATTAGACGTGAGTCACATATCGATCAAACTGCAACTATGTTCATCAGAATATAATGCAGTTGTCGGGTTCTAGTGCCCTGGGAGCTGAAGGGACAATTGCTCAATTAAACAACAAATAGTCCACTGTTTATTACCTTCTCTTTTCCAGTTCCTTCTGGGTGCCTCTAAATGATACATTTAGATCTGTGAAATGCTGTGAATGCAGGGCCGGTCTACAGAAGGATAGTAGTCCAATTGCTCCCTCAATCTTCTAGGGAAATCTAGTGATACAGGGGATGCTAACTGAAGAACTTGGTTTTGTTTAGCTTCTGGCTGAGGTTTTCACAAAATAGTTGAGGTGTGTGAGCGATGGACTGTGCTGCACTGTGAGCATGAGGGTTGAAATATGCAATTTTGGCAAGCTGGGCGAGGCAGTAACATCCAAATGTATTCAGCATTCAAATTAATGAAACTGTTGAAATGAGCAATTAAATAAATAGGATACCATTGGCATAAAAGGAGAGATTACCAGAGGTTGGCCATGAAGGAGCCAAAGGTACATTCAAAGATGAGATATTTCTGCCATTTGGCAGATTTCTGACATTGGCATCTTAGAAATCCGCCATTCTAAATATATGTTCCAACCTTTGGAGCTAGTCCAACCTCTGAGGGTTTGAAACAAAATTGCAGCTATGTTGTTGGAACTGATCCCAGAGCGGTGACTGGAGGAGCAGCAAACATGGGAGAGACAGGATTGTGAAGACCTGCTCCCCTAATCATAGATTCTCTCTCTGCTGTCGTGCTGCTCGAGCTTCTGAAACCACAGGTTCCCTCTTTCCTGTTCTTGCTGCTCCTCCAGAGACAAACTCTGTGGATTGGAGGAGCTTGAAGAACGGCATGGGAGAGAGAGGAGAATTGAAATCAAAAAAATACTTTTCTCTTAGTTGAGGAGCGAAAGAGATGGAAACAATTCTCTTCAGAGCAGAACCTCAAAACTTGGGAGTCAATGGATAATTAACGCTTCCCTCCACCCTACCTTGTAATTTTTTTTATAATCCTTTTAGAACTGTGTTTTTTATTGAGTTGTGTTTCTGGCAACTGCTTGGAAGAAGTACTCAAGTCAGTCTTTTTTTTCAATTATTTATAAATGAACTGCCCTTCCCCTCCCACCCCTACCCCTCTCCCAGTTACAACAACCCTCAGTATAAAAGAAGAGAATTAGAAGCTCGGCATAGCCATTGATTGATCCAGACGAGAGTGGGTTACCAAGAGGCCAAGATGGCAGATCCAGTACAGGTAAAGCAGTTTCAGCTGTGTCTGTGAGAGAGACATTGAGAAAAGAGGGAGGACTAGGGTGGAGAAAGAAGCCTCTCGGGGCAAGAGAGAGAGTGAGCAACAGGCAACATTGCTCACTTTCACACTTGCAGCTTATTTTTATTTATATGTAAATATTCTTTCAAAATTGATTTCCCAACTTTTTGAAACAAAAATCTTTATTTTCCCTTCTAAAACTCTCCTCCTGGGCCTGGCTTTTAAGTACAAACTACTACAATAACCAAAAAGAAAAAAGTTCAATCCTTTCCAATCGCTTCCTTCCTCTCTTTCTTCCTCCACATGACTCCCAGTCTCCCCATCTCCTCCTCCTCCTCTCCCTATACTCCTCCTCTCCCTGTCTCAAGTATTACTGATACCTTGGTAGGGTTTGTATTCTACTCTTTTATAATGAGGAAACTGAAAAGTCAGCATTCCATCCAGATCAGGTGGCTGTTAGGTCTAGAGTACAATATGAGCCCAGCTGCATTCATCTCACGGTACATTTACAATTCCACACATTTCGAGTGGCCTAGAAATATTTGCATTTCACCACAAATGATTAAAAGTGCTACAATTTTCTGGCCACACACAGCAGCGACTTTGCTGCTTTGCATTATAAGATGTACGTGATTCCATCACAAAAAATGTTCAGACCTTTTTGTCTTCGGCCATTAATTTTCAGACATTTTTGTCTTCAGTCACTCTCATCCCTATATGTTAGGTTGCAAATATCTAGTTATTGGTTCATGTGTTTTAGTTTATAACTTTTGGCTTTAAGATTTCAGATTTTAACTGTAAAAAATGGGGAATGCAATGTAAATGAGCTGGAAAGTTATTGCACTTCAAAGGTTAGAACAGAGGAGACAGCTATAAAACAGCAGGTGGAGAAACTTAAACAAATCATGACCTAACTGAAAATAGAAACTGAAAATGGAAACAGAAAAGGCAGACTTAGAAAGGAAACTGAACCTCCCTGTTTCTAAGGATACAAAAACTGAACCTAGGTCTTGGAAACCAAAACTGCTGGGCTGACTGAAACTGGTTGAGGCTATATAAAGAAACACAGACATCCAAGTAGTAGTTACAGGTTGTGCAGTCTGTAGCTCCCTGAGAGAAGATAACCAAAGTAAATGGCAATTAGATAGACCTACATTGTAAGCAGAGTAAAAAAAAACTAATGTCGTCATTCAATGTGTGGAATGTGGTTGAGGCTTAATCTGTTTGAATTCTGTGAGGGAACAGAAGATAAAAGATTGCCTAGTCTGAAACTAGTGGAAGAATCTATACTAGTCCCCACAGAGTCTTGTGGCAAAGAAAGCAACCAGCAGATTAGCTTGGAAGAAAAGAATAAGTAACCAGAACAAGGAATGAAGCATCCCCAGACAAGAGATGGTAAATGTAAGTTTTACCTCTGAGATAGTTGGAGCTGAGGAAAATTAAAATAGTCTCAAGAGGACTATGGCATACAAATGGTTGTTCCCTACCGAAGTAAATAGCTTTAAGACATCGTAACATGTAAGAGAGTTCTTGGGGGAATTCTAAGGGTCTAGCATATGTGAGTATAAGCTATAGTGTTAACTTAATCCTATTTGCTTTGTTTAATTTGTTACATATACAAAGAAGTTTGTGTTTTTGTTTTAAAAAATGTGAAATCCAGTGGCATAGCTCTATTGGTTAAAATGTGGTGTTCAGATTTCTCTTTAAATGTTCACAGTCCCAAACAGGATCATAACAATTACGTGTCCAGACACATTGAGCAGAATTTTCCATCCCCATTGGCATCAGACGTCATAGTGGCCATGAGTAGACAGTATGCCGGGAAGGCCAAAAATCAGTTTCACACCGTCGTGAAACCAGTTTGCGATCGTCCGCTCCACCTGTCGACGGCGGGCCAATGCGGGAAACGCCCCCCCCCCCCCGCCATCACACATCGGGAATGTCATTTTAATGCATCTGCATATCATTATAAGCCCCGCTCACCGGAATCATGCCCCCCCATGTCAAGTTTACTGCCCATGTTGGCGGGAAAACATGCCGGTGCAGAACATGTCTTGACAAGTGTGATGTGCAGAAGTTGGGACTTACCTTCAGGGCCTTGTTCACATCGCGGACATCCAAGGAGGAGAAGATGCTGAAGGAGGAGGTCGGGGAGATTGATATGGATGGGGGTGGAACTCTCGGGAAGATAAGGAATGTTTACTTGGACATCATGGAAAGAAAAGGGTTCTGGCTGGTAGGTGATCATGGGGAGTGGAAGATCATGCCGGGGGTCAACAGTGATGGGGGGACAGAACATGGGTGACTGAGGGAGGGGAAAGAACGGGGGTGCTGAAGACATACTTGACTACAACCATCTTTCAAAATCGAAAGTGAAAGGAGTTGTTGAGCTGGAACAGGCGCTGATGGGAGTGTGATCAGTGGGTGGGCGGAAGTGCAGATCAGCTCAGATGGACAACTGAAAAAGAGCACCAGCAGGCAGCATTGAAAATGTTCAGGACATTGAGATGAGTGTGATGGAGGAAGGATCCGCATGTGTGGGAAAGTACTTGCACGAGGCTTTGCAAATTCCATTTCTCCCTCCAGAATCACTCATGCGCTGGCTGAGCGCAGCTGAACTGTTCATGGGGGCAGGGGGTGGGGGGGCAGGGGGACAACTTGCAAAGTCTGTAAATGAAGTTGAAAGACACCATAATTCAGTGAAAGTGAATACATTTTCAGGTTATAAAGTGACAAAATGTGTTCACCCATGCCAGCAACTGTGATCAGAATTTCTTAACTTTTCTAGGCCTACCATTTCTAACTGCTGCCCTGACATCCATAGGAGGGGTGGAGACAGCATGTGCGATGGTTGGCCTTATTGCCGCTGGTGAATTCGGATTGGGTCCTATGGAGAGCCGAGGCCTTGAGGGCCCCAGTTTGCTTTGGCTGTCCTCCTATGGGCCAGCTGCTCCCTTTACGGTGACAGAGGATGAGGTTGAGGGGGTCACAGGTAAAGGGGACTTGGAGGGAAAGGACAGCCTCCGGTGTTCCTGAGGGGGTGTCCAGCTGCTGCTCCTCCTCCCTTCGGGTGTCCGAGGGCCCCGGCCTGAGCCCTTGAGGGGAAGGAGCATCCTGAGGGATGTCATGCTGCCCCGTTTCTCTCTTGCAATGCCACTGCAGGAGCTTACCCATGACTAACATGATGTAGTGCAGGCCTATGCGCATCTACGTGTTCTGCTGGAGCAGGGTTTCAATGGCATCTGCCATCCTTCCCATGGACACCTCCATATACACACATGCGGACCCCACTTTATCGGAGAGTAGGCGGACACACTCCTCCGACTTGTGTGCCATTTGTTGAGGGCTTCTAAAAGTGACGTGATGTTCCCCCACCTTCTCCTGACTCTCCGCGATGAGTTGAAAGGCTGAATCCAGAGGCTTGGCATCTGATTTAGGCCTCGCAGGTGCCTTTTTCCCAGCAGCCCTCCATGTGCCAGGGAGCTTGGCTGAACCTGCCTCCTCCTGCTGTGGTTTGTGTCTGTGTGGTGACCACCAGATTGTGAACCCCAGCTCTTCAATGGATGAGGTGTCCTCTTAGCTGGAGGTGAGGACCTGGATAGAGCTGAGGGACTGGCTGGCTGAGGGAGTTTGTCACTTGGCAGAGCTCCCTGTTTTCCAGCTGGAGATGATTTGTGCATGGTAGCAGAGTTAAAAGCAGGAGAGCATTCACAGTTGCATTGGGAGAGGGTTGATGTGGTATTGGATCCTCACACTTCACAGTCGCTGCAGGCACGTTCCACGTCCTTGCCAGTCAGTGTGATGACATGCTCTTCAAAGTGAGTGAGGGGCCTAATGTGAGTAACTCCCCCCCCACTCCCACCCCGGTCTGGGACCTCTCCCTACTGATGTGGGCCAGCTTCTCCTGCATGAAAACAGATGGAGAGAATGAGAGCAGGACGCAAGGAATGTTTGTATGGTGAGCAGAGATATGGATGAGATGAGGGCACAAGCTCCAGAGGATATAAGCCTAATGTAGATGTGAGGGTGTGTGTGAGAGTTAGTGGTGTTGTCCCTTGAATGTGAGATCCCTGTGGATATGTGACGGGCTTGAGAATGTGTGAGTTGAGAGTGATGAGAAAAGTGACTTACCTTGGTGGAACGGATGAAACCGTTCAGCCTCTTTCCGCACTGGGTGGCTGTCCTCTTTTGCAGGGCATTGGCGCTGACCACCGCTTCCACCGCCTCCCATGCTGGATTAGTGACTTGCTTGCTGGCCTTCGCCCAGAGTGGGGGTAGAGGACATTGTGGCAACCTTCACTACATCCAGTATGGCATTGGAAGGAGACGTCGCTAAATCTGGAGGCAGCATATTTCCCCCCATTGGCAGTTATCAGTTCCCAGCAGCTTCCTATCCCTTGAAGAGTGCTAGCTCTTTGCAGGGCGGCCTTTCAATATGGCACCCAGTTTACTGAAGCATTGAGGTGATGGCAGGGCGGGGCAGGTGAATGAGAGGACACTCCGCCAGCGACCCAGGGAATGTATGATTAATGAGGCAGGATTGGGACAGTATGGCTCAAAAACCCACCATTGCAGCCAGCAGGTAAAACATTCCTTTTTCTCACCTGCTATTGCACTTAATGCAAATCTAGGACAATTCCGTCCACTATTCGGAAATGGCAGGCGACAGAGCACAGGAGTCAAGAGCACAAAAATTAATATGTAGAGGTTCATCGATTCTTTTTCTCAGCCCGAGTCTCCTAACAGATCAATTCTACTCAAATAGAGACTGATAATTCATGAAGTTTTTTTAAAAAAAAATTGTAGCACACTCTTAGAAAAAGAACACTTCAGTTAACCAATTGTTGCCATGCTTTAAGAGTACTTACTGCAGACTTGCTTTGTGGAACAGTTGGATTACAAAACCCTTTTGAAGCTGTTCTGACTCTGGCATTTAGTGTATCGCTGATGATTTAAAACTTCAAACTTATTTGTTGCATATATTTTGTATTGTGTGGCAAAAAAACAGTGACCTGCCTGCCATAAGTTTGGCAAGTATTGAAACCCTATTGGACCTTTTATGTTGCCTGCTATTCTATTTTCACACTCTCTTTGCCTTTTTTATTCCCATGTTTTAGACCTCCTGTGCAATTTCTGTATTCAGCTTGGTTCTCTACTCTTGCATTTGCCATCAAGTTCTTTTTTTCCTGTTTCAATTTAATCCCTTGAATCAAGCTTTCAATACCCTTCCTTCCACCACCCAACCACCAACACCCACCCCCCCCACCCCGCCTCCCTTGTGAGAATTTGTCGGCTCTGTACTCAAATAATCTTCTGAAGAGTCTCCAATTGTTCAATTACCTTTTTTGATTCTTCATGAGCCAGAACTCTCTTCAGCGCACTAAAGTTAGCATTCTTCCAGTTAGTTATTTTCTGCTTGATTGTTCCTTTTTTCAATAACTATAACCAAACCTGATATTATGATCACTCTTCCCACAATGTTATCCTATCAAGGTTATCCGCATCAATGTGGCACTTAACCCGCTTCTAATCAGAAGGCACAAGGAACATTTTATAACCAATTATTTGTTCTGGTAGTTCTGATTGTTGCATCAGTAAATGCATTTGTTATTGAATGGATAAACCGGTCTTTTATTAATCCAGAAGCCTTGAAAATCTAGCACAGTTTCTTGCACAAAGTATAAAATGATGATGACCATGATGTTTAAAAGCTGATTAATCATATTTAAGATATTTGAGCAATACCTAACTGACAACCTTTACCTCTACTGCTGTAAACTCTTAACAAATTCACCAGAATGCTATCAAATCCTGTTGGAAGCAACATAGTAATCACATCCATGAAAGAATATAATAATTCACTGTGATAGCCATGAAAACCATGTGATTCAGAGAAGGGTGAAAATTTCAAAAAGCCTTTTTTTTAAAAAAAAATGTATCAACAGAACTTAGTTAGTATATCAGAAATTGCCTTCAGCACATTTGGAATTAATGACCTGTAACTATACTGCTCAGTCCTGTATTCATTCCTTAAAAAGTGCTAACCCACTAAGAGGTCATAGGTGTGATAGTTCAAACATGGGTGGGTGTAGAGGGTTCCATCCATATAAGTGGACTTCCAAAATTACTAGGATCTCATTTGTTGAGGAAAATTTAAGGGATCAGCACTAAGTTTCCTTCAGCACTTTTTAGGCCAGATAAGGTCTCTTTTTACTTCTAACACTTGGGCTGTTGGTGCCATTGTGCAACTGGTTTTAATTTTTTTCTGCCCCCCCCACCAATTACTGACATCAATAGGTTTTCAGGTGGAAATTTCCTGTCTGAGGTTTTTAGAAGAAGGAAAGGATCAACAAAGGGGATTTCAGGCCACTCAAGCTGGATAAAAGGTGTCCTGTGCTCACCTGGCACCTGCACACTCTCATCTGCCAGCAGAGACAAACATTTTTTTTTTGTTTTTCTTTCACAGGATGTGGGCATCGCTGGCTGGGCCAGCGTTTATTGTCCATCCCTAGTTGCCCTTGAGAAGGTGGTGGTGAGCTGCCTTCTTGAACTGCTTGCAGTCCATGTGGCGTAAGTACACCCACAGTGCTGTTAGGAAAGGATTTGCAGGATTTTGACCCAGCAGCAGTGAAGGATCGGCAATATATTTCCAAGCCACGATGGTGAGTAACTTGGAGGGGAACTTCCAGGTGGTGGTATTCCCATCTATCTGCTGCCCTTGTCCTTCTAGATGGCGGTGGTTGTGGGTTTGGAAGGTGCTGCCAAAGGAGCCTTGATGAGTTCTTGCATTGCATCTTGTAGATGGTACACACTGCTGCTGCATAACACACTGTGTGTCAGTGGTGCAGGGAGTGAATGTTTGTGGATATGGTGCCAATCAAGCAAGCTGCTTTGCCCTGGATGGTGTCAAGCTTCTTGAGTGTTGTGGGAGCTGCACTCATCTAGGCAAGTGGGGAGCATTCCATCACACTCCTGACCTGTGCCTTGTAGATGGTGGACAGGCTTTGGGGAGTTAGGAGGTGAGTTACTTGTCGCTGGATTGCTAGCCTCTGACCTGCACTTGTAGTATTTATATGGTTAGCTCAATTCAGTTTCTGGTCAATGCTAACCCCCCAGGATGTTGATAGTGGGGGATTCAGTGATGATAATGTCATTGAACATCAAGGGGTATTGGTTGGATCCTGTCTTGTTGGACATGGTCATTGCCTGACACTTGTGTGGCGTGAATGTTTCTTCCCACTTGCCAGCCCAAGCCTGGATATTGTCCAGGTCTTGCTGCATTGGACATGGACTGCTTCAGTATCTGAGGAGTCCTTGAGAAGATGGTGTTGAGCCACCTTCTTGAACCGATGCAGTCCATGTAGTACGGGTACACCTAGAGTGCTGTTAGGAAGGGATTTCCAGGATTTTGACCCAGCGGCAGTGAAGGAAAGCCAATATAGTTCCAAGTCATTTTGGTAGATGATTCTTACATGCAGAGGCTCCAATTCTCTAGGTAGATATGACAGGCCTGATGGAACACATTTGTGAATACCTGACTAATTATTATGTGTGATTTCTCAAATTGCTACAATCACAGCATGTCTTGCTTTGCATGGTGCTGTTAGGGTGATCAGCACCAAGTGAAGTCTATTTGACTACAGTCACCAAGATGCCATTAAATTATTTTTTCAGGCATTATTAGAATGACTGTCCTCATACTATATAGGTTTATAGGAAGCCACTTTGTCATCTGTTTTAAGCATACCTACTAAATTACATCATAACTAAATGCTATCATAAAGCTAGCAGATCCAGTGATAGAAATGATCAGTTGTGAATTTAAGTTTATCAACACAATCTTCCACATATATTCTAGAGTTGATGTCCTTTAGTTGCTCAGAGATTCATCCTCATGCCGCTTAATTAGCTATCAATCAGCAATAGGCTTCTCCATGATTTGCCTGTAGATTTAAATACAATAATCTCCTTTCCCTTTTTGTCCAACACTTAATTCCCTGTCTCTTCAGGCTTGGCAAAGTCTGACGATTAATTGAGATACCTTTTGAGAATTTCAGAATTTTTACTGTCTCTGTTAGGTACATCAAATTGTATCTGAGATTCTTCGCTTAAGTTGGGAACTGTACTACCAGTGAACTGCAAATAGCAGAATTCATGGACCAAAGAACAGCCTGTGAATAAATATTAGAGACCCATAGCAGCTTCCAAGTTCCTTTGTGTAAACAAATCTGCCTAAGGACCTTTGTTTTACTCTGGCTGAAGCCTGTTTGATTCAGCTTGATGCCTGAATCTCACAGCTTCTAGATTGCAGAGGTCTAGGTTTTGGGTTTCCTATATCATTAGTTCATACTTCTTTAGTTTTGGTCTTTGACAAGCAAATTTTCTACAACTCCCAAGTTACTGGACAACCCATCCACCACCTTAAACATTCACTCCATTCACCACCATCTACATACCATCTACAAGATGCACTGCAATAACTCATCAAGGTATTTTAACAGTATCTCCTAAACCCAGGACCTGTACCATCTAGAAAAATAAAGGTGGCTAGTGCATGGGAACACCATCACTTGCAAATTCCCCTCCAAGTCTCACACCAACCTGACTTGGAAATATGAAGCTCTTCCATCAAAATCAAAGGGTCAAAATCTGAGAACTCCCTATTAAACAATACCAAGTGTACCTACAACTCACTGACTGCAGCAGCTCACTATCACTTTCTCAAGGCCATTAGGGATGGTCACATCAATGCTGGCCTTGCCAATGATACTCATCCCATTATTGAATTTAAAAAACACCAGCAGTAACAAAAAGTTCACGTGGGTGAGCTGATCTCATGTAAGTCAATGCACTGCTTTCACAAGACATTGAAAGGCCACACCAACCCACTCTGGTGGATTTATTTGGTCATACTAAAGTTTCAGACACTTATATGCATGACGTATGATTTTTTATGTCTAATAGGTTTTAGATTAGAAATAATTTGCCAGATTTCATGGTTACCACGAAACAAGAGGAATAAAATGTGTTCAATACTAGCCATTTGGATCACCTATCATATTGGAATGAAGGGATTTGATCACCTGTGTAGGGTTCCCTGAGTAAGAAGTGATCCTGAACTTTGGAAACCTCAAATGAACATGTTGAAAGTAGCCCTGCTATATAATTGCCTAAACAACTAGTGATGTCTTTTAATGGCTCACAAAGAAAATGCCACTCGAGATTACTTGTTCTATAAAAACTGAATTGGAAAAATGGGATTTCTCTGGTTGAACATGATGGGGCCACCAACAGGATGTGGCTTTTTCTAAACCCTACAACCATTCAAACACCTAGCTGAAAAAGACATCTGAAATGATCAAATTGCCACAAGTGATTCTGGTTGTCTACCTGGGTGATCATGATGGATTTAATGCACTTTTATCCATGTAGCAATTTTTTTTTGAAAAAATATACTTTATTCATAAAATATCTGGAAGAACATTCCAAAACATTTCAAAATCTTCATCACAAAAGTACAATCAGATTCAACTTTTACACATGAATCACAAGGTGCGTCAATACAGTCAATGAATATTACAGTCATTTCAATATGGTCAATGCAGACAATCAGACAATGGTATTGGAGTTATCAACATACATCAGGTTGCACTCTGAGGTGCTTCAATGCAATTATAATACAATTAGTATTCAATGCAGACATTCATTGTGAGCTGTACAGCCCGAGGGCTCTCAACAGTTCCCAGTCCCTCGGTGCACTGTGGCAGAAAGGTCTTAGACAGTGACCTTTCCCCATTGCGCCTTTGTGGCGGCTGCCCCAAGCTTTAGTGCATCCCTCAGCACGTAGTCCTGGACCTTGGAATGTGCCAGTGTGCAACACTCAGTCGGGGACAGCTCTTTGCGCTGGAAGACCAATAAGTTTCGGGCAGACCAAAGAGCGTCTTTCACCGAGTTGATGATCCTCCAGCTGCAGCTGATGTTTGTCTCAGTGTATGTCCCTGGGAACAGCCCATGGAGCACAGAGTCCTGTGTCACAGAACTGCTCAGGATGAACCTCGACAAAAACCACTGCATCTCTCTCCAGACCTTCTTTGCAAAGGCACAATCCACAAGGAGGTGAACAAAGGTCTCGTCCCCATCACAGCCACCTCTAGGGCAACGTGTAGAGGGGGTGAGACTCCTGGCGTGTTGGAAGGATCTGACAAGGAGGGCCTTTCTCACCATCAGCCAAGCTACATCTTGGTGCTTGTTGGAAAGTTCTGGCAATGAGGCATTCTGCCAAATGACTTTGACAATCTGCTCGGGGAACCATCCCACAGGATCCACCCTCTCCTTTTCCCTCAGGGCCTCTAAGACGTTACGTGCCGACCACTGCCTGATGGACTTGTGGTCAAAGGTGTTTCTCTGCATAAATTTTTCTTCGAGGGACAGGTGGTACGGCACAGTCCAACTACTTGGAGCGTTCCGCGGCAGCATGTCCAGATCCATCCTTCGCAACACCGAGGACAGGTAGAACCTCAGCATGTAGTGACACTTGGTGTTTGTGTACCAAGGGTCTACGCACAGCTTGATGCAGCCGCACATAAAGGTGGCCATCAGTATGAGGGCGATGTTGGGCACCTTTTCTCCCCCTTTATCTAGAGGCTTGTACATCGCGTCCTTGCAGACACGATCCATTTTCGGCCTCCAGATAAAGCGAAAGATGGCTCGGATGATCGCCATCACGCAGGAGTCTGGAATGGGCCAGACCTGCATCACGTACAGCAACAGCGAGAGCGCCTCACACCTGATGACCAGGTTCTTACCCGCAATGGAGAGGGTCCCACAAGCCCAGTTTTCTTTTCACCATAGACACTCGCTCCTTCCAGTTTCTAACACATGCCCCGGTCCCTCCGAACCATATTCCCAGCACCTTCAGGCTGTCAGCCCTGACGGTGAAGGGGACAAAGGATCGGTCAGCCCAGGTCCCAAAGAACATGGCCTCGCTTTTCCCACGATTTACCTTGGCTCCCGAGGCCAGTTCAAACTGGTTGCAGATGTGGATCAGTCTGCGTACCGACAGCAGAAGACGGCGTCATTGTCCAAGTACAGGGAGGCTTTGACCTGAGTCCCTCCACTGCCTGGGATTGTCGCTCCTCTTATGCCCGCATCCTTCCTGATGGACTCAGCAAAGGGTTCTATGCAACACACAAACAGGACAGGGGAGAGAGGGCAGCCCTGCCTGACTCCAGATTTAATAGGAAAGCTATTTGATTCCCACCCATTGATTGAGACTACGCTACTGATGTTAGTGTAGAGCAGTTGGATCCAATTGCGAATTCTCTCCCCAAACCCCAATTTAGAGAGCATATCCACCATGTAGCTGTGCGATATTCTGTCAAAGGCCTTCTCCTGATCCAAGCTGATGAGGCAGGTGTCCATACCCCTGTCCTGCACATAGGCAATCGTATCCCTGAGCAGCGCAAGGCTGTCAGAGATCTTCCTGCCCAGCACTGTGCAGGTCTGGTCAGGGTGGATCACCAATTCCAGAGTGGACTTGACCCGATTGGCGATGACCTTGGACAGAATCTTATAGTCTACGTTCAACAGTGAAATGGGTCGCCAATTTCTAATTTCCTCCCTTTCCCCCTTGTGCTTGTTGATGAGGGTGATGATTCTGACATACTGCCGGCCAGGAGCATACTCTCGTACACTTCTAGCAGGTCTGGGCCCATCTAGTCCCACAGAGCCGAATACAACTCCGCCGGCAAGCCATCGCTTCCAGGAGTTTTACTCTTCTCGAAGGACTCAAGGGCCTTAATCAGTTCGTCAGGAGTTAGCGGTTTGTCCAGGCTCTCCTGTATACTGTCGTCTAAGACCTCCGTGATAGAGGCCAGGAAGGACTGGGAGGCCGCACTGTCTGTGAGCTTCACGTCATACAATCCGGCAAAAAAGGATTTGCTGATCCTCAAAATTTTGGACTACGATGACTTTCCTGAGCCGTCTTCTTCCTTCAGGCTGCTGATCACAGAGCTCTCTCTGTGTGTACCTTTTAGAAGAAGAAATGTTAACACGTCTCATCCTGCTCCACAGAGCAGACTCTGGAATGGAAGATGATCTTGGAGGCCTCCGAGGCAAAGACCGAGGCTTGCTGGCTATTCACCTCTTGGAGTTCCTCCTTGACATCGACCCCCATCGACTGCAGCCGGAGCAGGTTCTGCATGTTTTTCTGGAGTCGGGACATTTCCCTCTGTTCCTTTCTAGCTTTCTGGGTGCCTTTGAGGATGAAAAACCTCTTGATGTTTCCCTTGATCGCTTCCCATCAGTGTATCAGGGACTCAAAGAGGGGTTTCATGGTTCTCCAACCTTTGTAATCCCTTTTGAGCTCCTCAATGTTCTCTGGGGTCAGCAGTTGCACGTTTAGCTTCCGTGCCCCCCTGCCCACCCTCTGGTCTTCCTCTAAGTGACAGTCAGCCAGTAGGAGGCAGTGGTCAGAGAAGAACACCGGCTTGACGTCGGTAGATCTGACTGCGAACGCATGGGACACAAACAGGAAGTCTATCCTGGAACGGATGGACCCATCTGGCTGTGACCAGGTGTATCTATGCTGTGCTCTGTCTGCAGGGTTGCTGAAGACATCACGCAGCTTGGTATTCTTAACTGTTTCCATCAGGGATCTGGATGTAGCATCCAATCTGCAGTCGGCCCTGCCAGATCGTCCAGCCGCATCGATGATGCAGTTGAAGTCACCGCCCAGAATGACCGGCCTGGAGGTCGCCAGCAGCAGTGGGAGCTGCTGAAAGACCGCCAGCCGCTTGCCCTTTTGTGCCAGGGTGTACACGTTAATTAACCGGAGTGGAACATTCTTGTACATTACGTCTGCTATGAGGAGGCACTTGCCCACCACCTCCTTAACCTCGGAGACGGTGAAGCTGCCTCCCCGCAGCAAAGTACCCAGGCCGGAGGAACGAGAGTCGTTTCCTCCCGACCAAATCGATGGCCCATGGGACCACCATCGTGTCCATTGCCTGTAGGAGCTGAGGTGCGGTATCGCACACTCCTGCAGAAACAACAGGTCAGCTTTGACTTTGGCAAGGTAGTCCAAGGTCGCAACACATTGCGTAGTAGATTTAATGCTACGCACATTTATGGATACAATCTTTATACCCATTTTAAAGCATTTAGTCTCTTACCAAACCTGTTGTCTTTGAGGGTTCTAGACCTTTGGTCTGCTCTTGCATACCCATAGTGTTCACAAATTGCCTCACTTTGGATGGGCTGAGGAAACTGTCCTGAACCTCCCCATTGGAGATGTTCCGCTCAGGTGGCATCTGGGGGTTTGTGCAAAGAACGGGATTTGAAGTGTCCTCTGTTGGAGAAGCTTCTCCAATCCTCTCCCCCTCTGGGGTGTTGCTGCTCCCGGCTTCCCGGAGCTGGGGTGCGCTGAGCGCCTCACTGTTCCCAGATTCCTGGGGCTGGGGTGGCTGAGCGCATCACTGC